>NC_072386.2:18977752-19277752 GCF_028885625.2 Pongo pygmaeus | reverse complement strand
GGAGACAGAGTTAGACCCTGTCTCAAAAAAACCATATATATATATATATAAAATATATATGAGATATATATATATATATAATATATATGAGATATATATATGATATATATATGAGATATATATATGAGATATATATGAGATATATATATGAGATATATATATGAGATATATATATGAGATATATATATGAGATATATATATGAGATATATATGAGATATATATATATGAGAGATATATATGAGATATGAGATATATATATGAGAGATATATATGAGATATATATATGAGATATATATGAGATATATATGAGATATATATGAGATATATATGATATATATGAGATATATATATGAGATATATATATGAGATATATATATGAGATATATATATGAGATATATGAGATATATATGAGATATATATGAGACATATATATGAGATATATATGAGATATATATGAGATATATATGAGACATATATATGAGATATATATGAGATATATATGAGATATATATGAGATATATATACATCTGAGATATATATATGATATATATAATATGAGATATATGAGATATATATATGAGATATATATGAGATATATATACACACGTATACATACACATATGATATATACACACATATGATATATATACACATATGATATATACACATATGATATATACACACATATATGATATATACACACACATATATATATGATATACATATATAATCAGTTCCAAGACAGACTAAATTAGAATCCCCAGGAGAGAGGCCAGTTGGCCTGTGTATATTTAACGCTAGCCCTGGCTGATTCTTGTCAGGCAATTTTGGGAAATTATAGCTTTAAATTGACATCCTGACCCATAATAGTGACCTGTGGTTTGAAACACAGGGTCCTGCAGGGCTCAGGAATGTGTAAGTGAATGAGCCTGCAGCCCAGAGGGGAAACAGTCCTAAGGAAAAATGATCAGCATTGCTTGAGAGCCTCACATACAAAGTGCTATGAGTGTTGATAGGAGAGGGAAGTTGTACCAGCTGCAATCAAGGAAGGCTACTTGGGAAAGGTGATCTGTAAAGGAAAGCTAAGATTCAAACAAGGTGGGTTCCAGAAAAAGCATGGGATGAGAAAAAGTGTATAAGAAGGAAGACACCAGGTGGCTTTCTCCCTATCATTATTTTGGTACCCCAGCTTTTTCTCCCAGCACACCAACAGGCAAAGTTTATGCCCCCTGACAAGTCCCAGAGCTCAGAAAGATTGGTGACCTCTGGGTAAGATCAGGGACACCTTACTTGTTGTCTGAGTGACACATACTTGTGAAATACAAACATTTTTTTTTTAAATGATGACAAATACTTTAATAGGCTAGAGTGGCAGTCCCCAGCCTTTTTTTTTTTTTTAATACTTTAAGTTTTAGGGTACATGTGCACAATGTGCAGGTTAGTTACATATGTATACATGTGCCATGCTGGTGTGCTGCACCCATTAACTCATCATTTAGCATTAGGTATATCTCCTAATGCTATCCCTCCCTCCACAAACACATTTTTACCTACCAAGGGCCAAGTCAATGAAACAAGCAGCAGTTGCACAATACTGTGTGTGTTTCCCAAGCAGCCACATAACATGTCATTTCCTCTGATTTTCACACACTTTGTGTCCTCAAAGAAGTCCCGTGACCTATCTGAGTTATGTACCTAGTGAGAGATGAGGCTGGGACTCTGCCACTCCTATTGTTTCGGGGGAGCTAGCCACAGATGCGCAGTGTGATAGTTGATGCTTTCCTTTTTCCTGGCACTTGTTCAAAGGCCCAGGTGGATGGTGAGCTGCAGGGCAGTGGGCAGCCTGGCCTTGACCCCAGGGGAGTATCTCCTGAGCTCCCTCATCATAAGACACCCATGGGGAACCTGTGAAAAATATCGACTTCCAGGGCTGACCCAAGACCTCCTGAATAAAAATCTCCAAGCAGAGGTCCTAGGAATTTGTATTTTTATAAGAACCATGTGTAAACCTTAGGTGAGGCTAGTTGGGCAACACCGAACTTGATGTAGCATGCTGCAAGGTCAGAATACTTGGGTTTGCATCTTTCATCCACCACTTCCTAGTGATGTCACTGGATAGCCCCCTACCAGCCTCAATATCTCCATCTACAGGATGAGGGTCCTTCCTGGTGACCATGTTCCAAGACCCTGAGGGAGGTTCCCCATGATGGCAGATCCAGTGCGATGGAAGCTCATCCTCCTTCAGGTATGGAGGGGGCAGTGGTGCTCAGGGACGCAAAATGCCAACCTTCTCTCTTGTCCTTGGGGCAGAAGGGACCATGCAATTTCTCTCTAGATTCCATTCACCTCCAGGCTGTGACCTCCCTCTGAGCCTCCACCACTAAATCCAACTTCTGCTTTTCCTAGCATCACTTCACCTTTCTGAACCTCAGTTTTTCTTTTCTGATATATTTTGCTGACTTCTTTTATTTTTTATTTTTATTTTATTTTTTTGAGACGGAGTCTTGCTCTGTTGCCCAGGCTAGAGTGCAGTGGCAAAATCTCTGCCCACTGCAACCTCCACCTCCTGGGTTCAAGCATTTCTCCTGCCTCAGTCTCCCAAGTAGCTGGGACTATAGGCACCTGCCACCACGTCTGGCTAATTTTTGTATTTTTAGTTGTGGGGGGGTGGTGGTTTCACCACGTTGGCCAGGCTGGTCTTGAACTCCTGACCTCAAGTGAACCGCCTGCCTCGGCCTCCCAATATACTGGGATTACAGACGTGAGCCACCATGCCCGGCCTGTTTATTTTGAGACAGGGCCTCCCTGTGTTGCCCAGGCTGAAGTGCAGTGGCAAGATCTCAGTTCACTGCAGTCTCCACTTCCTGGGCTCAAGTGATCTTCCCACCTCAGCCTCCCAAGTAGCTGGAACTACAGGTGTGCAGTACCACGCCTGGCTAATTTTTGTATTTTTTTTGTAGAGATGGGCTTTCTCCATGTTGCCCAGGCTGGTCTTGAACTCCTGAACTCAAGTGCTCCTCCCTCCTCAGCCTCCCAAAATACTTGGATTACAGACATGAGCCACCACACCAGGCCTGAACTTCAGTTTCTCATCTGCACAGCACGGCTCCCATTGTAGGAGACCAATGCATGTACAACATGAAGCACACATAGAGTAAACCTGCCAAGATAGGATCTTTTATCATTGCTACTTCAGCTAACAAATACTTATTGAGCACCTACTGTATGCCAGGAGCTGTCCTAGATCCCTGCTTGTGTGGAGTCTGCATTCTGGTTCCGTTCTAGTGGGTGGAGACAGACAATAGATAATGAACACAATACATGTTTAATATTTAAAGAACAAAGCTGCTGCACAGATTTAACATTTAAACAATAAGACAATAATAGGTTTAACCTTGACATAAATAAATGTAATTATTTAAATTGTAAACACAACAGATGCTTTTTTTTTTTTTTCTGTTGCCGAGGCTGGAGCGCAGTGGCACAATCCCGGCTCACTGCAACCTCCGCCTCCCGGGTTCAAGCGATTCTCCTGCCTCAGCCTCCCAAGTAGCTGGGATTACAGGAATCTGCCACCACACCTGGCTAATTTTTCTATTTTTAGTAGAGACAGGGTTTCGCCATGTTGGCCAGGCTGGTCTCAAACTCCTGACCTCATGTGATCCACCTGCCTCGGCCTCCCAAAGTGTTGGGATTACAGGCATGAGCCGCCACTCCTGGCCAACAGATGCTTATTATTTGGATAATAACTATAGTGTGTTAGAATTAATTTAAATAACAGAGAAAGATGGGATGTTAGAGGATGCTGAGAGAGGGGATGGAGAGAACTCTGTGAGCACTACTCTGGGACGTCCAGCTGGAGAGGAAGAAGATCTTAAGAGCTGTGGTCCTAACTTCAGGAGATGTCCAGTGAGGCTGGAGCATTTTTTATTTATAAAATAGACTCCACTTCTTGCCTCCCACAGGAAGCCTTTCTGGCATCCTAGACCCTCTTTGCTTTGAAGTCCTGTGGCTACACTGGCCTCTGCCATCACACCTTGTTCTCATCCTAGCTGACCTCTGAAGGTTGATGACGCGAAGCCTTGCTAAGGGCAGTCATTCAACACTGCGTGTAATCTTTACAGCAACCCTGTGAGGCTGCTGGTTTTGTGCTACTTTGCAGCAGAGGAAGTGGAAGCTTTTGCAGTTTGCCCAGGTCACACAGCTGGAAAGGGATGGAATTAGACTGTGTTCCCCCTGGGTGATGGCTGTTTCTCTGCTCACCTGCGTCCTGGACCTGAGGAGGGCAGGGCTCCTTCTGAACTTCTCTGGGTTTCCCCAGCCCCAGCTCCAGCCCCGATCCTGGCTCTCTCACAGGGGCAGAGGGAGGGTCTACTGAATGGGAGGTAAGGGGCTTGCCCCTAGGGTAAAAGGACAACTGTTCCGGCTTGCTGGGACCATCCTGGTGTTAGCCCTCGAGTCCTGCACCCTGAAAAGCTTCTCTTATAGGGACAACTACTCACCCTACATGCAGAGCCCAGTCTCCTGTCCAACCCCATGAGTAGCCTGAACTCCTGCTGTCCCTGAAGAGAAAAGCTACTTATAGTGTGCCTCATGTTTTAGGCAAGGTCCAAGTTGCTAAAAGTCTTTAAAGGTAACAGGACAGCTTTTCTGTGGGGGCACTCCTGGACACAGCAGTGGAAGAGGAACTGATGCATCTCTGGAGGACAGAAGTCTTGAAGATGTACCTACCCTTTGACCTCATAATGCCCCGTCTATTAATTTCTCCTTACAAAAAAACCAGAAATATGGATAAAGATTTCTGAACAATTCCCTGCAGAGCTGGTTATACAAAAATTCGAATAAGTTACATTAAGGTAGAGGCCAGGTGCGGTGGCTCACGCCTGTAATCCCAGCACTTTGGGAGGCCGAGGCAGGAGGATTATTTGAGGTCAGGAGTTCCAGACCAGCCTGGCCAACACGGTGAAACCCCATCTCCACTAAAAATACAAAAAGTAGCTGGGCATGGTGGTAGGTGCGTGTAATCCCAGCTACTTGGGAGGCTGGGGCAGGAGAATTGCTTGAACCCAAGAGACAGAGGTTGCAGTGAGCTGAGATGGTACCACTGCACTCCAGCCTGGGCGACAAGAGCGAAACTCTGTCTAAAAAACAAAAACAAAAACAAAAAAAAACCAGAAAATACCATACAGCTATAAAAAAAAAGATCATATTGTAGGAGATTTAATAACAGAGGAAAAGGGACACGACGCTATGTTAAGCAGAAGATGGAGGCTATGGAACTACGTAAACATGGCTTGAGCCCAATTTTAATTTAAAATAATTATATACATGCATAGAAAAAAAGACTGAGGTGATACTTCAGAACGTGAATGTACTTTCTTTGAGTTTAGGGTAATTTTTATTTTCTTCTTTATATTTTCCTGAAATACAAATTTCCACTACTAATACAAGTAAAAAAAAAAAATTTTTTTTTTTTTGAGACAGAGTCTTGCTCTGTCACCCAGGCTGGAGTGCAGTGGCCCGATCTTGGCTCCTCCGCCTCCTGGGTTCAAGCGATTCTCCTGCCTCAGCCTCCCAAGTAACTGGGACTACAGGTGCCCATCACCACACCCGGCTAATTTTTGTACTTTTAGTAGAGACGGGGTTTCACCATGTTGGCCAGGCTGGTCTTGAACTCCTGGCCTCAAGTGATCTGCCTGCCTCAGCCTCCCAAAGAGTTGGGATTACAGGTGTGAGCCACTGTGCCCGGCCACAAGCACAAACTTTGTGGTTTTTTTTTTTTTTTGAGATGGAGTCTTGCTCTGTCGCTCAGGCTGGAGTGCAGTGGCAGGATCTCGGCTCACTGCAACTTCGCTTCCTGGGGTCAAGTGATTCTCCTGCCTCAGCCTCCTGAGTAGCTGGGATTACAGGCATCAGCCACCATGGCCGGCTAATTTTTGTATTTTTAGTAGAGACGGAGTTTCGCCATGTTGGCCAGGCTGGTCTTGAACTCCTGACCTCAAGTGATCCGCCTGCCTTGGCCTCCCAAAGTGCTGGGATTACATGTGTGAACCACTGCGCCAGGCCACAAAGTACATGTTAATTTTATAATCGGAAGTCAGTAACTTTGAAATAATATTGCATAAAATTGTTCTGTACTGAGCTCTTCTGATTTGACCTGACCTCCCTTCCCAGTGGGCATGAATGGGCATGACTTTAGAGTACACTGCAGAGGGAAAAGCTTGGATTGGGAGTCAGAGGGAGCCTCTCAGCTCTTGCTGAAGTTGTTTCCTCTGCCTAGGATACCCCTACGCCCTGCATGTGAGGCCTGGCTCAGATGCCACTTCTACTGTCCCTTCTGCTGGAGCACCCATCATCCATTACTCTGCATTGCCTGCCATTTATCTGTTTACATGCCTGCCTCTTCCTTCTCTGGGCCTACAGAAGCTCTCCTTCTGTAACTGACAGGGTGACTTGGAGGTGGCGTTTCTGCTCCCTGGGACTGGCTGCAATACTAAAGAAAACCACACGAGGGCACTAGAGCCACACTGGTGACTTCCTGCCATCCTGGTCAGATCATGGCTTCGGAAACTGTCCCCTAAGCCAGAGATGACACCAGTCACTACAGGCCTGGGATGCTCCCACTTGGGGGAGCCAATGAGGAAAGAAATGGCTCATCAACTCTGAGAAGAATCCCCCAGCCCTACCCTAGTCTTCCCAGAGCTGCACTGGCCAAGGCGACCCTTGGAGCTGGTCGCCCTCAAGCACCCCAAGGCATGTGGAGAGGGACTTGCTGTGTAGCCTTGAGCATGCCTCTGTCCCTGTCTGGGCCTCCATTTCTGGCCCGCCTTGCTGGCTGTCTGTGCAGGGATGAAGGCATCTGGCGACCCACCGCTTCCTGTGGACTCTGATGAGGAAGGGGTTTCCTGTGCTCAGTCTCCTGCTCCTGGTCACCAGCTTGCCGCATCTGTTTCATGCTCAATGTGTGTTAAATTGAACCGAAAGAGAAATACCCGCCGCCACCACCACCCACCACCACGCAGAACACAGTCTAGAGGTGACCTTTCCTCCCTCCCATTCCTGGTGAAAGAGCACTGGCATTGCCTATGGCCCCTCGGTCCTGACCAAGCTCAGGAATGCTTTCTGTCACCAGGACCATGTGCCAGGGCTTTGCCCTCCCCGAGCACAGGCGTTCCCCGGGCGTGTGCGTGTGCGTGTGCGTGTGTATGCTGGGGCATGGGGGTGTTGGTGTCAATGCTCTGACGGAGCCTGACAGTTGGAGGTGTGGATTCTGGGACACTGGGATGTGTCGGGGAGGTGGGGGAGAGGGGGAGAAGAGATGAACCAAAGCCCAGGAGTCCTGGGGAGTGGGGGAGGAAGGGGGCCAGCAGGGGAGACAGACAGCCACATTCTTGAAAAGGAGGAGGAAGGGAGGGAGGAGTGGCAACTCAGTTCCTGCGGGGGCGGGGGGGGTGGGGGGGGGGTCGAGGAATCACTCCAGAGCAGGCCCCCAACATGCTGGGGAATGCTGTGCCCCTTCAGGTGTAGGTGAGGAGGGGCTTGGGTGCAGACCTCCCAGGTGGACCTGGGCTGCCTAATGCTGTCATCATGGCGATGGTGGCAGGCAAACAATGGCAGATTTTGTGCCAAGACTCATGTCCTGCCCTTCTCTCCTTAAGAATTCAGCTCCTCTAGGAAACAAGTGGCCAGCATCTCCCCATCTTTGGGGAGACCCTCCCCCTGCCCTGCCTGCCCTGTTCATTTGCCTCTGCAGGATGAGGCCTCCGGAGTCCCAGGAGTCTGGCCACCTCCCACCAAGGCAGGCTGCACCACATCAGGCTCTGATGGACTCACCCTGATGATTCTACCACCTGTTATCTCTGCATAGACCATCCAGCCCGCCAGGATCTCTGCTGAACTCCTACCATCCCCCAAGGCCCAACTTTCCCTGACTGCTGCAAGCAGATTCAATTCTCTCATCGGGATCCCACAGCTCCTTGGGTTGTTTTTACACGCTGGAAACTTCTTGAGACCAGGGGCTGAGTCCCATTCACCACTGCATCCACCAGACCTGAGGACCAGTAGGTACTCAATGAATGTCTGCTGAACGAATTCATTTATTTCCATTGAGCTCATTAGGCCTCTCTCTTCCTCATAATTAGGAAGCAGAAAGGTTGCTTTTTCCTTTAACAATCCACCTTTGGAAGCTGATGGCAAGAGCTCAGCTTTTGCAAGCGAAGGCGGTCCAGCTAGATTCCTGGGGCACATGGCTGCATTAAAAAACAAACAAACAAAAATCATGCATGCTCAAGGAGGTGCATTTAAATGAGACACTGTGTGGCCAGGCACCCGCCTGGAATCCCAGGACTTTGGGAGGCCAAGGTGGGAGGATCCCTTAAGCCCAGGAGTTTGAGACCAGTAGCCTGGCCAACATGGCAAAACCCCATCTCTACTAAAAATGGAAAAATCAGCTGGGCATGGTGGTGCATGCCTGTAGTCTCAGCTATGTGGGAGGCTGAGGTAGGAGGATCACCAGAGCCTGGGAGGCAAAGGTTGCAGTGAGTGGAGACTGTGCCACTGCACCCCAGCCTGGGTAACAGAGCAAGACCCTGTCTCAAAAAAAAAAAAAGACAAATGGTAAACAAGACACTTGTAGTATATTAAGAGCTTCACATTAAATATTCATCACTATACAGTGTGTCACATAGAATTGGAATGTTACAAGAGACTTCAGCAGTAGGTGGCTGGTTTGAGGCTCCTGGCAGGGATGCAAACAGCCCCAAGGAGGGAGGTGGAAAGGCCAAGGGGCACCTGTGTTCCAAGCGCGCCTGTGAACAAGTCCCCGTGGGGTTCTGGGAGGTGCGCCCACATCTAAGACTGTGGGCCCACATCTAAGACTGCACTCCCTCTGAATGGCTTGCCGAATTTGGTCTTCGCTGATCACCAATTCTGGAAGGGTGGTGAGACAGCTGGCTGGACAGCTGCCTGATTCAGCCAGGACCCTTCAAGGGTGTCTGTGGGCCAACACCAAATGCCAGCCTGCTCTGCTGGCAGGGCTTCTACCTGCACAATCCCTAGGGCTGCAAGAGCAAATGGGGACCCTGGCTGCCGGTCCTTGCCAGGCCCTTGGTCAATGACATCACTGCTTCTGAGAGAGCGTCTGGGGAGCTACTGGAACTTCATGTTCAGAATCTTACAAAGGGGGCCGCTGGTTCTGGGAATGGGCAGAGGGAGCCTGCAGGCTCCACCCTGTTACCCGGACGCCTTGCAGGAAGCTGCTTCAGGTTTCCCTCCTGCTCACACTCAGGCCACAGAGGGGCCCCGGCCCGCATCCGCCCTGTGAGAGCAGGGCCTGCCTCCTGAAGCCTCGGAGTCTTTGCACCCCTTTCCTGCGAACAGCTGCGCTGTGAGCCTCTCTCCAGGAGAGGGTGTCAGCCTGGGCCATTCTTCTGACTTCAGGACGGGACTGGCAGGCAGTGGGGCCCTCTTCCCCTACAAAGCCTTCTTTCTTTCTGTGGGCGCCATCCTGTTTGGGGGGCTGCCAGAAGGGCCCTTGACTCCTCAGTGCTCAAGGACAGAGCTGCTCAAGTGGTCAGGCATTATGGTCAATAATAAAGCCAGCAAAGAAGGGAGACACAAAAACAGCCGCTAGTGCTGGAGGTCTCAGACAAAATGCCGAGGGCGCGACGTTGTGTGGCAGGAGCTTTTCTTTTCTCTCAAAGAAATCCAGCTCAATTTTTTCCCCCATTAATTGGCAGCAGATGAAAAAAAAAAAAAACCCCAAAACAAAAACCAAACCAACGCCAGTAACCTGAATGCGAGTGTTTCTGAAAGGGAAAAGCTGTTTCAATTGTTAGATGTCCAAGAAAACATGAATACAGGCTGACAGAGGAAACGGTCACAATTAGAGGAAGAAGAGGGAGAGGTTCATAAAATTAAGGGAAAAAAATTCTTTTCAGCAGCTCCCATCCTGTAAGCTGGCTCCTCTGCTGGCCTCTGTCCCTGAGCGGGGCAGAAGGTTGGGCCTCCCAGGGAAACTTCAGGAAGACGAAGGCCAGGGACAGAGGGAGGGTCCCAGGAATACCCTAAGAGGCCAAGTCAGGGCCAGAGGACACAGCTGCCAGCTTCCACTGAGACCCTCCCAGAGCCTTTTCTGAGGAGCGGTCTGCCCGGGAAGACTGTCTACAGATAAGGACCGTGAGGTGCGGCCCCACCCAGCAGCCTCAGGAAGTGGCAGGACCTGAACTTGCCAGTGTGAGGTCTCACCCTCCTCCCCCGCCGGAGGCTTGTTCCCCCTCTTCCTCAGCCTCCCATGGGCCTCCTCTGAGGATAAGCCTTGGGGTCCAGGCTCCTCTTTGGACAAGTGCCAACTCCTCACTCATCTTGTCATTTTCCACCTACCCTCCCACTCCCCCAAAGGAAAGCACGAATCGTTCCAGGGCGTCCCTGCCTTCCTCCCTCATTAAGGGATGTTTTAGGAAATGCCAAACAGAAAAGGAAAGGATTGGCTTCTTTAAGGGACTAAACCCAGGCCACAGCCAGCGTGGTCTCCGTGAGGGCTGGGCCACATGGACTGCCAGACAAGGCCCGGGAGGAAGACCCAAGAGGCGGACTGGTCACTAAAGGTGGGTCACCAAGGGCAGGGCTTTGCACAAACCGCTGAAGTCCACGCAGCTACCTAAAGGGGCAAGGCTCTGTCCCAGCTCGACACCTGGCCTTGGCGAGTCCTCCTTCTCCGGGCCTGTGTCTCTGCATGTGAACAGTGAGCTGGAACCACCTCCAAACAGTCTCTAAAGACATGAGCAGCGCTGATGTCTGAACCTGCTGATGACGTTCAAACTCGGCCCCTTGTGCTCTGCCCAGGTGGGCCAGGGATGACAGTCGTCAAACTTCCAGTTCATTCAGACCAGCTGGTGCCTGGCGAAGGCTCTGGAACCCTTGTATCTCATTCAGGAGAGGGCAGCCACATCTTCATGCTGCTGGGTGGGTGGAAAAAGCAGGAGAGCTGAGAAACAGCCTCATCGGGGCTGCCTGGCCTGTGTGGGAGGACCCTGCTACGGCAAGCAAGAGAAAGGTCGCGCGCGTGTGTGTGTGTGTAGGTGTTCTTGTGTGTGGAAGCAGTGTGGACCACTGAGGGCTCAATGTCCCTGGGAGGTCAGGATTCTCTCTCCTCCATGGACAGTGTGGCAGCAAGGCCATGCAGAACCAATGAAAGAGCATTGGCTGCAGAACCGCTCTGCTGCTGGTGAGCTGTGTGGCTTTGGGCAAATGATGTTCCTTCTCTGTCTCCCTTTCCCTACATGTTAAATACCTCCCAGGTGGTGCTGACAGATAGTGGGGAGAGAGCCCTTTGTAGCCAGCTGGGTGCTGTGTCTAGGGGTTGGGGGGGGGGTGTCAACACAGATGTCCCACTGCAGGAGGGAAAGACTGGTTGTTTGATCAACACTGGAGGCTCCTGACTATGTCCACTGCTGAAGCCTGAACTCTGAGCTCTGGGTTGACTCCCAGAGTGCTACCGACTGCCTCAGCCCAGTTGCCAGAGCAGACGGCTCTGGTGTCCAGAGCTGCTGAGGGCTGGAGCTGAGGCCTCGGCCTCCCTCCCCTCCCTGGGGCCTGCCACAGCAGCAAGCCCAGAGGAGACACACCTTGCTCTGGGAGTGAAACCAGCACTGCCCCCTCTGACACCCTCTGCAGTATATCAAAAAAGGATAAGGCTATATATTAAATGACTATTTTATTTACACACCCTATTCATAAATAATTGAATCCTCTTTTTGACTGCACAATGATTCCTTGAAGATCGCCTAATGATTACACTGAGTGACTACAAGTAGATCAGCGGGCTTACCCATCTGTGTGTGACCACCTTCTCACATCTGTACTCACACACTCACACAGACACACACATACACACCAGCGGAGGCGGGAACCCCGGGGCCTCCGGGACTCTCAAAGCACCAGCATTTGGCTCCCAGCATCAGTAGGGGGGCTCTTGTGAGAAAACTTTGCCCTGTACACAGGTGTGAATTTGAGACAGCTGGAGAACAAAGAGATGTCAGCCAGGGAGCTCCCACCCCACCCTACCCCGCCCCTCGGAGCTGGTCTGCCTTTGTTCATCCTGGAAGGCATCTCTTTGGATTTGCAAATATTTTAATTCACAGAAACTCAAGGAGAGGGTGGGGGTGGGGGCTGGGGTGGTGTGTTGCCGCCCTTCTGTCTTTATCCAGGCCTTCTCCAGCCCCCGTAAGTGGCAACAGCATTCTAGAGACATGCAGTGGTGTGCTAGTACCATACACACAACACAAACGACATAGCCAGCTACAGTGGCTGGGCTGGTTGGTGGGGGGGGCCTCTGGCACCTCCAAGTCTCAGGCTCTGTCACAGAGCAGGGCAGGTCTGGTCCGCTCACAGGGTCCTCACAGCCACGGGATAGAGGAGGGACAAGTGCTCGGCCCCTTTGATGGGTAGCTTTCTGGTGGTGTAGTAGTGGATGACTTCCGGGACACTGTCGAACGGAGGGCTGTTCTGACCCAGAATGTATTTCTCTTTGGTTTTGGCCAGTTTCATGTGCATAAAACCCTGGTTGCTCCTGTGAACAAAACACAGAGGTTATCAGAACTACCCCTCTGACACTCAGGCTGAGGCCAAGGGTCTCCTCAGCTGTCTGGGACAGAAGGGATCCCAGCCATGAAGTGGCTGCGAGCTGCACCTCTCCAAGCCAGGACCGAGGCCCAGGACCAGATGAAATGCAGCTGCACCCAAGCGCACCCCCAATTCCGGCATCTGACCCGGAACCAGCAGCAGCCGCCACTGCTACAGGAGAGCATTCCAACATTGAGCGCTTCTAGGGGCTTCTTCAGAAAAACCAAACCAAACCAAAACAAAACAAAACTTAGTCCCTATTTCTATTACCAGTGCATATCCCTGTTTAAGCCTTGCCTGACAGGTGCAAAGTGTGTTCATGTCCCCCAGTGTCATGACAAGTGGGTAGGGCAGGGGTCATCACCCCCAGTTTCCAGAGGAGGAAACTGTGTGGCAGGGATGGCAAGTGATCTGTCCTTCCCTTTCAGTAGCAGGAAACTGTCACTGGGAAGGGGCCACCCAGCCAGGGACTACATTTCCCAGCCTCCCTTGCAGGCAGTTAGCCATGTGACTTGGCTTAGCCACTGGAAGGTGAGCAGAAAGTCTGTACTACCTGCCCTTCTTCATAAACCCTGTCTCCTGCAAGGTCCAGCCTGTGTTGCCTCTGCTGGGTGGTTTTCCAGGCTCCCACAGGCAGAGCTCCTTCCTTCATCTGGTGGCACTGAGGACACGCATGCCTTCCTGAACTGTAGGTACTTAGCCACCATCTTGGCTCCTCTGAGCATGCCACGAAGCAGGGCCCAGTCTATGTCCACCATGCTTGGCTTCAGACCTGCCTGGGAGGAGCCACCTGAAGTCTGCTCAAGGAAAAGCAGTGGGTGGGTTCCTCAGAGATCAGAGCAGAGCCTGTGTGCCCACATCCCTTGCAGCCCGCCTGCATCAGCTCACGAGGGCCAAGGCCTCGGTCCTCCCACCAGCATTTTCCTGGCCCCAGCAGACCTTTCCCAGCTCTCACCGGGGCTGCAGTCACACTGGATCCCTCACCCCTCCACCAGCCTGCCCTCTGCCTGCCCACTCAGTTCCACACCTTTTATGATTCTACTATGATTCTGCCACCACACCTGTGGATGCTTTAGATTTTCCAAAGCACAGTCCAGTTTATCGGGTGTCTGTCCCTTAGGTAGAAAGCTGGAGCTTCTGACAAATCACCTGCCCCCATCTCCACGGCCTCCAGGAGACTCCCCCAACCTGAGCTCCAAGCAGACTTGAAGGTTTGCATCCTTTCCGCTCCAGCTCCGCCCCTCGCCGCTGTCGCTCCCACAGGGGCTCTCAGGGCTTGAACACATCTCTTCCAGTCAGGACTGGGCTTCCCACGCTTACAAGTGCCCGCTCTATTAACACCTTAATTTGGGCTCCAGGACCATTTTCAAATGGGCAGAACAAATGCTTAATGAAGTGCGAGCACTAAGCAATATGTCTGCTCATAATAATGTATTTAGAGATGTCACACTCAGCTTAAAGGAAATCGTTGGGAGAGCCAATTACATTTCGAGAGAGAATAATTCCTGTAAAGAACTGAAATTTAAATCAAGATTTTTTTAAGGCTGGCAATGTTCTAATTACAGAGCCTGTGGCAAGTTCTGCTCCTCAGTGAAGGGTCATTTCATCAGAGAATTGCCTAGACACGTATGAGAAGCAGGCGGCGCACTCGCTTAGGCTGCAGAAAAGAAACGGCATGTGTATTACCAGAAGAATGTAAAACTCCATTCCAGTGAAGACTCATCTACCCGCCACGCCGAAGAGACCACAGATCTGTGCCAGTTTGGAAAGGGCTGTGATTGCTTAAGTAACGCGCTGAAACTGTGTGGCTGAGAAAACAGCAGAAGAGTTAACAACCTAAGCTCTCAGAGCCACATGCCCAGCTTTGCCTGGAGAAGGGGTGTGGGTGGACAAGAGGGCAGGGCTGGTAAGGAGGGGCTGCAGGTGCCAGGGACACTCAGCAGGGAGGAGGGTGTGACCCTGGGCACATCATTCCCCTCTGCGTGCATGCACTGAGTGGCCTTACGTTTTTGGGGTGCTGGACCACCAGGCTTTGTGATTCTCACAGATCTATACCTGGAGAACAGAGTGGAGGAGGTGTCAGGCAGAGGGTCACAGCCACTGGCGGGAACTGAGTCTGCCAGTGTGCAGGTATGAAGCTGCAGGGGAGCGAGCCAGTTTCATTTTCAAGGTTAGGAGAGTAACTCACATGGGTGAAGGCGACATTTCACATGAATTTGCTCTACGGCATCTGGCAAGGGAAGTGGACAGTGATGGCAGCAATGGCTCTGACAGAGACCGAAGCAGAAACTAAGCTCTGTTCCCAGGTTAGGGGCTTAGAATGGCCACCAAGTATTAAAAGCCATGCAATGTCCTCTGTACCTTGGCTGCCGACAGATAGCGAGGTGGGGCAGCTGCCAGGCTGAGAAGAGTCTAGATGTCCCCTGGAAGTCCCTCCTGCCTGTCTGAGCCTGCTGTTTATCCCCCCCAACACACTCCTGTCTCGCCTGTGTAAGCACCCACGAGTTTACCACCCTGAGCCAGGCTGTGCCGATGGCGCAGGCTGGTCACAAAGCTCAGAGACCAAGGCAGAGCTGGGACCAGCACTTGGGCTCCATGAACCCCTAGTCTGTGGCCTGACCATTCTCAGGCAGAGGGAGAAAGGCACGTTCACATGCTGACCCTCCCGGGTTCAAGCACTGCACCCTGTGGATTCCCTGGCCCTCAGGCTGTCCTTGTGCCTTGCTGGGCTCTGTCCCTTCTCCCACTGCATCCACAGGGAGGCTGACTAGATGACCCTGGGGGGTGCTTCCAGCCCTAGGTCCTGGATTCCACATGTGTAAAACATAATCTGCAGCCTACCCACTGAGGGCTTCCGGCACGGAGGGGTCTGCAAGCAGCCTCACACCTTCCCTCCACCGCTGCCCTAACCCCAGCGGTGAAAGTCCTGCTTTCACTGGGGAATTGGCCAGGATTGCCTTCAGGAACAATCCTTCCCATAGGCCAGGCTCTATGTCCTGAAGCACCGAGGTGCAGAAAGGGGAGGTGTCTGGCCCAAGGTCACACAGTGATCATCAGCAGCAGATGCCCAGAGTCAGTGCTCCTGACCTCACCACTCCCCAGACCTAAGAGAGGGCCTCATATAACCCTCAGTGCTCCATGTGAAGCCAGGCAGGGGGGTGGGTGAGAGGCGTCAGACCCTGAGCAAACATCCCTTCCACGCTGATTTTCCACCTCCACAGCGCCCACGGTGCAGGGCTGACGGCAGGTCAGAGACAGCAGAGGGGCTGGGAGTAAAAGACAACGTGTGGCATCCACACAAGGGGCTGTGCCGAGGATTGGAAATGGCATGTTCTGATTGGTGGAGCCCCCCAGCCTGGGAGGCAGGGTGGTGACCGCCCCCCAGGGGTCCAAGGTCCCGAGACTATCTGCCAATCCTCGACCAATGCAAGGGTCAGGTGACGCCTTGTCCACACACACCAGGAGATGTGCTGTGACAATACATTCTCATTGGTTAAGGTCCCCGTGAGGGAGATGCCACCTAACAGTTGAAGATTTAAAAGCAGCTGCCAGGAGTGGCTTCAGTGACTCCCACCTTCACACAAAAGGAGACGCGAACATGAGCAAAGGAAGCATGAGCATTTCTGTGGAGAACAGAGGGGTTCATCAGGCAAGGAGTATGGCTGCTCCGGGCAGCATGTATTCTGAGCTGCAAGCAGCCTGGGGGTCACCTCTCACTCCCCTGGGGTACTGTGGAGGAAACTGAGGCCAGAGAGTACACTACCCTGGCCCAAGGTGCGCAGCAAGGCAGGCTGCAGGTGAACCCAGAGCCCTGGCCCTGCATCCCGAGCCAGGTGAGCCGGGCTCCGGGCCACACCTCCTCCCACCCTTCTTCAAGGCAGCGTGGGCTTCCGCACCTCGGCACCATCATCAGCACCATCGTCGTTCAGGGAGGGCATTGCCCCCGGGGAGCTTCAACAGGCTGCTGTGCCTGCCAAGCTCCTGCATCAGCCCCGTCTCCTTTGACAGGACATCTTGCAAGGGCAAAGTCACAATGAGAGGAGTCACTGGTGGATGACCTGTCTAATGAGTCTTGTAAGGCTGGCAGAGGCCGGGGTGCTGGAGCTGTCACAGGCGTTCAGATCGCTCATTATCATCACAAAAAGCACCTCCTCATCATCAGGATTATCAAACGTGCCGGGCACGCAGGGCTAATAACAGGCCCCACCTCGCAGCGCAATCACAGGCTTTAATAAAACATTACTCAGCCTGCAGCTGCCGGCCGCCGAGCAGGGTGCGAGGCCTCACCTCTCGCTTTTAGACCTAATTGCTTGATGCATATTTCATGAAGAATCCTGGGTAATAGTTATGTTAAATCGCTTCTTTTCATGATGAAATGACTTAAAAATACTTGCATATAATATTTATGCAGGAGAAGGATGGAAATTGGCCTTTGGGACTAACGTGTGGGACCCAGTTATAGGACTCCAGACACACAGAGGATTTCTGGTTTACCTTAGCTTGAAAGGTACATGGGGAGCTGCTGTCCTGACCCAGATGTCCCCAGAACATTAGCCCTCAGGTCAAAACCATCTAAGGCTCCCCATGGCCAAAACAGATGTAACGACACCCAGTACTTCAAGAGCCCCTACTGGGTACTGGCCTCTGAGCTGAGCTGTTGCCACATATTATCTCATTTAAACTGTAGAGCAAACAACTGTAAGTTGTTAGAATGATCACTGTTTATAGATGGAGAAACTGAGGCTCAGGAAGGTTGTGTCTCATGGGACATGGTAGGGCTAGGATTTGAACCTGTGTTTGTTGAACTCCAAAGCCTGGCATTCAGGGCCCTGAAGCTCCCACCACAGCCTCATCTTCCTCTGCTCAGCTACCCGTTGGCCTCTTCCTGCCCCATGATCTGGCTTCCCTTCCCTGCAGCTTCGTGAGAACTGGAGGTTGAGAATCCTGTCAGCCCATTGTGATGTTTCTCAGCAGGCTGAGCCTTAGCCCCCTCTGGCCTCTGGGCACACATACGTGCCTGGCACACAGCTGGGGCACTGTGCCCATCACCCATCCACCCATCTATCCGTCCATCCATCCATCCATCCATCCACCCACCCACCCACCCACCCACCAGGGTCTGCCCAGAGCCGGGGCAATGAGGCCCCATGTGTCCTCCCCTCCAGACATAAGCTCCCCAGGGCAGGCTGCTGGCTGGCCGACCTTGTCCCCGACTGCGGCCCAGCAAAGGGAGAAGCTGCCCACTCTGAGGCTGGACACAGTGGATGCTTTCTCCAGTCAGCAACAGTCCCAGGATGAGCCAGTGAGAACTGGCAGAGTGGGAAGGACTGGGGAGCTTCTGGAGGGTCATCCCTGCAAGGTGAGTACACAGGCACAAGCTTTTCACATCAGAAAGTCTCCCGCAGGGAAGAATGCGCCAGAGCCCTCTTCCCTTAGGATTTGGAAAGGACTTATTCCTGAGGCCACTCAGCCGCCCAGTGCCCCCTGCCCAGGCCTAAATAAAACATGAATGTGAGACAAGTTCCCTTGCAAAATCATGGTCTTCTTGAAGGGGTAAGGTGAGCGCTGGCCCTGCCCCTCCCTACTCGGGCTCTAAGTGGCTGCGTCTTTTCTTCTTCTTGGGCTATTTTATTGGTATTTTTTACCCCCACTCTTTCTTATGATTTTATTTTCAATTACCCCAAAGAATGTGGCACAATGCTGTTGGGCCATTTTAAACATTTAAATCTTACATTGTGCGAAGATTCCTGGGCCAGGTCAGTGGAAGGTGTGACAGAATGAGCTTGTGCATTTAAAGTGCACTCAACCATCAGTTGCCAGATAATTCTCAGGGGAGGGAGGTGTCGCAGGTCCCTTGGCCTTAGTGAGCAGGGCAGCGAGTGCTCACACTCTGAGCCCTGGGAGCACCGCCTCTATGCTTGGCATGGGGCAGGGCCCTTCCACCCCCAAAGACATGTACTTGCTTCCAACAGGGTGGAAGCAAACAGGGAAGTTTGTGTGGAATCGAAGGGAGTCAGGCCCAGCTCTAATGCTAACCTGCTGTGATGTGGGTGAGAGACCCAGCCTGGAGGGTGACCTGGCAAGCTACCTCCGTGGTCACCTTCAAGCCTGCAAAATGGGTAGTTCCTGCCATAACCCCACCCTGAGGATGGCAATTCTGCCTCTTGAAAGTAGTGCCTTTATGACTCACAACCTCTGCTCTCCTCCTGCCGCCTCTTTGACCTCCAGCGAAGTGGGACATTTTGCTAGGTCTATGCCTCTAAAGAAACTCTCCTCACACCTGCGAGCAGGATGCAGCCACTTCAGCAACACTAGTGCTAGAAGATTCGAGAAGCACAGCATTACCCATCTTACCGACTGTGGCCATGCTGCTGAGAGCTCTATGTACCTCCTCACAGCAACACCAAGAGATGGGCCTACAGATTCCAGGTAGGGAAACAGAGTCAGAGGGCTCAAGTGACTGGCTTGGGACTATGCAGCCACTGAGGTGGGAAGTGAGACTAAACACAAGTCCATTGAATCTTCACAGAGCCAGGGTTGGTGCCCACCTGCCAGGCAGACACGACTCCATTCTCCTTGAATGTGTGGTAGACAAAGAGTGGGTGGAGATCTCACTGAAGAGAATTAGGCCACTGTTTCAGTACAGCATTCAGCAAAGAGACAGCACTGCTATCTTAGCGGAAAGCCAAGAATCCCAAATGCATGGAGAGCTGTAGCGTGGACCTGGGCTACTCCCCTACAGACACTGCCCCAACACTGTGAGAGATATGGCTTCACCGCAGCAAATATTTCAACAGTCCACCTCTGTGGTCCAATTACTCACCCAGAGCCCAGGCAGATCCCACTCACGCAGGGCCTGGCCTACCTCTGGCATGGCTGAGAAGACCTTAAATGCTCCCTTGGTCCATGACTGGACTAACTTGTGGCCTCCCAAGGAAGCTGGGAGGGGTGGCATTATATGCAAGATACCCACTGCACAGATGAGAAGACTAAGGGCCTGAGGGAGAAGCAACTTGCCCAGTCACTGTGCAAGGCTATCAGGGCTTCCCGAGCCAGGGGACCAGGATGTAAGTGCATCTCACTGTGTGACTGGGTTCTCCAACTGTCTGAGGCATGGAGCAGAGGGCATGGAGGCTCCTTCTAGCTGAGATGTTCTAAGAGTCAAGGGAGCTGGGATAAAGGAGCTTTAGGAGGCCACGCGGCCAACACCTGTATCCCGCCCACAGCTTCCAAAGCAGCCTTCACAGTGACAAGCCAAAGACACACACACCAAGTTATTGTGAACAAACGTCTCGATGTAAACGCTGCTGAGCGAAATGATGTGATTTACAACCAAATAATTAGACTTTCAATAAACACATCAGCAGCAATTAGCCTACCCGAGACGCCCGGGCATTTCTCAAGCTCTAAGTTGGTGGCCCAGGGTGAAGGCCTTCAGTAAATCATGACAAAAAGCCATCTCTAGGCAGGAGAGCTGGCAGATGCCTCTCCTGGCGAACATGTAGAGGCATAAGACTAGCTTTAGCACACAAAGCAGTAGGTATGTCAAAATGAACCCATTTTGGGCAATTTTCTCAGGATAAAACCAACACATTATCAGACAAGAGGTTTTTAAATGATGAGCGCTCAGGCTGAGGGAGTGAGCCTCCCATTACCAGGGGTGTGTAAGTGGGAAGGCAATGACACTCGGTGGGTGGATCCCGCTGGATGCCTTTTGTAGTCCTCCCCTCAGGGTTCCCACCAGCCTCAGCCAAGTGCACATGGAAACTGCAAGGAGGGCTGGACGCAGAAGCAGAGGGGGATGGTGAAATGCTGCCAAAGCTTCAGGAAGGGAAAACAGGGTCTAGGGCTTCTTTCTTTTCCTTTCTTTTTTTTTTTCTACCTCTAATTGAGGACTTTTCTAGGAACATGAAGGCCTATGTGTGTCGGAATTATTTTTCTCCACTCTTCAGGCCTGGGTGCCCCCCAAAGGGAGGAAGTTCAAAGTCTGATCCCACTGATATCAGTGGCTGGGTAAGTCCCCTCTCCCTGGGCCTCAGCGTCTCCCTCTGGAAAGGCTAGAGGGGATCCCTTCAGTGCTGAGTTCTCAAGCCAGTGACGGACATGCCAGGGTGGGTGGGAGCACCCCAGCAGGAGGAACACGGCAGGGCAGAATGGCTCCCCTCATGGAGGGAGACAGGTGGGTACACTGGCCACACTGGATCCTGGGCTTGGGGACAGCAAAATGACAAAAGCAGCCTTCTCATGCCTGTGCCAACAGGATGGACAGAATCCAGGCCAAGGGTGATCTATTCCTACTGAGGACAAGGCTGTCGGAGCCCTTAGGCTCCTTAAAGCAGTGGCTCCTACCTGGGGCAATTTTGCACTCCCTCTTCCCTGGGGAATATTCAGCAATGTCCTGACACATGGGTGCTACTAGCATCTTGTAAGAGGAGGCCAGGGATGCTGCTAAATATCCTACAATGCACAGGACAGCCCCCACAACAAAGAATAATGTAGCCCAGCTTCCAACAGTGCCTAGGCTAAAGCCACACCACTCACTAGACGGCCAGTGCCTCAAATTCTTCATCCACAACATGGGAATAACCAGAGTCCACCCTCGCGGCTGTGGTGAGGGGCAGATGAGAACCTCCACATGAAGTGTGAACGTCTGATGAATCCTGGCTCGCCCGGCCCCTTATGTAAAGGTTTAAGACACAGAGCGGAATCTGCCAAATGGCTTGGTTCCAGAGGGCTCCAGGCTGTTTCCAAGGACAGGACCCCCCAGTCCCACCTGAGCAGCACATGGTGGGGGATGTACCACATCTGAGGAGACTCCAGAGCAGGACCATGCAGAGGCTGGGCCAAGGCAGCCTCGGGGGAAGCCCCAGCTGCTGCGGGGAGGACTTGGAGCACACAGTGGCTTTTATAGGCCAAGGGGGGCCAGCACCCTGGGGTTGACCCAGGCAGGGCTGGAGAAGGGGGTGGGCCTTGGGGTGCTTGAGGATGGTGCTGGACGCAGCCCAAGCTCAGGGCCACCCAGACCTGTATCTGAGTCCCTACCCTCAACTGTGCCTGGTCTGAGCTTCAGGTCCCTCATCTGGGAAGCAGAGCTTCCACTGTTCACCCACAAGGGTAGTCTGAGGTCTGGACAGCAGGGAAGCAAGGCTCAGCAGGTGCGGAGGTGCCACCGAGTGTGCAGGATGTCGCTGGAGCCTGGTCACCTGGGTACAAATCTGCACTCTTTGGCAGGTCCCTCAGATAAGTATGACGTGAAACGGGCTGGCACTAGATTCCAGCCTAATGCATTTTTAAATTTTTAAATGAAGAACAGTGCCTTTCAGAAAATACTGACGCCAATGCAGGACTTAGGGTCCTGGCATGGGTCTTGTTCTCACCTGCTGGGCAGGAGCCACTGCACCAGTGGCCACCTGTCTGGTGTGTCTGGTGCACCTGGCTGGCTCTGTGCTGTCTGGGCTGAGCACTGAGCTAGGCTCCCCGTCCATCTGCTCTGTCATTCATGGCTGCATTGGCAGCCCAGAAGCCATGGATGTGGCTGCAGGAGCATCTCCTCCAGTTGGGCAGCCTGCCTGGCTGGGGTTGGATACCTGGGTTCTGGCCCAGCTCTGTGGCTGGGTGACATGGGGCAAGGCGTTTACTGCCCTGAGATCGATTTCCTGAAACATCAAGTGTTCTTTCACCACAGTCTCTAAGGCACATTGTTGCACACAGGATCCACATGAAAACAGAAAAGGAAGCTGGGCGTGGTGGCTCACACACTCCCAGCACTTTGGGAGGCCAAGGCGGGAGAATTTCTTGAGCCCAGGAGTTTCTGAGACCAGCCTGGGCAACATCGTGAGACCTCATCTCTGATTTTTAAATTTAATTTTTAAAGTTAAATTTAAAATTTAATTTTTAAATTTTAAAATTTAAAAATTAGCTGGGCATGGTGGCACACGCTTGTAGTCCTGGCTACTTGGGAGGCTGAGGTGGGAGGATTGCTTGAGCCTGGCAGCCTAAGGCTGTAGTGAGTTGTGTTCACACCAATGCAGTCCAGCCTGGGCGACAGAGTGAGACCCTGTCTCAAAAAAACAAAGCAGAAAAGGAACTAAACAGGAAACTGGTCACAGATGGTCAACGGCATTTATTAAGTGTCTACTGTGTGCACTGCTCTATATGCAACATTTCTGAGGGAGACAAGACACCAACCAGATACTCTGAGATCATTTGGTTCCCTGCCATCATTTTACAGATGACACTGAGGCTCAGAGAAGGGCAGAGGTTTGCTCTCTTTCTGCAATACAGCCCCTGCCCCAGGCCTCTACTGTGGAGGATTCTCTGGCAAGACCAGCAGACTGAGTCTGCAGTAATGGGGTGTGAGAAGCTGGGGTGGTGGATGTGGCAGGGGGAGGGGACATGCAGGGAGGGGAGAGGGGAAGGAAGCAGCAATGCCCCCTGCTCCTTATTTCTCATCCTGAGTCACCCCATGGCTCTTGCTAAAGCACGGTGCTCACCCTCACCAGTCTTCCTGGCCCACCCTGGTGGGGGCCTCCTCACCAACTGACCAAGGGTGTTCACCAGCACAGCAATGAAGCGGACTCACTATCCACAAAGCACCTTATCCAACTTAGTTTTATTTAAGAAAAAAAGTAAAGATGAGAAACTCAACAATCCTTATCAAAACCCCAATGTCATTCTTCACAGCAAAAGAAGAAACAATCCTAAAATTCACGTGGAACCATAAAAGACCCTGAGTAACCAAAAAATGCTGAAGAAGAAAAAAAAAGTTGGAGGCATCACACTTCCTGATTTGAAATTATATTACAAAGCTATAGTAATCAAAACAGTATGATACTGGCATAAAAACAGACACATAGACCAGTGGAACAGAATAGAGACCCCAGAAACAAATCCAAACACATATGGGTCAACTAATTTTTGATGAGGGTACCAAGAAGACACAATGGAGAAAAGATAATCCCTTCAATAAATGGTGCTAATAAACTAGATTTCCACATGCAAAAGAATGAAACTGGATCCATATCTTCTATTATACACAAAAATCAACTCAAAATGGATAAAAGACCTAAATATAAAAACAGAAACTATAAAACTCTTACAGCCTAGGGGAAAATCTCCTGGACACTGGCCTTGGCAATGATTTTTTTGGATATCATATCAAAAGCTCAAAATAAATAAATGGGACTACATCCAAGCTCCTGTACAGTAAAGGAAACAATAAGATGAAATGGCAGCCTACAGACTGGGAAAAAATATTTGCAAACCATATATCTGATAAAGGGTTAACATCCAAAATTTATAAAGGACTCACATAACTCCATAGTGAAAAAACAAATAACCTGATTATAAAATGGGCAAAAGACCCGAATAGACATTTCTCCAAAGAAGACATAAAAAAATGGCTGACAGGTATATGAAAAGGTGTTCAACATCAGCAATCATCAAGGACATGCAAGTCAAAACCACTATGAGGTATCACTTCATACCCAGTAGAATGGCTATTATCAAAAAGTCAAAAGATAACAAATGTTGGCGAGGATGCGGAAAAAAGGAAACTCATATACTGTTGGTGGGAATGTAGACTGGTACAGCCATTATGGAAAACAGTAAGGAGGTTTGTAAGGAAATTAGAAGTAGAACTACAGTATGACCTAGCGATCCCTTTTCTGGGCATATACCCAAAGGAAATAAAATCACCATCTTGTAAAGACATCTGCACTCCATGTTCACCGCAGCGCCATTCACAACAGTCAGCATATGAAAACAACTGAAGGTCTGTCAAGGGTGAATGGATAAAGAAACTGTGGTGTATGTATGATAGAATACTATTCCGCCCTAAAAAAGATCTTGTCATTCACCACACAGGAATAGGTCTGGAGGACATTAGGGGCAGTGAAATAAGCCAGATACAGAAAGAAAAATATTGTATATGGCCGGGTGTGGTGGCTCACGTCTGTAATCCCAGCACTTTGGGAGGCCAAGATGGGTGAATCACCTGAGGTCAGGAGTTCGAGACTAGCCTGGCTAACACGGTGAAACCCTGTCTCTACTAAAAATACAAAAATTATCCAGGCATGGTGGCGGGTGCCTGTAATCCCAGATACTCGGGAGGCTGAGGCTGGAGAATCACTTGAACCCAGGAGGCAGAGGTGGCAGTGAGCCAAGATCACGCCACTGCACTCCAGCCTAGGTAATAAGAGTGAAACTCCATCTCAAAAAAAAAAAAAAAAAAGAAAAATACTGTATGATCCATCTCATTTACATGTGGAATCTAAAACAAATTCAAATATGTAGAGATAGAGAAAAAAGCAGTGGGTCCTTGGGGCAGGGTGGGGAGGTGTAGGTCAGAGGGTACAAAAGAGCAGACATGCAGGATGAACAAGTCTAGAGAGCTGATGCACAACACGAGGACCACAGGTAATAAACAAATTGTACTTCATATGGGATTCATGCTAAATGAGTAGATGTTAGCTGCTCTAGCCCGCCCACCCCCCCCCCCCCGCAAAAAAAAAAAAAAAGAAAAAAGTAACTATATAAGGTGAGGGATATGTTAATTTGTTTCACTATAGGAACCTTTTTTGTTTTGCTCTGTCGCCCAGGCTGGAGAGCAGTGGTGAAATCATAGCTCACTTTGTAACTCCAAATGCCTGGGCTCATGGAATCCTCCTGCCTCAGCCACCCAAGGAGCTAGGACAACAGGGGTGTGCCACCATGTCTGGCTAATTTTTAAAACTTTTTATAGGAACGAGGTCTCACTATGTTGCCCAGGCTAGTCTTGAACTCCCAGGCTCAAGCAATTCTCCTGCCTTGGCCTCCCAAAGCGCTGAGATTATAGGCATGAGGTACTGCATCTAGCTTATAGTAACCTTCTTACTATCTATATGTATTCTATAACATCATGGTATATATCTTCATTATACACAATAAACTTTATTTGAAAAGAAGAAAAAAAACCCAGAGGGGCCTTTTAAAACTGCAAAGTAAGACAGATCTGCCTGCTCAAAGGCCACTGCGTCTGACCTGAGGGTGGTCTTTCCTCCCTGGAATTTCAAAGGCATCGGGTTGACTGGGAACCACCCAGAAACCCTGCCAAGGACCTTTTGCAAATTATATGAATGACCGTGGTTCCTGGTGGAAAAACTCCCAATAGTTCTTGGGAATCTAGGCCTCAGTTTCTTCATCTGTGAAATAGAGAATAGTTTACAATGTTCCCCGAAGTCCACTGAAAGCTAAGTAAAGAGCTCAGAACTGGGTGTTGGGGTCCTGGCTTCTGCCTTCTCAGGCCTTGTTTTTCCCCATCTACATGATGAAGAGACAACCTTTGAAGCTTGGCACATAGGAGATGCTCATACCACATGGGAAGGAAGGATATTAAACAAAAGGACTCGCCCTCATTACAGACACCCTGGAGCCCCAGGGCTGGAAGAGGAGTGGAGGTTTTTAAAAAATAGAGTTAATTCAAGTGTGTCCTAGAATGTCCACCAGTACCCAGAGACTTACTTGTTAAGCCTGTGGCCCCCCCCCGGGTCTCTTTGCAACCAAAATCTGATTTAAACTCGCCCTCTAAGAGATTCTGATGCATGTTCAAGTTTGAGAACCATCATTCTAGTTCCATCTAATGATGGAAACTCCTCTGTAATATCTGCAATGTTTACTGTCCAGCTTTGCTACTTACCACCATCACCAGAGGGCTCATTCCCCACCAAGACAACCCCTTCCAAACAGACAGCTTTGCCCATGGTTAAGTTCTTCCATGTCCTGAGCTGAAATGTGGCTAACTACAGCTTGCTGAGGTTAGCCCAGCTCCGAGCTCTGGCTCCTGCTTCTGCCCTGCGAAGGTCCCTCAGAGACAGGAAGACCTGGGCTGCTCTTTTCCAGCTGTGCCCCTGGGGCAGAATTTCCTGTCCTTTCCCATCCTGGTCGCTTCTGCTGCCCGTTCCCCAGGCAGTCACCATCTCTCACACGGTGGGAGCCAGCAACTAAACAGGGTCCCGTGCGGTCTGTCCAGCTTGGCCATCAGCCCTTCTGGCTGGACACAACTCCGTCATTAACACAGATACTCCTGAGCTTCGGTTGAACTCCTTTTTGGGGTCTGCGGACCTCCTGAGTCCCCCCCCACCAGCCCCTCCCAAGTCCCGAGAGACAGGGTCTTATTGACATGCAAGTGTCATCAGGTATAGTAACACTCACCTCTTGACCACCCCAAAAGGGGCATGGGGCCGAGAGGTTTTCTGTGGTAGGAAAGGATGGGGGTCTTGCTTTGTTGTCCAGGCTGGAGTGCAGTGGCACATTCATAGCTCACTGTAACTTCTAACTCCTGGGCTTAAGTGATCCTCCTGCCTCAGCCTCCTGAGTAGTTTAGGATTACAGGTGTGAGCCACCATGCCCAGCTAATTAATTTTTTTTTTTTTTCTGTAAAGACCGCGTCTCACTATGTTGCCCAGGCTGGTATTGAACTCCTAGGCTCAAGCGATCCTCCTGCCTTGGCCTCCCAAAGTGCTAGGATTACAGGCGTGAGCCACTGTGTACAGTTGGGTCCAAGAATTTAAAGAAGCAAAAGCCACTGGCTTTGGCCACACTTGGAAGGTTTGGAAATGGAACGTTGAAAGGTCACTGTCAGCTCTTTGTGGTCACGGTTCTGGGGGGCAAATCCTCTCGTGTTGGACATTCATTCTGGCAGCTTCTTGACAACCTCTTTCCACAGGGTGGAGAATTTTCTCAAAATTAAATCTCTGGCTCTTTGCTCCCTAATGAAATTGATTTCTGCCTTGACAGACAACAAAGCTTTCATTTTATTATTTGGCTTGGGTTTGACCACATTAATTATTGCTGTTTCTTTTTCCCCCTGCACGTCTGCAAGTAATTGAGTTCCACAAAGTTACTTACTATAGGAACTGATTGCTTCCTGAAAACACAGATCCCACAGAAGTAAAACAGGCAACCCTAGCTTCTTCAGAGATGACATTTTGGTTAGGGTTGGAGCAATTCAGAACAGGAAAATGTATTTTCCTAGCCTGAAAATCTGAACTCAACATGGAGTTATGCGAATATTTGGAGACTGTGAGTCTGAAATGTGGGTGTCTGGGTCACACCATCTCCTGCGTTTGCTGCCTCAGTCATCTTACCATCGATGTGTCAGAATCCTACACTGCCTCGAGTTTCTAATCACTGTTACTGGCATCATTCTTCCTGCCTCTGAGTACACTCTGCAGACGCCTGTTCAAGCTATACCAGGAGCTAAGAAAAGCCTGCCCGGCACCGTACAAATGCGTTTCTCCCTGCGAGGTTGTGTTCGGCCTTGGTGGGGCATACGCCTTTAGTGCCAGGAGGAAATGACAGGCACACGGCTTGCTCTCTGGCAGACTGGAAAGTGGTGGGGAGTTGTTGAAGGAATGGAGGGCTGGGATGTAGAGCACTGGTGTGGCCACAGGTGAGCCCCTCATCTCTCTGAGCCCGTCTCCTTCAGTGTAAAGTGAGTTGCTGTGGGGAGTGAGAGAGAGCTGACTAGGGCTTCAGAGTGTACAAAATCGTGGTCCTGGACCATGACTGCATTTATGCCTCACAACAATCCTGAGATGTAGGAACTATTACTCTCCCCATTGTACAGATGCAGAAATGGGAGGCCACACAGCTAGTAAGATGCAGAATCGAGATCTGAACCAGGGAGGGATTCCAGCTCCAGGTGGTCTACCTTCTTAGCCACGATACTCTATGCTCTTTCTCTACCGAGCCAATTAAAGTACCCCCAAATAACTGAGGCACAGAGAAGTTACAAAGAAAAGCTCAAGACAGAGCTGGAACCAGAAATGCGTTTCCTAACTCCATAGCCAATGAGCTTCCTGCTTTGCCTCATTAAAGAAAAAAAAAATCTCTATTATAGGCCGGGCGACTTTAGGAGGCCAAGGCAGGCAGATCACCTGATGTCAGGAGTTCGAGACCAGCCTGACCAACATGGTGAAACCCCGTCTCTACTAAAAAAAAAAAAAAAAAAAAAAAAAAAAACAACAATTAGCTGGGCGTGGTGGTGCACACCTGTAATCCCAGCTACTCTGGAGGCCGAGGCAGGAGAATTGCTTGAACTTGGGAGGCAGAGGTTGCAGTGAGCCGAGATAGCGCCATTGCACTCCAGCCCGGGCGACAGAGCGGGACTCTTGTCTCAAAAAACAAAACCAAACCAAACCAAACACCATTATAAAAGAGATTCACTGTGGAAAATCCAGAAAACACAAATCCAAAATAAAAAGAAGATAAAAACCTGCCATTTCATCACCACAGATAGTGGTTAATCACAATTTGGCATAGTGCCTTCCTGTATTTTTCCCACACACATGTGTACATGCATGTGATATACGGCTACCGACTGGGATGACCTTTGCAATCTGATTTTATTACAATCATGGCTCATTTTGAATGTTGTGATTATTTTTCTCTCAAATATAATCTCCAAATGTTTCCTGAGTACCTATCATGTGCCAGGCCCTCTGGGGTGTTGAGACCGAAAGACACATTCCCAAAGGAACGCTCAGCCAAGAAAGGTTCCTAGCAGATGACAAATTATTTCACACTACAACCCTGAGGGTCAAAATCAGATGTTAGATGGCAAATTTAGAAAGCAAGGTCCCAGGGTTTATGTACCTAGATTTTTTCCTGGGGGGTTTCTAGTAAAAACTGGAAAATCTGCTAGACAAATTCTAGAAGAGCTGTAACATTTTATGCACCTCAACCTCAAAACAAAAACTGGGTGACATTTTACAAAACAGAGAGAGGCTCTGTCACTTCCAAAGGAAAACTGAACAGCTGGCCACCCTAGCCAAGTTGGGACCTTAGGGAGGAAGGACACTGCATAGGGCCTTTCCTCTAATCTCCAACCTAAATGTCCTTGTACTTCGCTGTTGCTTCCCCATAACTTCCCCAGTTTTCTCCTCTCAAACATCTTAACATCTGAAGTCCTCCTTAACTGGCTCCTCCTCCAGGAAGACTTCCAAGATGCCCCTACTCAGACTACTTTCTTCCTCCCTCGCTTTGTCTTCTGCCACACCTCTGTCCATCACAGTACTTCCCTACTGTCCTATCTCCTTGTCTGGACTGTGAGCTTAGAGGCTGACATGTCTTTGTCTCCTCACCCAGCTGACAGCCCAGGGCACAATAAGAGCTCAGTGGTGAAAGCCATGCTGCTGACTTGTCTATAAGCCCCACCCTGAAAGCCTGTGCTTAAAACTTGGCAGGGTGATCTCCAAGCTGCCTGAGGCCAAAAGCAGAGTGTGGATTTTCCAAAGGAAATGGCAAAAATAAAATAAAATTAAAATTAAAAAATGGTTTTAATTAAAGCATTTGGAATAAGCTGGCTTTGCCAAACCCAATTGTTTCTGATATTCCTCTTGGGTGAAATAATCTTTAAAAAGATAAGAAAAAAAAAAAAAAGCAAAGCATTATTAAAAGTGGCAGAAAACACTCGTGCTGGAAGGAGGATGGAGACTGCTCACAGGGGAGCTTTCTAGAGAAGAGCAGGTGCAAGACATAGACCCGCGGATGGAACGGCCTCTGCTCCAACAGAGGGCAAGGGCGCGTGCGTGCGAGTGTGCCGCACACACAACAAAACCTCATTTTATAGCCCTAGCATTTGAACTGCGGGAGTGAAGACGAGGGCTATAAAATTTGACATCTGATTTTATAAATCTGTCTCAAGTACTGACAATGTCTGTGGAGAAAATGAGAGAAGAAAATACCGTGCTTACGGGGCTCCAAAGGGTGATAATCCTGGGGTGGGAGCTGGGACTTCTGGGGGCTCTACCAGCAGCCTTCCACAGGACCTCAGGAAGGTCCTCTTGCCTTCCTGTGCCTCAGTTGACCCCACCAGGGTCTTGACCTGGATGATTCAACTCCCTTTGGGCTCTGACTCCCCAAAGGTCTGGGGAACAGTCAGGCCCTGTCTTAACACTGGGATTTTACCAAGTGAAGTTAGTTGCTTCAAGCCCCACCAAATGCCTCCAGGTAAGGGCCAATCATGTTTCCTGTGGGGCCTTTGCATCGCTTACCAAGCTATCAGTAAAATAAGCCCCTACAGCACAAAGGCTCTGCAAACGACCCTACCTGCATCTGTGCAGCCTCTCAGAGTTTACAAGAGCTTCCACTGCCATTGCAAATCTGGGCCTCAGGGCTGAGAGGCTGAGACGGGAAGTGACTCACTGGTGACCTCCTGGCTGGTAGGAATGGTGGGATTCAGGCTGTAATCCCCGGGCTCCTGATCACAGCCTTCCTCTCCATGCAGCCACCCTTTCACTGATGGCAGATGTGACGTCTGCAGCTGTCCTTGTGGCCTTCCCTGCAGCACCCTGTATGCCTTCTCCCAAGTCGCCAACCAACTCATTCCCAGATGGCTTTTGCAAAAATATTGTTAAATAATTCAAATTAACAAGATGTTAGAAATGTGATTGGAAGGAAATGTTTTTCTCATTTGGAGAGACCACCCAGTGCCTCAGAAGGCAACTGTCCCAGGGCACGAGAGGTTTCCTGGAGACGGACGGGCAGTTGGAATGGTTCCCTGGTGGCGGAGCCGCACAGGCAGATTTATGTAGGCTGATATGAGACAATTAAAAACCGGCTGGAAATGTAATCGGGGCTGCTCAGATGCTGGAGAAGACCAGGGAGCTCCGGTAAAACAAAGGGCACTGCTGCATCCCTGGCTCAGACGGGAGACGCAGCAGTCCAGGGAGGGAACCCCAGCCTGTTGACGGGCACGTCTGGCACTGCCAGGTTGGGGGGTGGTGCACTGGGCCGTGAACTGGCAGAGTGAGGCAGAATGAGTGCAGGCACCTCTTGCCTCTGCGTTTTGGGCAGCAGTGGGAAGGGGGAAGCTGAGCTGCAGGGAGTCTGTTTTCCTGGGTCTTTTCCAGGTCTACATTGCAGCCGGGAGCGCCACTATCCACCCAGCTGCTCCGAAATCTGGATGTGGTCCTTGACTCCTCACTCCTCCTCCCTCTCATCAATTCTACCTCCACACACCTCTCCTTTCTACTCCCACTGCCCTAGTAGTCCTTCACTCCTGATCTATCACACACCCAGGGCCAGATAGGGCTTCCTAAACTTCTCTCTCATCAGGTATGTAGGCCGCCTGCCACTGGCCCCTCTGAATTGGCCTTGGCCTCCTACTTTGCTACCAGATAGTCTCAGCATCATCAGCCTAGCACCTGAGTGCAAATGGAGAATTTCTAAGCTTAGCTGGAGCAAATGGCTGAGAAGGGTCAGGTAAGAACAGTGCTCCAGGAGCTGGGCATGCTCAGCCTCTGCCCCTCCCTGACAACATGGCCTTAGACAGGTTCCTAAGCCTCTGTTTCCTCTTCTGTAAAGTAGGAGCAATGAGTTGCGCTTTCTTCACAGCTGCTTGAGGGCTGGACCCAGAGAAGAAACTAGACTCTTCCATTTGGGTCATGGATGCTGACACTGTTGGCTCAGAACCAGCCCCTCCGGTTTCAGGTCTCTGGGCTTTCTCCATGTCACCACTGCCTGGGGAAAGGTGTCTGAGAAATGCTGGGCACAGGGCTCATGGTCACAGGTCCTGTCAGAAAATCCAGCTTAGGTCCAGAGACCTGGTTGGCTATTGGCTGGGCTTCTCAGTGCCTGCTAGAGAGGAATGGGGGTGTTTCTATTCCGAGAGACCCCACAAGGTAGAAAGAGGCCTCGAGCTGTGTTGCAATCTCATCTCTTTACTCATTAACTGTGACGTAATGTGAACACCAGTTTCTTTATCTGTAAAAATGATGGCAATGGTTGCTACTCTTCTTGAACATACTATCACAGTGTGAAAGCTGGCTATTCCCAAATATCAGGCCCTGTGCTGGGCATGCTGACCCGTATCACCTCACTCATATGTTACAGCAGCCCAGAGCAGGTGGCGGGGCAGGATTTACACTTGCTGCGCTAGAGAGTAAACACAGGGCTCAGAGAACAGGCAGAACTCAAACTAGGGTCTGTCTGAACCCTTCAGAAAGGAAGGGTGCAAATCATGGTGACTAGTTTGGCATCCCGTAACTTGTCAGAGGCAGAGCTAGGATTTGAACCCAGGTCTCCTGGGCATAGGCCCAGGGCTGTTCCTACACTCTCCACCCCCACTGCACCAGAATCACCAAAGCACCAGGCTCGGAGTCCAGGAGAGGTGCCAGTCTAATGTTGAGGGTGGCATCCTTGGCAATGTTTTACCACCAGCAGGGCACATTTTCTCAGTAATTCTGAATAAAGGGAAATGTCATCTAATATTCCTCACAGTGTCCTCTCAATGGTGCCCTCTCTTATCCTGCAAGGCATCTGCACATTCTAAAGTTCACTGTTCTCATTTAGTCCTCTGCAAAAAGCGTTTGAGGAGTCTGTTTTGCCTACAGCAGCGGCTTCTAATTGTGGCATTTCTTTTAAACCTTTTAGAATGAGAAAACAGAAGCACGCTAATTGAGCAGAAAGTTCATTTTTCCTCCATCAGCCCTGAAAGGACATGAAATCCTCCATGTGATAAGAGCAAAGAGACAGACCCCCTCTTCCCCCACCACCCACCCCTGCTGCCCTGACTCAGGCTGGCTCAAACGCTGCTAGCAAACAGGGCCTGCTGGGAAAGCCAGAGGCAGGCAAGCTTCTTCCTCTTTCTGGGCCTCAGTATCTCCACTTGTTCAAGATATTGGACCAGAAAATCAAAAAAGTCTCCTTCTGTTCCCTAAACCCCAAGATTTCTGCTCAGGGTACTCCTGGAGCTGCTACCTTGACTGGCTGCCAACATGCTTCCCTATGAGATGAGGAGGCCAGACCACAAGTTCGGAAGATGAGCAGGAGAGCTGGAGGGGCAGCAGCATGGTGATGAAAAAGGATACCTGTTGAGTGGTCATTATCTCCAGCTCCTGATGAGCAACTAGGAGGTCAGAAAAGTTCACTCATTCATCCAAGGTCACACCAAAGCACAATGTACAGAGTGCAAGAGAGGTGAGAGGTTCAAGACAGGTTATCCAGGAAGAGGGGAGCCCGGATTGGACTCCAGCTCTGTGAGATTCTCTAGCATTCTTTCCAGCTGTAGCCAATAAAATCTAGAACCCATCATCATAAAGGACAGTGGATGTGGGCACAGATGGAGACTTCCAGGTTGAACCCAGACAATTTGCAATGCACTGGGCCACACCGAGCTCTTTCCCCAACAACCTGTGGCTCTCTGAGGTCCATAATAAAGATATTTGAGCTGCCACTGATAGAGCACTCATTATATGCTGGGGCATACGCTAAGCACTTCACATATATTGTCTCTTCATTAATACACCTGTGAAACCCATTTTATAGATGAGAAAACCAAGGCTCAGAGATGTTCAGTCCCTTTGCCCAACACTACGCTGTTAGTATGTGGCGGAGCTGGGTTTCAAGAGCCTAAGCCAAGATCCAGGGCCATTGTCTTCACCGCTGTGCAGAGCTCCCTCTGTTGGGGGGGGTCATGGGGCACATGGCCAGGAGCTCAGGGCCCCTGCAACCACAGCTGAGCAGTGTGGGGGTCCCGAGGCGAGCAGTACTGTACCCAAGCTGCACACACCTGCCTTCCCTGAAGTTTGCTCTTAAAAGGCTTCATCATCCCTGCAGGGGCCTGGCTGGGGAATACAGTGACCGACTAAGTCCACTGTCAGGTATTCAGGTATGCTGGGGCTGTGCGGGGAACTCAACAATGGCCAGGGAGGTCCCACTGTGGCCTTGCAGGGACCGTCCTGGTGGCTCACACATGGGAGCAAGCAATCACCACGGAGTTAGGTGTCTGGAGTCTCAGATGTTAACCCAACAAGGCGATGCTTAGACAGCAGAAGGAAGTGGAGACTTGCTCCCTGCTGATAGATGAGGGGAGAGCAGCCTTTCCTCATATCCCCACTCCCACCCGCCCCCAAACCTTTATTATTTCTTGCTCCTAGCTGTCAGCAGCAACAAACTAAGATTAATCACTTGCCTGCCTGGACCCAGACATGCCTACGGTTTGAAAACTCTCTCCTTTGCTATATTAATCAATGAAGGGACAGACAAAAGAAAAACAACCCTAACTGCCATGCACCCCCAGTGCCCCTCAGCTCTTCTTGGCCCTGTTACACCCATCCAACCTCCTCCGGAGCTACAGGAGGTATTTGCCGGCTGAAGACTGAGTACCCAGCAGTCAACACAAACCCGGCTGCTCTAAGCCGGATACACATCGATGTCATCAAGCAATCTGAAGGACAGGAGGCAAGTTCTTGATAATGTCCTGCTCCTCCTCCCCTCCTTGGAGGAGATGGGACCTTCCTGCCATCCTTGGACTGAGAGGAAAGTGGTCTAGTCATGGAACCCTTAAACTGGAAACAAGTTTATTAATCAGACCCCAGACCCTCATTTTATCGATGCAAGTGGAGAAGATACCTGCGAGATACCTGCCCAAGTCATCTAGTGCAGCAGGGACAGCCTGGACTCACCCAGGGCTCTGTCCACTCTGCTGCTTCCGTGGTGATTTCTGAAGGCTCTGGAAAAGCTGGGAGAAGCAAAGACTGGTATACACTGAGCACCATCTATGTGTAGGGCTTATCTGCCAAGCCTTACTTCTTGCTGAGGCAAGCATCCCGTGATGCTCAGGAAGGTACAGTACCTTGCCTAGCATCAGGTGCGGGAAAGAGACGGAAGCAGGACTTGGATTCAGGTATCTGACTGCAGAGCCTATGTTGTCCCTCTCCATCTTGAAAAGGGCTGCCTCGGTCTCCTGGGATGCCTGCCCACATGCTGTTCGCCTTCTGGACTCCTACATCAGGCCCCTCCCCAGCTCTTGGTCTGTGCCAGTTCACGTGGCATGTGTAGGGACATGGCGGGGAAGGGGGGGATCATTGGGCGGATGGGGAGGCAGAAGCTGCGTCCCTCCTCGTCAGTACTCATGGGCCCCCTAGTTCACTCATGGTTCTAGAATACAGCCCTGACAATAGCACTGCATCCTGCTTCAAACCTTGAGGACTCCCTGCTGCCTCACAGGTAAAGCCCCGACCTCTCCACCTGGTGATCAGGGCTACAACTCTCTTGGGCTCAGATGAATGTGTCATTTTTTGTTCTTATGCAAGCTCCGCCCTGCCCTGTCTCTGGGCCCATTCTCTCTGCAGCCTGCCTTTTCTCCCCCATCCGTGGGTCCAAGACCTGCTAATCCTTCACATTCCCCTTCCTGGTTCCTTCCCTCTTTCATAGCCTGGAAACTTTCACAGACAGAGTACTTTCTACTTCGGGCAGCCCTGAACACATTCTCCGTGAGTTACAGGTGTAAGTGTCTTCCTTTCCTTGTCAGGCTGTGAGCTCCTGCAGAGCTACAGGTCATTCAGTAACTGACACTGGACGGGGCAGAGCTCACGGGCTGGGCTGGAGAGGCTGTGAACAACCAAGTGCCACAGCATGATGGAAACAGGCCAGACCCCAGAGGTGTCTCCTTAGGTCACGTTTGCAAGATGCCGAGCAATTTGCCTTCGGGGATTAGAAAGCCAAAGGTCCCTCCGTAAGGACTCTATGTAGCCATTACCTCCACTGGCTTTGGGACTCTCACCACCTCATCCAAGCAGGGGCTGGGTCCTTGTCAAAGCTGCTGACTGCAGAGGCCTCAGAGGTGCCACTCAGTGCCCCTTCCCATGGGTCACACAGGATCCCTGCTCCATGAGGGCAGAGCCTGCCCAGCAGAAGTGGAGGCCACAGCACTCACCCCGCCTCCCTGCTGTCTGCCCCCAGCTAGAAGTCCCCCAGTCTTTGAAGTCCTTCCCTCATCTTGTCCACATTCCTTTGCAAAAACTCACCAAACCAGAACTTGCGAAGACTCATTCACAGGCCAAAGTGCCTGAAGAGCCTTCTAATGAGATTTTTTTCAAGGCTTTTCATCCCTTTCCTCCACTGCCAGCCTTTCCAGAGACAGGAAACTGTGTTAAGAGTTTGACATTTTCTTGCCAATTTCTCAGCTCAACCCTTTGCTCCCTGAGGCTGGAGTGAGAGTATCCAGGGGCCAGTGGTGGGTGCCAGGTCAATGAGCTGGCGGGCAGCCAAGGGAGAGAGTTCTGCAGGCAGGAGGGGATAAGGAAAGTGTTCAAGAGCAATCAGGCAGAATCGCCAAAGACGATTCACAGGTGGGGGCCCCTGCCATGGAGGGGGCTCTGAGATGTGATGAGGTGTGCAGGCGCCACTGTGGGTCACTGCAAGTGCAGAAAGCTGGGGGGTGGGATGCAGACAGGTGGCAGCTTGGGCTGATCCAGGGACCTGTCTGGTCACCACAGTGGGAAGCTGTCACCATCTCTGTGGTCAGTGATCAGCTGCCAGCCGGGCAGCCTTACACCAACCCTAAATCCCTTCTGGGTGTCAGTTTCCCCACCCATGAAGCAAAGGGACTGGAGTAAATGGGTCTCAAGCACTTCTAGGTTTGACGTCAGAAGACCTTTCGACTGAGTGTAAGGAATGCCGGGGAGGAGATGGGAGGACATGGCTGGGACCCATGGCCTCCACTCCAGTCTTGGCTCTGCTGTGGACCCTGGCAGGCATTCAGCTTCCCCCAGCCTAAGATGAGGAAGAAAATGCCTCGCAGAAGGACCCTGGTGAGTGCAACCTGCACGTCAGTGGCCCCATCACTGAGAACTGCATCTCAACTCTTCTGGGAGCCCCCGAGACCCGCCAAGGCTCTCCTGCACCTCCATGGCTCTGCCTGGGCTGTCCCCTCTACTTGAGCTTCCCTGCTAGCTGTCCCTGTCTGGGGAACACCTGCCTTCTCTTGAAGGTTCAGGTGCAGCCTTCTCCCTGCAGCTTCTCCTGACTCTCTGTGGCAGGGACTGCCCACCCACACGCCAGCTCTGGGCTCCCAAGACCCCTTGTGCAGACCTGTGTACAACAAGACACAGGCTGGCCTGGCCAGGCTGAGCCCCTGGAGGCTGGGCCTGACTGTTCTCACCTCTGGACTCTCTCTGATGCCCAGCCCAGTGGCTGGTACAGAGGGCTCTGAAAAATATCTGCTGAGGGAAGGGTGCACAGGGTGTCCTCTGAGGCTGAACTCCCCCAGATCCTTTCTTCACCCTAGAACACCCTCAGGGCAGGACAAACTCACATGAAAATGGCCAGAGGTGGATAACAAGCATAGCTGGAATTCCAATGTCAATTTGCACCAAGCTCCTGACAGTGTCAAGAATGCCATTCCCCACCCACCCCTGCCAGGCAGGCCGTGAGTATTTGAGAGATCAGGCCCCTCACTTGGTGGCTGGCAAAGATGGTGCTTGCTCCAGGCAGCCAGGACATGCAGTACCAGGACGGTTCCCCTTGCGGTTGAGGTGATTCATTCCAGGGCGTTGCTCCCCAACCAGCAGCTGGACTGGTCATCGGGAGCTGGGGCTCCTCTGGGAAACAAGTTCATCTCCCCTGAGTGGGCTGCCTGGCTCAGCCATAGGATGCCTAGCCCAGCCCACCTCCCCAATTCTGGCATTCTTCAGGGGAAAGCTGGGCAGGTGAGAACAACCCCAGCCTTTGGAGGTGGTGATCTAATGCCTCTAGATCTGCATGCAAAACTAGACCTCACCTCCAGCTCCTCTGGGCTCGGATGGGTCACCCAAATGACAGTTCCTGATAATGAGGTCCATGGGATGGGTGCAGGAAGGCAAACACAGAGTCTGATGGTAGAGGCTGCTGGGCTGCCTTCCCGGGCTGCCTTCCCAGTCTCCCTCCACCTCCTCCCCACACCTGGGAGGTGCAGGTGGTCCAGCCCACAGATGGGGACATGGGGAGAGTTAGAGAACCCCTGATGTCATTGGTGGAGGTGGCCTTAGAGCCCATTAAAGCCCAGCTCCCAACTGGACAGATGTAGGCGAAGAAACTTGGTCACACAGGGAGCAGCAAGTGGCAGGACAGGACTCCTATCCAGAATTCTGGACAATGGGTCCTTCCTGTGGCTCTTAAAAATGGACTTCAATCAAACTGAAGGGCTGATCCCAGGAAACAGGGGCAGGGTTATGGGAATCACACTAGATAACACTGACACAGCACTGTCTGGGCTGGGAACACTGTCTGTCAGCAGCTCATTGCCATACGCAGTGCACAGATGAGGACACTGAGGCCCCTATGGCGTGACTGGCCAAGGCCACAAGGCCAGTGAGTGCAGGCCAGGCATGAGGCCCGTCCCCTGCCTTCCCCACCAAACACAGCCGGGCCCTTGGGACTACATGTCTACGCTGTGAGGGCAGAATCAACGTGTCGTCGAGGGTGGTCCTACCCTCTAGGGAATGGCACACCCCAGCGAGGAGGGGAAATTACGCTCCTGGCCCTCTGAGCCCCACTGTGAGCTGGCATCTGGGCCTGCTTTTATAACTGAGGGTACACTGCATACGGGATTGAGAAACGTATTCTGCAGGAGACAGCTGGTGCTATTACTTCTGCCACTGGGTCTAGGTTCCTTGTGTGCTCCCTGGTTGGGACCTCAGCCCTGGCACATCCTGGGTACTCAATAGGCTGCTGTTCCCTCGAAGGCAGGTCTGCACTGGAGTCACCACAGGGCCCCAGTGCCAGCCAGGCAGGCCCTCAGTTCAAGGGCTCAGCACTTCCCCACCTCTGCCTGGATGAACAGGAAGCTAGAGCAGCTGATGGGGCTCTGACCCTCTAGGATGAATGGCCCGGCTTGGCATGGAGTGCTCTGTCTTGTCCTCCCTGATCCTTTCATGGAGGCCCCTCCAGGCCAGGCCCCCAGCCACAGGGATTCCAGGAGTAATGAGGTTCACTGAGGAACTCAGAGACAGATGCGGAGGGAGACAGAGTGATAACCCCAAATGACCAGTGCCCCAGAGAGTCCCTGGCGCACTGAGGAAGCCCAGTATGCAGGGAAGGCTGGTGACACTGAGTCCTGTTGCTGATGCCACCTGCTTCCTTTACCTCTCACAGCCCAGAAGAGCGCCATTCACCTTGACGGCCCCATCAGCATGCCTGGTGGTGTGCAGGCCCCCCTGCCGCTGTCCTCTCCTCAGTCCAATTCCGCTCCTCTGGCTTTGGCCACCTTCTGCCCAGCCCCAGTTGCAGTTTAGCATATTGAACTTTCCTCGGCTGCTATAACCGACCCAATTCTTTCAGCCATCAGGTCTGATGGCAGACAACGAATTATGCAGGCGCCAGCAGCCTGGAGAAGAGCAAGGTACCTATTTCTTGTTTGTCTTGAGTGCCCTACCCACTGGGCTAGAAGTTCCCTCTGCAACCTCTCTGGTTAGGCAGTGGTCCAGCCTTTGGTCTTATTCCCCTAGTGATGACAGGCTCACTATCTTAAGGCAGCTTGGGTAGCTCTAATTCTTGATCTGCTCTGGCTGTTAGGAAACTTTTCCTCTTGCAGAGCTGGAATCTGTCTATGTATTGTCTGCCCACAAGCCCCGTGTCTGCACATCGGCTCCCTCTGCCCTGACAGTCCTTGAGAGATGCACAGTCCCCGCCCCGTGTCCACACGCTCTCTCTTCTCTAGGTGGACTCCCAGAGCCTGTGTGCCATGCCCTGCCTGCCTCTGCCCGTGCCTGCTGCCCTCCTGACTCGGCAGTTTGTCACTGTCCCTCTCAGGGCAAAGCCCAGAAGGTGTGGGGGGAGGGGTCAGTCGTGAGCAGAGAACACAGGCCAGTTTCACCTTCCTTTATTTTACTGAAGCCTCTCTCTACAGGGCCGGCATGTGTGTGGGCTCTCCTGACAGCCGTGTCCCTGCAGCCCTGCTCTTCCTCCCGTGGCCTCTAACAGCGGTAAGCGGGACAGAGAGGATGCCAGGCAGAGGGCTTCACTGCTTCTGGGTGTCTGTGCTGGCTGAAGAGCCTGGGTTTACACCCCAATTATGTCACCAGCTCTCTATGTGTCCTTGGCAAATCCCTCCTTTCTCTGGACCTCAGTTTTTCTGTAAAATGGGTTTCGGCATTCTTTTGCGTCCCGTCCAGCAATAGCACCCAACTAAAACACGCTTTTCTTATTTCTGGGCCTGCCCATCCTGACAGAAATGCCTCACGGGTCAGAAAGACCTGAGAGTTTCTAAAGCTGTGACAGGCAGTAACACCAGCTCTTCCCAGCGCTCCTCCTAGACTTTGTGCAACACCCAAACTCAGGCCCACCCAAACTGCAAGCCAGAGAGCTAGGAAAGGGTCATGCTCACAGTGGCAGAGAGTCACAGGCTGGTCACAAGTCCTGGCCCAGCCACTTGGGCCAGCCACACCCCACTCCGTGAGCCTGTTTACTCATCTGCAAATTGGGGACGATATGTTCCTCAAAAAAATCAAAGAACTGTCATGGGCTTTGAGAGCGGGATGAGGCATGCTAGGAGCTTCGTACCATCCCAACTCACAGCAGATGTGAAAGCTATTCTCAGACAGTTAATATAAAATCCTAGGAAAAGGCCCCTCGTCTACTGGGAGGGCAGTAACAGCAAACACAAAAACTCCTCTATCCCAGGAGAATAGGATCAAACTGAAAAACCCAGGTTTGAAATAACGTGTGCTGGCAAGTTTCCCAGGGGACATTGGCGGGTCTTTCCACCACAGACACGGTGGCCGGCCACGCTCGCAGAGGCTGCCGAGGAGGGCTGGAGGTGCTCGAGGCAGCACTCACCTCAGGGAGAGGGAGTAGTCATGCTTGCTGGTCTGGCTGTTCCGGACAAGGTAGCTACACTCCTTGCAGAGTCGCAGCAGGTTCTCGGCGTCTCCTCTGCTGATGGCTCCGTGATACCATCTGTGGAGAGGGCAGAGAGCAGTCAGAGCCCAGCGTGATAGGATTCCCATGGCCCTGACCTGCCTTGGGAGGCTCAGCACCTGCAGAGAGCCTCCCTATACAAGCAGGCATGCACTGGTTCATTCCATGGGTACCCACTGTCCGCCTGCTGCTGCCGGGTCCTGGAGAGAGCACAGTGAACAAAACCCAGTCTCTTTTCACAGGAAGCTTATGCTCTGGTGCAGGCAGTTGGGCCACACACACTCAAGTCATCACAGAGCACACAGTGTGAGGACAGGCACCATGGAGATGAAGTAGCATAGGCTCATGCGGCTGGGGGCTGGTGAGGGACTATTTCAGGCAGGGTGGCCACGGAAGCCTTCTCAAGGTGCGGTAGCTCACGCCTGTAATCCCAGCACTTTGGGAGGCTGAGGCAGGTGGATCACCTGAGGTCAGGAGTTCAAAACCAGCCTGGCCAACATGGCGAAACCCCATCTCTATTAAAAATACAAAAATTAGCTGGGCATGGTGGTGGGCACCTGTAATCCCAGCTACTCAGGAGGCTGAGGCTGGAGAATCGCTTGAACCTGGGAGGCGGAGGTTGCAGTGAGTTGAGATCGCGCCACTGCACTCCAGCCTGGAAGACAGAGCGAGACTCCATCTCAAAAAAAAAAAAAAAAAAAAAGAAGAAAGAAAAAAAGTGACATTTCAGTGCAGACCTGCAGGAGGCAAGGAAGGAAGCCAGAGAGGCGCTTTCTTGGTAGACAAATCAGCAGCGAAGGCCAAGGCAGAAGGCTGCCTAGAGTGTTCTGGAAACGCTAGGGGCCAGCATGGACAGACAGAGGCAGCAAGGGGAAGGGGTGGGCAAGAGGTCCCGAAATGGGGCTGCGGCAGGGGCTTTTCTCTGTTTGAGCAACATGGAAACCATCAGAGGAAGCTGATGGGAGGGCCACGCTCTGACTCAGGGATGTGTGCAGACATGGATGGTGGGCAGTGAGGTAGCTGTCCATGCTCCCGCCAGATGGCTCTAGCACCGCTTGGGCATGTGGGAATCCCAGCATTACTGCTCCCAGACACCATGCATGTCAGAGGAGGGCAGGCGGCAGAATCTGAGGGGAGGAGTGCCGTGCAGAGGGCCCAACTCATCCCCCATCTCCCATCAGAGGAGGAAATGGAAGCAATGCTTTTCTTTTCTTTTTTTTTTTTTTTTTGAGACAGGGTCTCATCCTGTCACCCAGGCTGGAGTGCCATGGCGTGATCATAGCTCACTGCTGCCTCAAACTCCAGGGCTCAAGCAATCCCCTCTCCCCGCCCCAGCCTCCAGAGTAGCTGGGACTACAGGTGCATGCCACCACGCCTGGCTATTTTAAAATCTTTTCTAGAGACAGGGTCTTACTATGTTGCCCAGGCTAATCTCGAATTCCTGAGCTCAAGTGATCCTCCCACCTCACCTCCCAAAGTGTCAGGATTACAGGCGTGAGCCATTGCATCTGGCCTGATCTTCAGGATTACAGGCGTGAGCCATTGCATCTGGCCTGATCTTCAGGATTACAGGCGTGAGCCATTGCATCTGGCCTGATCTTCCTTTTGTGTGTGTGTGCGTGTTTTTTTTTTTTTTTTTTTTTTTTGGTTTTTAGAGACAGGTTTTCACTCTGTTGCCCTGACAGTTGTGCAGTGGTGTGATCATGGCTCACTGCAGCCTTAAACTCCTGGGCTCAAGGGATCCTCCTGCCCCGGCCTCCCAAGTAGTGGGACTATAGGCACGCACCGCCATGTCTGGCTCATTGATTTTCATGACTGGAAGAGCTGACGGTAAAACTGCAGGGGAAGAATAAAGATCCTCACTGCCCATGAGGGGACACACTCAAAATACATTCCTGTTTACATGATGTTCTCTGCACGGTAGTGGAGGGGGTGAGACTCAGCCAGAAGAGGCAGAGGCACTGGGCGGTACCGTGGCTGGAGTGTGCTTTGTCCACAGAGACACGCATGCTGCTCCGAATGGTGGCTCTGCTGCCCACTGGCCAGGCAAGCCACTGACCAGGCAGCTCCTATTAAGCGAGGATCATGCCAACCTCTTTTGGGTTGTGGGAATGTAACAAGTGGCCCCACAGGAAGGGCCAACGTACAGCCTGATGTGGGGCGAGTCTTAACCGACGGCAGCTGCAGCATTAGCAGAAAGAGATTGCCCTCGCAGACTGTGTGGTGGCATCCCCACCCACAATGGTTGCAGGCCGCTGCCCATCCGGAGGCTGCATTTTACATTTCCAGGTGCAAGTGGGGATGCTGCCTCCTGGTGCCTGTCTCAGAGTGTCCTGCAAACCATGCCTCTGAGAGTTCCGGCACTGACATTCTCCTCAGAGAAAAACCCAAACCGCCCATCCCCATGCAATTCCCGCCACTCATGAGGCAGAGCTCAACAGTTAGTAGCAGCGGCCACAGCAAAATTAAAATCCTAAGAAAAAAAATCAACTTTAAAGTCAAGGACTGGAGAGTAAATGTGAGTGTCCTTGTCCAGTGGGAATGTGGCCAAGTGGTGGACGGTCCAGGCGGTGGCCACCAAGCTGGACATCCGGAGCGGAGACTTTCCAGAGGAGAAGGCAGGAAGAGCATGCAGACCACAGACCCCTTTCTTTCTAAAGGTACAGAGAAATATGTAAAGAGGAATGTGAAGTTGGGGTATACATGGGTTGCCACAATTAAAACACCACAAGTAAAACATTTCCTGAGACATGAACGCCCATGTTATGCTTTAGAAAGGCTACATGGCTGTAATCAGGAGAAACAAAGCATTGACTTCGGAAGTAAGAGTCAACAGGTTTGGGAAGGCTGTCCTCTGGGAGATTTCACTGTGTAACACACCCTCAGTGAGCTGACAAAAACGTTTTACTAGGAAAACAAGTCCCAGCCATTTGAAGCTGAGCGGTCCTCAGGGAAAGGCCTAGAAGTGGTCTCTGGGGAGGTGCTGCCTGCTGTCCACCCTCCCTGAGCTCAGGAGCAAGCCCTGCTCTGAGATGGGGACATGGCCTCTGGATTCTTGTTAAGGGGAATCCCAGGTGGTTAACAGGATAAGCTACCAGTCCCTTCCCCAACTGCTCCACACAGAGGTAAGGGCAGGGGACAAGGGGCTGAGGAACAAAGGAGAGAAGGAGCAGAGGGTGCTGGATCTGGGGGCCGGGCCAGCACTGGCCAGCCTGTCAGCAGGAGGCTGGAGACCAGGAGTCAGGCTGGGCTGGGCGGTCCTGTAGGGGGCTACAGCCAACTGTTGGGCCCACATAGGCCTTGCTTCACCTGGAAAGAGAATCCAGGCAGGAGGTCATCTCAGGGATGGGCTGGACCTCATGGGGTTGGCCAGTCAGGTCAGAACCAGGGGGATTAGGGAGACTCAACTATCATCCTTCACCCCAGCCAATACCCATGAGCTCATCCAGTATTTACTCACCACTCACTATATCCTTGATCTCACGGGGCTGATGAAGGGAGAGGAAGAGTCAACAGAGTGATACAGGAAACAATTCCAGATAGTGACAAGGGTTATGCAGGCATCCTGGGGTTACGATAAGGCAGTGACTGGGGTTGGATGAGATGCCTGCTTAGAAATGAATGGGCAGGGGAGGCCCCTGAGGAGATGACATGTGGCCTGAGAACATGAGAAGGAGCCAATCGTGAAGAGCCAAAGAAAACATCTCTGCAAAACAGGCAGCAAGTGCAAAGGTCCTGAGGTAGGAATGCGCTTGCGGTGCTCACAGAGCAGAAACGCAGCAAGAATGACCCAGGCACTGTGAGCAGCGGGCAGGAGGTAGGCCCAGTTCTTGTGCCCAGGAGGAGAAGTTTGATTTCATCCACAGCAATAAGAGTTTTAAGAGATGTTACTTGCCCTGGGAAATCTTACAGATAGTCAGTCAGGTTGGCGTGAGGAGGGGCCAGAGGAGACAAGTCAGGATACTAGTGAAGTAGGTCACATGGCAGGTGGCCGCGGAGATGGAGGAATGATGGATTCTGGTGGTACTCAGGAGGGAGCACTGGCAGAATTTGGTAAAGCAACAGATGCCGGTGTCCAGCAAAAAAGGGAATCAAGATGATGATGGGTTTGTGGCTTGAGCCATAACTAGTTAGATGTGACACTGTTTATGGAGGTGTGGAAGCTGGGGCAGGGGCAAGTTTCGAGAAGATCAGGAGCCCAGTTTTGAACACATTAAGTTTGAGATGCCCACTTGTCAGCCAAATGGAGATGCCAGGAAGCAACCGGATGTAGGAGTCAGGAGCTCTGGGAGAGGTGTGGGCTGATGCTACATGTCTGTGAGTCACCACCAGGATCCTGAGAGAGACAACCCAGGGAGAGCACATAGTTGGAGACTGAGCCCTGGAAAGTCAGACCTTCAGGTCAAGGAGAGGCAAGGAGTCAGCAAAGGAGATGCCAGGGAGGCAGGAGGAGCACCAGGCCCAGAGGCCCAGAAGGACAGTGGTCAACTGTGGTGACTGCCACGGACGACAGAGGGGGTCGTCTGGGGACCAGGGCAGAAAAGGGAGGCTGGTTGTGGTGGGTGAGAGAGAAGGGGAGGTGACAGAGAGGGGGGAAGTGCTGGCAGCTCTTTGGAGACTGTTCGTTCATGCAACAGCTATTTATTCAGCACCTGTTACGTGCTGGGCACTGTTCTAGGCACAGGGGATGTAGTGGTGACCTAGACAAGTTCCTGCCCTCATGGAGTTTCTGTTCTCAGCAGGGGCAGTACCTAGAGAGGCATGTTGAGTCAAGGTTGTTTTTTTTTTTTTTTTTTTTTTTTTTTTTTACTTATGTTGGCAAAATTTGTTACTGGGACACGTTCATATACTGATGGTAATGATGGAGGAAGGAAGAGGGGTGCGGGTGGGGCTGCCTCCAGGAGGCACTGGGGACAGACCCTGAGCACTGGAGCAGCCTTTCTGCTGTCCCAGGAAGGGAGGCAGGTGGTATGGGCACCTAGGCAGACGTGTGCCTGCCCATCCATGGCCACCCCGTGTGACCTGGGGCATACCCCCAGTGCCTCGGTCTCCCCCTCCTACCTCCCTCTGTGCTAGGGTGGAGGAGAGGTTCAGACTGGAAGGCACCTCCTGAACTCCAGAGCAGCATCAGTCCAGGTGGGGGACTGGGTGATCCTCTTTACTGGGGTCATCAGGCTCTATCCGAAATGGGATTTTACCGTAAGCACACCCCTTGGGTGATGAGTCAGGACTTCTGACTCATCTTGGGGAGTTAATCGTGGGGAGATGAGACGATGGGGGAGGAAAAGCCAGTCATGACTCTGGACTTGGCTGGGGGCCCCATCAAGTGGGAATGGGAAAGGAAAGAGAGCCCAACCCTCCCGCCTTGAGATGAAGGCTGAGTCCGGGGGTGGGAGAGGGCAGGCTGGGCCCAGACTGACCCAGGCAGACCTGGCCACTGCTGGTCAGGACGCACGCCGAACATCTGTGGGTCACAGTTTGTTGATTAAAAGTGCACAGTTTGATGAGAAATAAGCAAAACCTGCCAGAAGATCTGCACGGCTGTAAGAAATGATTCACAGCACCGGCTGCAAGCAGCCCCCGATGTGCTCTGTACCGCAGGAGTGGAGCACTCACAAAGGTGGCAGAAGCCTCCAGAGGTGACAGCACTTGCTTAAAAGGGCAGCATATGACGTCATTCGGAAAACCCTGCATCCTGCTCACCGAGTGAGAATTTCCTGTGAGGGGATGCCCTGCTGGCCATGCCAAGACCAGAATCCCCGGGCCAAGACAAATACAGTACATGACACACACCACGGAGGGCTCACGAACCATGCGTGGTATCAGTGAGTCTTGTGGCCTTATGTGTGCCTACTCCGTACCAGGCAAAGGGTGGGAATGAGCAAAGAGTAAGTGGAGGAGAGGGGAGGGGAGAGGGTGGGGTCTGGGTCACAAGGTTGGGGGCACTCTGAGCCATGAGTCCTTGCCAAGGCTCTGCACCACTCTGGGCCCTGATGTTCTCATCTAGGCAATGGGCTGACAACCCTTTATTGCACATTTGCTTGTTTAAGCAGACAAGACACCTGAGGACACCAGCACAAGTCCCGCACCTGCTTTGTCAAGTTCCTGGAGAAGCTCATTCTAGTCCAGGTATGAGGCATGGTTAGAAACTGAAAACATAGTTTGGGGACAATTTACAGAATGAATGGCAGGCTAGGGAAGTGGGACTTTATCCTGGGGGTGAATAAAGTCCACCACTGGAGTGGAGCCACTGAAGGTTTCAGAGCAGAGCAGGAACCTGCACCCAGGGATGATGTGGCAGAGCAGGGAGACGATAACCACGGCCAAGGGGAGGGGCAATAAAGGGCCCGGCCCTGCACAGTGCTGGGGGCAGCAAGGACGGAAAGGGACGTGGGACCTTGGGGGCAGCATGGATGGGACTTGGCCACTGACTGGAGATGGGCAATCTCTGGGCAAAGGGGCTGAGAAAACCTGCATCAAGAGTGGAAAGGCCTTGCCCAACTCTAATAGTATCAAGCAGACATGGAGCAAGAACACAACTGTAGCTAGAAAATAAATCTAATTTACACATAGTTTCACACTTAGGGGAAAGGATTTAGTTTATATTTAGTTTTTCCAAGAACTTATTTGCCGCCTGATGAAATGAGAAAGTAATTACTAGGAAGTAAAAAGGAGGAGTGCACCCTGTAGACTCTTTTGCAGTTCCTCCTGCCATTGAAGGTAAGGGTGGCAACACAGTGTGGAGAGAACAAGTTCAGGGCTAGAAGCCAGGAGGTATGTGTTCTAATCCTGGGCCTACCACTGGCTGGGTGGGAGCCTCAACCTTCCAAGAGCCTTAACCTGCCCACGTATACACAGAGTGGGAGGTAGGGGCAGACTAGAAGGCCCCTGGAGTTCTAGCATGCCTCAGTCTGGGAATTTTTTTTTTTTTTTTTTTTTTTGAGACAGGGTCTCGCACTGTTGCCCAGGCTCGACTGCAGTAGTGTGATCACAGCTCAACACAGCCTCAACCTCCTGGCCTCAATTGAATCTCCTGCCTCAGCCTCCCAAGTAGCTGGAACTACAGGTGCATGCCATCATACCCAGCTAATTTTTGTATTTTTTTCTTTTTTTTGTAAAGACAGGCTCTCACTATGTTGTCCAGGCTGGTCTTGAACTCCTAGGCAAGTGATCCACCCACCTCGGCCTCCCAAAGTGCTGGGATTACAGGTGTGAGCCACCACGCCCGGCCCAGTCTGTGGATTTTTAAAAGAAGATGACACAAAAGAGAGGGCAAAAACTAGGTGAACTGGGAGGTGAGGTTGGGCTTTGCTCTCTCAGAACTTACATTTGCTTCTCCAGGGGGACGGCAGGATCCACCCTTTCTCCTAGGATCCCGCAGAACTCGGGGCTCCCATGTTTGATAGGCTTAAAGCCCCCTCCAGGGGCACGAAGCTGGCGCCGCCGGTCCCGCGAAGGCGAGGGGGATGACTGCCGCTTCTCGTTGCCATTAAACTGTGCTGCGGGGAGAGAGAGAAAGTGCAGGTTTAGCAGAGCTCAGCCCAGGGAGCTACTGTGATGCATAGAAGGGTAACGTTCAACTGCTCTAGTTGGCACTTTACAACTTGCAGGAGGAACGGTTTCAAGCAATGAAATAACATGGCACAAAAGATTTTCGCTTCCTAAGACAGGACACCCACGTGGTCACAGCCCATTGGTGCGTGTGAGGGGCTGGTTGAGCCTCCAGAGGCCACTGGGCTCAGCCTTACCCCCACAGGAACCTCTTTGCGGCCTCCAGCAGGGGGGCATGGCACTGTCTTGGGGGAGCTCTGTCCTCTGGACAGTTCTCAGGGGGAAAAGCTGTTTCTTGTATTGGGCCAAAAATCTGCCTCCAAGTGGCTCCTCTCCTCCTCTCATCCCACCTCAGGCCATACTGGCTACATCTGCCCCCTTCCCTGGGATACTCCTACAGAGTGCCACTTGGGGGTCATGCTACATCCCCTGTATTCAGATCCCCTGCACGGGCCCAGGACCCAGCGCCCAGGTGAGGCTAGAGCAGTGCCTATAGCACAGGAAGGGCCATTCTACATGCTCTTCTCCCTGCCCTGGGCCTGTGGGAGCATCGTTCAGCCCCACAGCCTGGGGGAGGATGCTCCTTGAGGGAGACCCTGGAGACACCACAAAGAGCAGAAAGCACTGAGCTAAAACTGGAGTTGCCAGAGGGTTCCCGGAGACCACCTTGCCAGTTATCCAGCTGGGCCTGTTTCCTTCTCTGAAAAACAGGGATAATGACAGCACCTATCTCATGGGGATTAAAGCAGGTGACACACCTAGAAATCTTAGCACTGTGCCTGGAACGTAGTCTGTGCGGTTATTATAAATCACACTTACCGTGTCTGCTCAATGCACACACAGTACTAGGCACCTCACAGAAGCAACTGAACCAACCTGAGTTCCTCTCCTAAGCCCGCCAGTGATTAGCTGCGAGCCTCGGCTATGCTATTGAACCTCTTTGAGTCCCCATTTCTTGTCTCCCCAGGCTGCTGTGAAGGTCAGATGGGAGGATACTCCAGCGCCTGACACACAGAGGGTACCTAAGAAACGAGGCCAGAGCCTGCAGAGGAAGGTTCCTGAAGCCGAGGCCAGCTGCAGGCCTACAAACATGTCCCTGGCTGTGCCACACAAAGGCATAAACCTCTCCTCTAAACAGCAAGCATGATTGTGGCAAGCTATCCTCCAAGCCCGGCCAGACACACAGCAATCAACCCCCACGCTCACAGAAAGTCCTGGAGAAACCTCAGCGCCGGCGGGGAAATGTGCTGTCTGCTGAAACTGAGGAGCGTGATGAACCTGTTCTACATCTCAGTCACTGAACCATCTTCCCTATCAGGGACTGTGGGGCATTTCTGTCCCTCTAAGACGCTCTTTCTCCATTAACCACTTCGGAAAACAGTGGGAAGGGAGGCTCTTGCCAACAGAAGGCTCCAGAGACACCGGACCCACCAGCTTTCCAGACTGTGCTGAGCGTGTGGCCAACCTGCTACCCAGCAGTGACACCGGCAGGTAGTCCACCCGCGATGATGCTCCTAACCACTCATCCACATGTACTAGGCACAGTTCAAGGCCGGGAAAATAGCGGTGGACTCAACAGACAGAGATCCCTGCTTATGGAGCGCAGGGGCCTCATGAGAAGAGACAGGCAATAAATCAATCTGCATATCAGTGGCTGGTGACAAGTGCCACTGAGAAAAATACAGCAGGGCAGGAAAGTCCTCTCCAAAGGTGACATCTGACTAAATACCTGAAGGGAGGGAGGAACATCTGTAGGAAGGACACTCCAGGCAGAAGGAAGAGCAAGTTCAAGGGCCCTGGGGTGGGACTATGCCTAGAGTGAGACACAAAATGACCCAGAGTGACTGGAAGGGAGTTGGGAAGGAAGCCAGGCTTCCTGGTCTTGGGAAGGACTCTGACTTTGTTCTGAGAGACATGGAGAGCCGTTCTGACCGGGCGCTTCCTTACAGGATTGCTATGCTGAAAAGAGATGGAGGCAAGGGGTGTATGGGAACACTCTGGACTCTGTCCGATTTTGCTGTGAACCTAAAACTGCTTTATAAAGTACAGCTGGCTAATTAGAGGGACAGAGAGCATGCATACACAGGCACACAGGAGGGCAGCGAGGCAGTGCCCGCCAGTGGTCAGATCCAGCCACATTCTGCAGGCAGAGATGGCAGGACTCGCCCGTGCATGCAAAGCGCAGCATGAGAGGAGGACGACTACGGGTGACCACAGGCTGAAGCGCAGTGTGAGAGGAGGAGGACTACGGGTGACCACAGGCTGAAGCGCAGTGTGAGAGGAGGAGGACTACGGGTGACCACAGGCTGAAGTGCAGTGTGAGAGGAGGAGGACTACGGGTGACCACAGGCTGAAGTGCAGTGTGAGAGGAGGAGGACTACGGGTGACCACAGGCTGAAGTGCAGTGTGAGAGGAGGAGGACTACGGGTGACCACAGGCTGAAGCGCAGTGTGAGAGGAGGAGGACTACGGGTGACCACAGGCTGTTGTCCTAAGTGCTGGAAGGATGGGCTGGCCTTACCCATGAGAGGAAGACTCACCAAAGGCCCTAATTAAGCTTCCAGAAAGCAGCATGGAGGCCATGCCTTAACCTAGAGACACCCACAGCTCTGTGATGCCAGGGCTGGTGGCGTGCAGAGGGGGCAGAGCAAGGACTCGCTGGGGGTTCCTGCCCTTCCTTCAGGCCACAGTTCCGTCCTGTGTCCAACTACACACAGACAGCAATGACCTCAAGGCCTTCCCAGGGGACAGGTCCTGGGGCTGGAGAGTGAGAAGGCCCTTTCCCATCAGCTGATAAGGGGGCTTTTGTGGTAGTGGGCTAAAACCTGGAGCCGGGGCCCTAGCACACACATCACCACCAGCATCTACCCCTCGCTGGCCTTCCAGTAGCCTGGATCTCCCACTGGGGTTCCGGCTGAATGACGGCACCCTCATGGCAACCAATCATGGGACATATGGTCTTGGACAGGGGGTTGGGAGGAGAGAAAGAGGTGAAGCAGGTTCTTACCCGAGCCCCTACTTTGCAGAGCCCTCCCTAGGTGACCTTGGGCAGGGGAGAGCACTGGGGCTAGATAGACAAATTGGGGCCATGTCATCCTGGAGCTCCTTTCTAAACAGCTTAGACTTGAACTTATGGATGGGGATAATCAGAGAATGGGCTTTAGAGACCTCTCTGAGTGCTGGTGGAGGGTGGGTTTGGGGTCAATCCTGAAGACGGGAAGACCAGTCAGGGAAAGGTGATGGAGGCTGACCCCCTCAATGACGGGAGGGATGTAGAAGCTTGACTACTTGTGGGAGTGAGTCTGGGATGACTGCTGTGTGATGCCCAGATTTCTGGCTTGGGGGAGGGTGATGCCCCCAATGGGATGGGCACAGGAGGGGATGTGGTCAGGGAGCATGGGACCAGCCTGCACTTCTCCATGATGCCTCCCTGCTGCTAATTTTCTGGTTGTCAGGAATAGAGAGGATACAACTCAGCAGGCATCCTGGCCCATAGGGCTGCCAGTGTTGAAGGGCAGCGGATTGGCTTGACATAGGAAGGGGACTAAGCTGGAAGTGAGGTTCTAGGCTTAGTTTTGCCACAGGCTCAGGAGACCAAGGGACCAGATGAATTATAAGTCACTTTCACTCCTGACATCCTGGGGCTCCACTGGCTAAAATCAGGATTGGGAGATTTCTGCCAATATAAATCTCTTCAATCGACGTCCCAACACAGGTGAGCAGAGAGGCATGGAGCACAGAACATGATTGTGGAGGGAGCCCAAGCTTTTCGGCACAACCCAAAAGGCTCTCTAGGACCCGGCTGCTTGTCCAGCCTCAGGTCCACCAATCTCTTCACCTCACTGATACCACTTACCCTCCAGAGGTCACCTATTTCAGGAAGCCTTCCTGGACCTCACCTCTCCCAAGACTCACCTTGATCTTAGCACCCTAATTGCGTGTCCTTCCTGGCTCCCGGTGAGCCCCCTGAGGGTATGGGCTGTATCATGTGCCCCTTCCCCCATATCTAGCCCATTACCGGCAACATAACAGGTGCTCAATAAGTGATTAAATGAAGAAACTTAATGAACTGCTGTTTTGCTTTATCGGGAAAAAAAAATCGGTTTCATACCAGATAAATTGGATAAAACCTAGTAACATCCTAGTCAACACTGTTATTCCCCACTGAAATAATTTATACATTTGCTGGCAAGCTTAATAATATAGCCATATATCTTAGAACAGGTGGTGATGAGTGACAGGCTTAATTAGGCAAATCATTTCACCTAAAATACAAATATACAAACTCCAAGTGCAGTGATTCGGCAGCCTAAGAAAAAAAATGTTAAGAACAAAAGCTCCAAACACAACTGCTCTCATTCCTTCTAATTACGTTTCTCCTTAACCTGCAATTTAACATGGCAATTCTTTTAATTTAGTGATTTTTCTGCAAAAGATAAAGACACACTCCCTCAAAAGAATATCTGCATTTAGAGAAAAAATATGCTACCCCCGTGAGTCATTAGAATGACAGAACCTAATTAATTTCACCTATGGGCAATTAAAAATGGAAGTCGGAATCTGAAGGAGGAAAGTAAGACTCAGAGCTGGGCAGGTTGAGGCTCTGGGAGCCCTTCTGACTTTGGTTCCAATGATGGGGACCAGACCTTGGTGGTTGATGGGACAGAGAGCCTGGTCAACGTCTTTCCAGAAGTTCTGACATGGTGACAGGACTCATTCCTTGAGACCCAGCTCAAGTGCCCTGCTTCTAGGAAGCTTTCCTGGCCCTCCCATCTGGATTGGTCCCCTTTCTGCTTGTATTACAGATTTTATACCAATCAGTCCTGAAGTGTGGTCACTGCCAACAACAGAAGACAGCATCCAAGACACCTAGCTTAGCTCTGTCCCTCCTACTGGCCCTGCCACGTAGGTAATGGGTGAGGAACGGCGGTCCAGGAGGGGTAGGAGGAAATCCTCCAGGGTCTTAAAGCCAAATAGCATGGCGAGGGTCAAGCCCAGGACTGCAGGACGGCAGGATCAGGCTCACCCCACCCTTGGGTCTTCCTTCCCCACAAGAATACCTAAGGGCTGCTGGTCTGGCAGGAGCTGGGCCTCGCTCATCTGGCCTCCCTGCTGTGCACTTCCTCCTTCTAGGCCTGGAATTACTGCCCTTCTGCTCCATCTGAATGATGTCTAGAAAAGGTCTGGCACAAATGCCACCTCCTCCACAAAGCTTACCCTGATCCCACCTGCAGAGAATTATTGTCTCCCTCTTGGTAGCTCCCAGCCCTCAGTCCATCTCCTGTAGCTCAGGGGGCATCCACACCACTCTTCTCAGTCAGCCTGGGTGCTATGGGTGCTGCGCCTGGGATTTATTTTTCTTTGCCCTCTCCAGTCTCTTGTCTGCCCCTAACTCACGGAAGTTTCACGTGCAGAAGGTGCTTGGATGAGATAAATGTGTTCCTTCAGGGTGGATCTCTTTCCACTGTCCTGTCCACTGTTCAGAGCTGGCCAGAGAGCAAACTCCAAAAAGCCGATGGACCTCTGAAGCATAGCTCTCCTGGGCTTGCAAACCCTCCCTGGCTCCCCAGTGCCCCAGGACAAAGGGCAAATTCATTCTGGCGCTCAAGTTCCTCTGAATTTGATGTAATGATGCATCTTCCCCTACAAAACCCCTGTGGGTTCCACACCCACCCTTAGGTTCCAATCACAAAGGACAGCCAGTCCTCAGATCTATCATCTGCCCTTTTGTCTTTAGGGCTTTGTTTGGCTAAGTCTACCCTCCAGAATCCCTTTACTTCACTATTTCTCTGCAAAAACCCAGCTATTCTTCAGAGCTCTTCAGAGCTCAGCTCCAACGTTACCTCCTGGGGTAGGTTTTGCTCTAGACCCCCAGGTAGAATTCCTTTCTCCTCCTCTGAGCTCCAAAGTCTGCACCACTGTCCTGGCACTGGCCTCTGTAACACTGAGGCATGTAGGTGTCTTCTCAGAATTGGACACTTTGCAGAGATGGGGCCTTGTGCCTCAGTCTCCTCAGAGTCTCCCCGTGGCCGACCTGCAGCTAGCTCCGATGAATGGCCCATGGCTGAAACCCACCCAGGGAATGGAGGAGCTGCAGTGGCTCTACTCACAGTTTAGGAGTCAGGAGAACCTGGGTTTGAATCCTGTCTCTGTCATTACTGAGTGACTTGGGGCATGTTTCTTAAACTTCTTTGAGCCTTAGCTGCCTCATCTGCAAACCAGGGCTGACAATACCTGTACTGTGAAGGTAAAAGATGATGTACCAAGGTCCAGGCAGGTCCCCTGTAAGCGGGAGACCCTGACCCATGGTCACATCTATGCTCTGATACAATGCCTGTATCAGAAACCACCTCTTTTTCTATGACTCCTGCTGAAATTCCTGAGTCAGAAGTTCCAAGAAGATAGGGCATTTCATTCCGTTTTGTTCAAGGCTAAATCCCCAATACCTAAAACAGTGTCTGATGTACAGTGGATGCTCAACATCTGTTGAAGGAATGAACCTGCACCCTGCTCAGCAGGACTATAAATTTTCCATTCATCAGCCAACAAAGGAAACTCAGGAGCTGGACTCACTCAAGTGATTTTGGAAACAGTTTTGAAAAATGGCTTCATCTTTCTTTTTTTTTTTTTTTAAGAGACAGGGTCTCACTCTGTCACTCAGGCTGGAGTGCAGTGGCACGATCATAGCTCAATGCAACCTTCAACTCCTGGGCTCAAGTCATCCTCCTGCCTCAGCCTCCCAAGCAGTTGGGACTACAGGTGCATGCTACCATGCTGGGCTAGGTTTTTTTTTTTAAGTTTGTAGAGGTGGCATCTCACTATCTTACCCAGGCTGGTCTTGAACTCCTGGCCTCAAGTGATCCTTCTACCTCAGTCTCCCCCAAATCCTGGGATTATAGGAAGGAGCCACCACGCCTGGCCCAGCTTACTCTTTATTTAGTGATTCCTGCTCATGGGCAGGCACCATGGAGGACTTAAAGTCCATGTTCTCCTCTAGTCGTTGTGGCAAACCTATGAGGTCAGTGCTATTACTGCCCTCGTTTTTACAAGTGACGCCCGATATGGTTAGGTAACTTGCCCAGGGCAATAGGAACAGGTTGCTGTGACAGGCAGTGGGTCCCAGTGCTAGCCCTTGAGCCCTCTGCTTCGGGACTGCAGCCCTGGGCAGCCTCCCCCACCCAGGAGTGCCTTCCCCGGCGGAGGTGCAGTGACAGAAGAGTTGACAGTCTGCCACACATCCTCTTGTCCTCACCATTGACCAAGGGTGTGGGCAGTGGCCCCCGGGGATAGGGGGTCATTCAAAGAGAACTGGAATGGAGCAACAGGACCTAGAGGAGACTGGCATGGTTCTCCAGGTTCTGACTGTCTGGCTGCTTCTTTCTGGCCTGAAGTCTATGACCCTCTCAGTTCTCCAGTATAAGATGGAGTTTCCTTTAAGCAGAGGCAATAAAGGTTGGAACGACGAAAAACAAGGCACCGTGTGTAGACTGCTTGCAAGGAGCTCTCAACCGCCACAGGCTTCTTAGCCCCTCTGCGGATAAGCTGGAATGAACATGGGCCACATTTGTAAACCATATGTGGCTGACAGGAGGGGTTTGAAGGCTGTTGCGGCCTCGGGGTTGGTTCACGAATGTTCTAGTACTCTACAAAAACAAGGTACAAAGGCAGAGTCAAAGTGCCCAAGGCCTTGCACAGTCCCTGGCAGGGGTTGCTGCACAGCATCAACAGCTAGGCTGGGACTCTGGGGTGTTGGTGAGGGGGAAAGGTGGGTGAGAGTGGGGACAGCTGGGGTGGAGAGCACAGAAGGCGCTGCTGCCCAGGTAGTTGTGCGACCCCAGGAAGGGGCAAGGAGGGGAGATTATGCATTGGTTTGGGAGGTAGGGTGGACTACATGACCCCTGGAGTCTATGAAAATGCCATCAACTTTCGCAACAATGCACTAACACCTGTAGATGACTGAAACTCTGTTCGCATGACAATGGGCCTCTGCTGTTTCAGCTTTCCAAACAACATCCTGCATCATCTCATCTGACCCTCACCAACACACAGCAAAACAAGTATTAGAATTCCCAAACAAGTATGAGAATTCCCATTTTATAGACGACACAACCGAGGCCCAGAGAGGTAAGGCCCCTTCTTCCCTCCAGTTCAAGAGTGAGTTTTGCTCACCCACCTACCCCACCTGCCCAGTGAGTGTAGGTTCCTTTCAGGTACCTGTAGGACAACTGGCCCAGCAAATGTTTGATTTGTATTTCCAGGATCACCAACAAGAGGCCTCTGTGTTCGCCTGGAAGACACACACAGGCCTCAGGGCATTGTGCTGCCACTCGTGATGGGAGGTGCCTGAGAACAGAGGTCCTCATTGTGAGGGGAGGCGGCCAGCGACTCATCACAAAGCAGGCAAGCGGGAAGGCTGTGAGGCAGGTGCCAGGACACTGCCTGGGTGCCAGGAACGCCGTACACACATGTCCAAGCCTGGGATGGGGACGGCGGGCCTGGCAGAAGGGGCGTGCCTTTCTTTTCTTATTTGTGACATCCCCAGAGGAAAAATGAATGCTATTACTGGGAGCAAAGACCCCACCCTAAGATCTGATGCTTGACTACAGGAAATCTAAAGATAAAGTCCAATGAAGATGATGAAATAACCCAAACGCAGAGGCCTCTACGGCTGCCAAAGAAAGCCATATTTATTGTCATAACTCATTATGCAGATGGGAAATGGAGGGCTGGAAAAAGGACTGACTCACCCAGAGTCAACAGTTAGACGTGAACTTGGACTTGAGTCCAGGTCTCCTGAATCCTGGAGGCCCCTAACAACTTCAGCATAAACCCTGTGAGTGCAATACAGTCTCAAAAACAACCACAGTAACCACAGTGATACATCTATGAGCACTCACTGTGCCCCCAACTCTCAGTGCATAGTACCGCCCCCACTGTATAGATGAGGAAACAGAGACAACTTGGCCCAGGTCATCCCGCCAGCAAGTGACAGCACAGGGCTTTAAATCCAGATACCCCTGGCCCCAGCACCTGAGCTCCTTCCTGAGTTCCGGGCCAGGCCCATCTGTAAAACATACCTGGGACCTACACATGTCTGATACAGTATGTCTCCCGACACTTTCACCTGCAGACACCCACAGACACTTATTTAGAAGCCTAGAGCCTGGGAAAGTGACTTTTTCCCCAGCCACAAGCCCAAAGACCTGCAAGGAGCAGGCTGGGCATTTGTGGAAATGAGTCTCCCTGTCCATAAGACCCAAAGCCCCAGCCCCACTGTGTATGTTTCTCTGCTGCCCATTGTGGATGGCTGTGAAGGAGGCCAGCAGAGATGGAGAGTGGAGGTCGGGGGGACAAGCCAGGTACTGGCCACAAATATGGCTTGCCAGGGCTGCCTGCACCCGACCAACACACCAGTCTCCAGGCCTACAATGTGGCATCTGGATTCACAGCCAATCCTCAGACAGGCAGGGACATGCTGTCCACGTCTCCCTTGGAGTTGAGAACAGAGGTGGCAGCCACAGCAGCCAATGGCTACTCAGAAATGCCCTCCCACTGCCTCACCTAGTGAGGAAACAGGTATACAGCATGCAAGAAAGACATGAAAACACATCGTCTGTGTGTGGGCAGGCCATGAGATTTACTGGTATTCTACTGCTCCTAAGAGAACACAGGGTTGGTTTTCCTGAGACCTGATCTACTCAAATATCTCTTTTTTTTTTTTCTCGGGACGGAGTCTCGCTCTGTTGCCCAGGCTGAAGTGAGTGGCACAATCTCGGCTCACTGAAATCTCCACCTCCAGGGTTCAAGTGATTCTCCTGCCTCAGCCTCCTGAGTAGCTGGAATTATAGGTGCCTGCCACCACGCCCGGCTAATTTTGTATTTTGGGGCCGGGGTATCCGGATTTAAAGTCCTGTGCTGTCACTTGCTGGCGGATGACCTGGGCCAAGTTGTCTGTTTCTTCATCTGTGCAGTGGGGGTGGTACTATGCACTGAGAGTTGGGGGCACAGTGAGTGCTCATAGATATATCACTGTGGTTACTGTGGTTGTTTTTGAGACTGTATTGCACTCACACAGGGTTTATGCTGAAGTTGTTAGGGGCCTCCAGGATTCAGGAGACCTGGATTCAAGTAGAGACCTGGATTCAAGTGGACACAGGGTTTCACCATATTGGCCAGGCTGGTCTCAAACTCCTGACCTCAGGTGATCCACCAGCCTCAGCCTCCCAAAGTGCTGGGATTACAGGCGTAAGCCACTGCGTCCGGCCTGATTTACTCAAATATCTGAGGGCTCACTGTGTGCCAGGCACAGATCACAGGTGTAAACAAGAGAGGCAGGGTCTCTGACCTCAGGGAACTGAAAAATCTCCACATGAAGATCTCTGAGCTGCCAAACAGAAGAGCAAAGGTATTCTATCAAATCTTTGTTTTTTTTCCACTGAGGAGACAAAGGCACTTGGAGGAATGTTTCTACCAATGTAATTAGCAGATGAAACAAAGCTATTAAACACTGGTGTTTTTCTTCTCTCCTTTTTTTAAGATTACTAAATGAATTTATTCATATGTCAAACAGAAAAACCAACTGGAAAAACCTGTCCCTCAGTAACACATTAGCCAAAGGAAGCAAGTGATCCCCGTTCTCTCACTGAAACCCCCCTTTCCTGGGCAGACCTGCTGTTCACACGTGTTAAACATTAATTACAACTGTTACTCATTACATAGCAAAAAGCATTTGGTACAAACACAATTGTTAATTTCCTCACAGGCTCAAGGCATTCTGGGAAGCTATACAGGCGACAGGAAGCATCATGGAAGCCTAAGTGGAGCCGGTTTGGAAGAGACAGCATTCTCCTGGCTAGGACAGGTGGTGGTGGCCGGGTTTAAGATTCTCCAAGGGACCCTCTGCAGATGCCGGGGCCCTGTTTATTCTGAGCACATGAAGATGAGTCACATAGCTTGGTGGGAATAGCAAGTGTGGAGCAGTGCCCTACACACACAATGTTAAACCAGCTACAGAGCGACTGTGTTTGAGGGGGACGGTGACAAGTCACGAGGGCAACATGGTATGGGTGCAACTGCTTCTGCCTTGTACCGGTGTGCAAGGGAATGTCTAGCCTGACCCCAGCCTAGACATTCACAGGATATCCACACACAGGATATCCACACACAGGAGTTTGAGACCAGCCTGGCCAATATGGTGAAACCCTGTCTCCACTTGAATCCAGGTCTCTACTTGAATCCAGGTCTCCTGAATCCTGGAGGCCCCTAACAACTTCAGCATAAACCCTGTGTGAGTGCAATACAGTCTCAAAAACAACCACAGTAACCACAGTGATATATCTATGAGTACTCACTGTGCCCCCAACTCTCAGTGCATAGTACCGCCCCCACTGCACAGATGAAGAAACAGACAACTTGGCCCAGGTCATCCGCCAGCAAGTGACAGCACAGGACTTTAAATCCGGATACCCCGGCCCCAAAATACAAAATTAGCCGGGCGTGGTGGCAGGATATCCACACACAGGATATCAAGGCAGCAGTGGAGAGAACAAGTGCTCTGCAGTCAGACTGGCCCAAGTTCACAGCTGTGTGACTGTAGGCAAGCTGCTCACCCTCTCTGAGCTTCAGTACTGTCATCTGAGCGACGACAATGAAGTGACCCCTGCCTTGCAAGACTCTGTAGGGTTAACCTATGCCAGGTTTATAATTATTGCTCAATAAATGTTAATTTCCTGTCCCTGGTTCCTCCCCATCCTTCCTTACCTTAATGGGATTATTTTAAATTAGCTAGTTGAGCTGGCTCTGAGATGATTCACAGTTTAGGAAATAGACATACTGGGGCCTTACTTTCCCTTTTAGCCTCACTTGATGAGGCTTTGAAGGTGTCAAAACTCAAGAGGGAGGCTGGCTAAGGGGTGATACCATAGCGTTAGCACCCACACACTGACAGTGTCTAATGTGTATCTAGCTATTTCAGAATAAACCAATGTACTCCAGTACAGGGTGTAGTAGGAGCACAGAGGGGAAGGAACTGATTGTGTCAGGGAAGGCTTCCTGGAGGAGGTGACTTTCCCTCCCTAACTCTACCCCAACCCCACACCTAATACAAAGCATGTACTCTGTATCCTCTATGTTCTCAAAGTGGGGTCCCCAGATGGCAGCATCAGCATCACTTGGGAACTTGTTGGAAATGAAAACTCCCATGCTTCACCCCAGATCTACCGAATCAGGAACCCTGGGGGGTGGAACCCCAGCAATCTGTATAACACTTCCTCCAGGTGATTCTGATGCCTGCAAGTTTAAGACTTACCACTTCAGGCAAAAAAGAAATCCACAGACATGTCAGACCTAGAATAGGGAAGGTGCGGATCGGAGGAAGGCCCTGGGGACCCTCTCCTACCTGGGGGACCAGTGGCCCAATCCTCGGGAGGGACTGAGTAAAAGAATGGAAGAACCAGGAGACTCATTAGAACTGTTGCTGGAATTGAGATATGGGGTTTCCTGAAGAAGTGTTGCTTTCCACACCATCCGTGCTTCCCATTGCCAGGCATAACTGGGAATGAGCTTTGGAAACAGGTCCTCTGTGGCCACTAAGTACTTCCTTATGCAGCATGGTTTTTATGTTAAATTGAATTTTGTGTAATATAGCAAGCCCTCTCTGAATACCAAAACCATTTCTTACATGCATGATCCTTTAGGGCTCACCATGTCTTTTCATTCAGATCTTTTGTTTTTATTTAATCAACACAGAGATCCAGTGTGAGAAGTTGTGACCATTCCCATTTTACAGATAAGTAAACTAAGGCTCAGGGAGACTGAACAGTCTGTCTCAGGTCCCAAAGCGGTGAAGGGTGGAGCCGGCATGTGAACTTGGGACTGTCTGACTCCTCCCATTGCCCCATGGGTCCCAACATGCAACACGCTGTTCTAAACTTCTAGGGCAGAGAAATCTGCCAAGGAGCTAGTGGGGAAGACAGATAAGTACCCAAAATAAGTATGCTGAGCAGTATTTGAGTCATGTGTCTTTTATCTTTGCTGTGAGGCAGACCTGGCTGAGCCAAGGACACTGCCTGAAGAGTAACTTTCATGGAGACAAAGCTTCAGATGGTGAATCAAAATGAGATGACTTAGTTTCTCAAGAAGGTCTGGGGGGTGCCCTTCACACACCCTCCTGTCATCTGGCTCCTCCATCAAGCTCAAGAGCTGCAGTTACTTACTTCTCAGATACAAGTGCAAATTATTAAAAACAGCCGTTTACTCACTGGGTTAAATGGAAATGCTGGTCATTCCTCTATGTATGGCCTGACTGGCTCTGCCATGAGGTCTCCAGCTGTTCCCTTCTCCACTCTCAGCCTTAGTTTCCCCAGAAGGATAGGGAGAGTGGGACTCTATGGTATGTGGGCCCCTCTCTGTGCTGAGTGGTGACAGAACATGACCAACCCATGGGATGGCGCTGGTCCCCATCCACCCGCCTGAATGAAGGCATGAACCTCCAGAACCCAGTCCCCTACAGAAACCCCGGCTGGAACCATGTCAGGTGGGAAGCCACCACCCAGTTACATGTCCCGGTGTAGATGTGGCAGAAATTAGTGCAAGTGAGATGAAGGGCATGCGATACTTCTTGAGGGCTATGGGAGGATGAGAGCTCCAACCATATTTCCTGCAGCATCTTGGATAGCACCAGAGAGGCCAGACATTTGACTGGGTTAGGGCAGGGGATATGGAGTTGGAGCCGACAGGTTCAAAGTCCGGCTCTGCTGCTGACCAGCCACGGGCTGGGACCCTGGCCAAGTTATTTCTTCTCATGGAACCTTAGCTTCCTTATCTGTAAAAGGAGGAAACTAACCTCCCAGAGGGTGATTGTGAGGATTGAATGAGACAATGCACACAGAAAGTGCTCAGTAAATGCTAGCAACGATGCCAGTACCTTCCTGATGTGATACCCATCAAGTCTCACCAAGACCCTTCTGAAGCGGGAACTACTGGTCTCACTTCCCAGGTGGAGAAACTGAGACTCCCAGGACACATTCATTCCCAGTCCTCACACTGGTCCTTCAGAGGTGTGAAGACACTGATTTGGTGTCTTTGCCACCTCCACCGGGGTCTGCTTCTACAGACTATCCACCCCAGCTCCTTGGTCCCTGCCTGTGGGCCCCTCCCTACGTGGCCACTTTCTGCTCGGGTTCCATTTGTCCATCTTGCAATCTGTGCCACAAAGACTGGCAACCAGGTAGACCTGCCACACCAACCTGCACCACCCCCAGACACCATGACATCATCCAAGGCTCCTTGTCCCCTTCCCGACATTGGGCAGGGGGTGCCACATAGGCCTCGTGTGGGCCCGAGCTGCATCTGACGGGGGTGGGTTGGGGACAGAGCAAGAAGGCCATTTCTAGACCCACCTGCTGGCCTTGCAATTTGTTGGTTGCTGTAAAGACTCCTGGGGCGATTCAAAATGGGCCAGGAACAGAGTCTAGCCTGCTCTGGAAGGCTGGGTCTCTGCCGGGTGGGAAGGGGGCTGACAGCTTGATGGAAGCCACATCACTTCTCTGTGGAGGCAGAGCTGCAGTCCACTCCCTGCAGCCAGTAGCCGGTAGTGGAACCTGACTGGGCATTGTCCTGGGGATTGGGATCTGACAAGTGGGAGTGGGGGTCTGGTGAGGCCACAGTCAGCTTCCTGGAGCAGAGCAGGCAACGAACACCCAGGGTTTGCTCTTTGGACAGCTCCAAGTATTTCTCACCAACAACTCTCCGAATCCTTAATTAAATTCCATGTCAGCCATTCTCAGAGAAGGGGAAACTTTCATTCCTAAGAAGTTGGGGCCACCTCACACGCTCTAAGAGCTGTTTTTGAGACAACTGGGAAGTGATAACTGAGCCTTCCGCGGTGGCAGCCCCAGCCTGATGAGATGGGAAGGAAGGCGCTGACTTCCAGAAGCACTGCCCAAAAAGGGCACTACAGTGGAGAATGCTGAGGCAGTGCCTGAGAGGTGCGTCTTTTCTTGAACGCAATTCGGGACAGTGCTTTGAAAGCTGGAAGGCACTTTTGCTTCACAGATGGATGAAGCTAATTCAGCCATCTTCCTCTTTCCCCATCTCTGACCAGCATGCTGGGGCTCTGATGGAATGAAGCCTGGATGTGTCCCCGGAGCTGGCTGCAGACTGACCTCCCAGGAGACGCCCTCTGTCAGAGCCCTGCCTCACTCAAGCTTCTGCTTGCAAACCCCCAATGATGGGAAGCTCATTACACACATTCAGGTCTAACCAAAAGTCTTACACTTCACCTGGGCCCTACATCCCTGTGACTCCCTCTTTGGGAGGCCCAGGTCTGTCCCTTAGGGGTCCCCCACACTCTCCACCCTTTGTTAATTTGAAAGCACTGACCCCATTCCCAGCCCAAGTTTCCCCATCTAGGCCAAATCTGCACAATCAGCGAATATAAGGGGTGAAAGGAGAGGGTGATGATTTTGGCCAGCCAACTCCATCCCACACAGCTCTTCTTCCAGCTATGGATCCTGCACCTCAGGCTCCAAAGACTCAGTGCAGAGAGCTCCCAAAAGCCGAGAAAAAACTGCACAGGGCATTTCCGACAGGTACTGTGCTAAGGATAGGGCCCAGCCAAGCTGCCTTACTCACTGACCACACCAACGACTCGCTCAAGTGTGAGTGCATACACTTGCATACACACCCACACACATGCAGATGGATGTACACTCTCACATGCACATACAACACTGACTCAGGTGGGGGGTCGTCACCATTATTCCTGGGTAGCTGCACTTCTGGTTTTACACATGGAGCTGTGGCAACACATCAGCAATCTAACCGAGCTGCTTCAACTCGTCCTCACCACCTGAGAGGTGGCCCACCCACCTGTCCACTTTCCCTCCAGCGACAGTAAACAGTGAGGATACTTCTCGCCTGCCAATGCTGCACCTAATGGACTCTGTCCACAGACATGGGGAGAGAAGTCTGGTGCCCATAGGACCCCTCCAGCCCCTGAGTGAGATGACCTCCTCCTCCTATGCCCCAGGAGGCAGAACTGAGCCAAAAGCTGCTTGGGAAAAGCACAGCCAGCACCTGCCCTGGAGCAGGATCCACAGAGGCCGGTGACCAGATGAGACACACACCTGGATGTGATTCTCTATCTTCTATCAATAGCCCAATAACTCAGACTGACCATGACACCTGTGATGGCAACTCTGCCACACAAAACCCAGACCAAAACGGATGCTTGTGGGCTCAGAAACTCATTCTGAGACAGTTCCATCTGAGACCTTATGGTCCTTTGTGAACAACTAAATGTACAGGAGTTCTAAAACTGCCTTTGGGCAGAAGTGGGCAAGTTCTGGCCTGAGAGTTTTCTTCAAAGATGATGTCCAATAGGGGAATTGCTTTTCACTTTCACAAATCACCTGGGATCTTGTTAAAACAGATTCTGACTCGTAGGCCTGGGATGGGACCTGAGACCCTGCATTTCTAACCAGCTCCAGGTGAGGCCAATGCTGCTGGTTCAGGGACTACACTTTGAGTAACAAGATGCCAGACTAGACTAGACCATCAAAGGCAAGGGCAGCCCCTGAGAGGCCCACAGGTGGTCAGTCCAGGGGAGTCCCCACACCTGCCTGTGGTGCTATATTATCATGTGGGCCCTCGGTGTCTGGGAAAGTTGTCACATGAGCCTTTTTAGCCCTTTAATCAAACTCATGTTTGCAAAGAGTAAGCTCTCGGATGGCCCCAGTTCCTCCCATGCCCAGAGAAGCACAGCCCCTGATCAGCCACGCCCGGGAGACAGGCCTTGGATTCCTTTGGTTCAAGGGAATAGAGGAGGCTGTAAAATGCACAGGAGAGACCTGGGGCAACTAAGGACCTACAGCCACAGGATGACTCTTATCTTTGGCTCTCAGCCAGGGGCTGGGGCTCCAGAAAGGTGATGGGACAGGTTGTCCTTGAGGACCTCACAGCCTGGCAGGCGAGACCAACACCTACAGAACTAACCCTGATGTGGTGTGAGAAATCTTCCCCCAGTGATGCATGCAGGAAACTCGACAGACCTATAGGGGCAGCAGGAAGCCTGTGGGGTGCATGGCTGTGTACCAGGGAGGGCTTGGAGAGATGATAATGTTTAAGCTGGGCCTCAAAGGAGGCATAGAATTGTTCCAGATAAGACAGGCAGGGAAGGGCATTTTAGCTAGAAAAATGGGATTTGCTCAGCGCATGCTATATTCACGGAACTGTGAGTAATCTGTGTTGGAATGGCTAGAACAGCAATTAAGGGGCCTGGGATGACTGCAGGGTAGAGGCCTCACTGTTCGGGGTTAGAAAGGTAGAAAGGGTCTAGTTACATATGAAAAAAGGGGAGATTTAAGGCAAAATAAATTTTAAACAAATTAAAGATAAAAAGTTTCCCTTTATGACTGTCAGTGTGGTAGGAATTAAATGTCACTCACTGTCTCTCTTTTTACATACCTAAACTCTGAGATACCTAAACACTGTTTGGCATCTGGCTTTTCATCTCTTAACATTAGACATAAGCATTTCTCTAGGTTATTATGAACTCTCGCTAAACATCACCTTTTAGAGGCTGCACAATATTCCAATATTCCACCACACAGACACGCAGAAATCCAGTCCCCATTGCTGGACATTCGAGTTGCTCTCAATTTTCCATGATTATAAACAGTGCCTTTTCCGAATTTTTTTATTTTTAATTTTTATTTTTTGCTCTTGTTGCCCAGGCTGGAGTGCAATGGTGCAATCTAGGCTCACCGCAACCTCCACCTCCCAGGTTCAAGCGATTCTCCTGCCTCAGCCTCCCAAGTAGCTGAGATTACAGTCATGTGCCACCACGCCTAGCTAATTTTGTATTTTTAGTAGAGATAGGGTTTCTCCATGTTGGTCAGGCTGGTCTCGAACTCCCAACCTCAGGTGATCCACCCGCCTCGGCCTCCCAAAGTGCCAGGACTATAGGTGTCAGCCACCGCGCCCGGCCTTCTGAATTTTTTATCATAACTTTGGCATAGATTCTAAGGAGTGGGATTAGAATAAAAAGGTGTTAGCTTAGGTTTATGACTTATGATGCACATGCCCAAGATCACTTTTCAAAAGGGCTGCAGGAGAGGAGTTCTAGAATTGTGACAGATACTCAGATTCTAGAAAAACCAGCCTTTGAGTAGGAAAGGGACACCAAAGTCACTCAAGGGGCTCTTGGCCAGGGCAGGATCATCTGGGAGGGGCTGAGCTCTGTCCATCACCTGTGCTCCGTGAGCGGGTGCACGCTGAAGCTGGGATGGAAGACACAGTGGCCCTGTGAGCCCTGAAGGGCTAGCTTAGCTCGCAGCGCTGGGTGGGATCACTGGGCTTGCTCAGGGCCAACAGGAGCTGCTGTGCACACTGGTTTCCTCTTACTTTCTAAGAAAGTTCCTTCTGAAAACTGAAAGCAGGCTGGGTGCGGTGGCTCACGCCTGTTATCTCAGCACTCTGGGAGGCCGAGGTGGGCAGATCACCTGAGGTCAGGAGTTTGAGAGCAGCCTGGCCAACATAGTGAAATCCCGTCTCTACTAAAAATACAAAAAATTAGCTGGGCATTGTGGCAGGCACCTGTAATCCCAGCTACTTGAGAGGCTGAGGCGGAGAATCACTTGAACCTGGGAGGTGGAGGTTGCGGTGAGCCGAGATCGCGCCACTGCACTCCAGCCTGGGCAACAAGGGCGAAACTCTGTCTCAAAAATAAATAAATAAATAAACCAAAAACTAAACTCTTGGCTTCAGTGAGCTAGGGCATTATCAATAAATAGGACCAAGACAGAGCCAGACAATGAGAGCATCTGAGCCATATCTGAAAAGTGTGGAGGCTGGAACACTGAGACCCTGGAAGCCAGACCCAGAATTTCTCCTTGGCCTGGTTTCCCTACCCTCACCTCTCCCTTTCCTCTGCAGCCTACATCTTTGAGGGTACTGAGAAAAAAGACCACCCAACTGGATTATTAAACAGCCCTGGAGTTTGTCCTGAGCGCAAGTGGGGACTGAGGTGAGTGCTCAGCACAGCTCAGCAGCTGCCTCCTGAGCAGGGTCAGGGCTCCTTACCTGCCAGGGCTGGGATGGTGACCCGGTTCCACTCCCAAGGCTGGTCGTACTCATCGGCGGGCCTGTCGTCATCCTGGGGCAGCTTGCTCTCCCGCAGTCGGGGGCTGACTGTGCTCTCCGAGTCTGAGTCAACACTTTGGCCTTCAGGTTCGTAAGGGGTGTCATATAACTGGATACCTTTATGCTGGGACCGGACACTTTCCTGCCTCTGAAATTCTGCAGGCAAAAAGGAAGGAAGCAGAGATGAAATGGGAGTGCAGTATGCACTTCCTCACCTGGATTCCCACCCAGAAACACCACAAATTCAGAGCTGCCAGTGGGGAGGTGAGAACGACAGAGAGACAGACCCGTCTGGGTTTTACCCACCCCACCAACCCCCAGTGCCGCGTCTCTGCTCTTCCTGGGCCAGGCTTGCTCACAAGGCTCATATGCTCGCAGGCCTAATGACAGCCCTGCCTCCATCCACTCATGAATCTCAGGCTTAAGAGGCAGAGCCCAGATGTGAACATGATGCTCCAGGTGTGTCCTGATGCCCACCCAGAACACGCAGAGCTTCTGACCCCTTGCTTCATAGACAGGCTGGGGTCTTTCCCTCTAGGGCAGTTCCTTGCCCTCTTTGGACTTTCAGTCCTCATCTACACAAGGAAAAGACTGGGCCATGCAGTTCCCACCAGCTCCCAGTTCCCACCAGCTCACACATTCATTTAAAAGAACCAACAAGAGCCTCCCCAAGGAGACCAGAGGCCACTTTTCTCCCCTGCAAAGCCTGAATGACCCCTTCCCTTTATTTCTACCTCTCCCAGAGCATCTTTTAAATAGACTGAATTTATTTAGGGATTTGAGAGGGTGTCCAGCTTCACTTCTGAATAAAGAAAGCAAGCTCTTGATCTTCTAGAGAAGATGCTAAGGCCTGGCACTGGTGTGGGCTGAGGGATGACTGCCTGTCTAGATGAGGTCCCAGACAGGAGGTGTTCATTTTGGCTGCTGCTCAGTCCTGGGAGGCCAGTAGTGGCTGGAAGGATGGATGCTAGGATGCTAAAATCAGGCACTTCCTGGTCAAACAGGGAAATTTGACCTGCTGTTTGATCATGGATACTATGTGCATGGCCCAAGCGGGGAATGTGGGGAAGGTTTACCATGGAGGTTGGTTTCAGGAACCCCACTGTTCCCAGCAGACACAACAATGTGCCTAAATTACCATCATGCTTGGCGGCAAAGGGGGCTCAGTGTAGGGCCTGGGAGTGGCAGGGCAGGAGGGAAGGGAGATGGCATTTGAACTGTCAGCTCTGATAAGTGGAAACAGGAGAGGGGTGGCTTCCTGGTGGTAGGACCAGGGCAAGCCAATGCAATGAGGCTGGAAAGAACATGCTTGCTGCCTACTTTATTTTTTATTGTGGCAAAATACATATAATAACGTTGAGCACTTTATTTTATTTTATTTTATTTTTTGAGATGGAGTCTTACTCTGTTACCCAGGCTGGAGTGCAGTGGTACAATCTCGGCTCACTGCAAACTCTGCCTCCCGGGTTTACACGATTCTTGTGTCTCAGCCTCCCAAATAGCTAGGAGCACAAATGTGCACCACCACACCTGGCTAATTTTTGTATTTTTAGTGGAGACGGGGTTTTGCCATGTTGGCTAGGCGGGCCTCGAACTCCTGACCTCATGTGATCTCCCTGCCTCTGCCTCCCAAAGTGCTGGGATTACAGGTGTGAGCCACCGCACCCAGCCAACATTGACCATTTTAGCCATGATTAACGTACAGTTCAGTGGCATTAGGTACATTCACACTACTGGTAACCTTTGGCACCATCCATCTCTAGAACTTTTTCATCTTCCCAAACTGAAAGCCTGTACCCATTAAACACTAACTCCCCATTATCCCTCCCCAGCCCCCACAATTACCCTTCTACTTTCCGTCTCTATGAATCTGATCGGTCTAGGCACATCCTGAACAATGTGGAATCATTCAGTTTCATAATGTTTTCAAGGTTCTTCCATGTTGTAGCCTGTGTATGACTTTCCTTTTTCAGGCTAATATTCCATCATTATGTATTTTCACTGTCCATGATGACTGGAGTACCAGGTCCAAGGAGGTGAGGGAGTAGAGGTGAGGCTTGATGCAAAAGGGGTGAGGACTGTAAGTGAGCTATTTCAATGCTCTCTCGAGGTCTTCCCGAAATCAGAATTCTGATGGCATAAAGATATGGCAGAAGCCACAGGAGTTATGCTCCTTGAAGAGCAGCTGATAAAACACACACAAATGACATCAGCCCTTCCGAGAAAGAGAGCTGCTTTCAGGCTGGGCTTTATGATCCAGGCCAGCTCATGTGGACACACGCCACAATGAAACAGAAGCCAAGGATACTGTGCCTGTGATCATTAGTGTTCACATGAATTAACTTTATGCTAGTATTTCCCAAACTTTATTTAGTCATGTGACTTCATGACTTGGGCCATTTCTGCCTACCAGTTGGGTGGTAGTAACCTGGGTGGTTACTTACTATTTTTATTTATCTCGCCTCACTTTTTAGATAAAATAAACTCATTTAAAAAAGGGACTTTGGATCACCATCCCATAAGCCATTATTCTTTGCCAAAAATAGATACTAAGCAGAATGAATAAAAACCAGCAAGGTAGGAGCTGATGCCTGCTGGGAAGCTGAGCGTGGGGCTTGCTTTCTCTGCTGAGGGGAGATTTGCAAGTGTTGGAGAGCCACTGGGAAATGCAATCAGCAAACAGACACTTTCTCTGGCAAATATGAATAATCTTCTCTCTCTGGAAAGAGAAAGAATAAGAAGGGAAAAACCTTCTCACTATGTAGTTCTCAGGGCACCTAATATCACATCTATGAGAAGGTGTCCCACACTTTGGCAAACACAGCTTTTATTGGGTCCCATGAGTAAACTGGGATCATTTATGAGTTTTGAGGATGATGCTTCCTTTTTTTACAGATGGAGGAACAGGAAAAGAGAAGGGAAAAGCTATAGAGTGGTAGGACTTTGTCACTTTAAGGTGAAGACCAACTGTTAAATACGGTGGACAACCTCGTAAATCACTAAACCTATCAAACTAATCTGCTACTTATTGCCTTGTAGGGTCCTCATCACCTGGATTCATCTTCCTCTGTTCTGAGGAGTGAAGTCTATCCTCCTGTCTGCAGAATTCTGGGGGCTGAGGATACGACAGCTGAGAATACGACAGCTGAGAAGGCACTGACCTGGGAAAACCACCCTCCTCTTCACCCTCCTTCACAAAAGCAGGACCAGCAACCACTCCCATGTACACAGCTGATGAAGTACTTTTCATGCAATTTGCCATTTAATCTAAAGGAACCACAAACAATTCACAGATGTACTTCCCGTCGGGCCCCTGATGATCAGGAGTGCTTTTGCTCACTCTCATGCCAAAGAGATACTCAGTGAATGTGGTGGGATATATGAAAGAGAACTGACAGCCAGAAACCACTGTTTACCCCCAAATTCCAGATACTTTATGAAAGTCCCTGACAGCAGTGATAAAGGATCTGGGACAATATGCCAAATGCATACGGTTTAGTGTTAAACAATATGCATTAGAGACGGATATTCTCCAAAAACATCAGCCTTAAAGGGAAACACGTGCAGTGAACAGATTAGCTATTAAATCAGAGGACTCGTGCATACACCTCTCATGCAGGATTTATTGTTCCAGAAGCATCTGCACCTTACCAAAGCTGGCCTAGTAATGGCATGCAGTTAGGGCAGGGGATGTTATAACGGTAATCATTAGAACAAGCCTCCCCCACTATATTACATGGCTAATTCAAATTTTCATTAAGGCCCCAACAACAGGGAACAGTTAAGTAAATTATGGCATGTTAACTGGATGGAATATTAAGCAGCCATTAAAATGATAAATCTGAAGATTATGCAGCAACATGGAAAACCGTGCAAGAAAATTATGCTAAGCTAAAAAGTAAAATGCAGATTGTTTATGTGTGGAGGGCAAAGCATAACGCAGGCTTTTTAAACAAGTCTCCGTCAATATGAGCAGGGCCCCACAGGGAATTCTGCTCCTTGCCTGGGCATTGGTAAATACTGACCTCACAGATTTGGCCTATATCTACACTGTGATGGCCTATATCTACACTGTGATGACAGCAACGTTGTAAGTACAGACATCTACAACACCAAGAGCTGAAAACCCCAATACAGGAAGGTAAACAGCTACTGTGTAGAGGAGAAGGGATTATCGCATAATTATTTTTGAAAGTTGTTTTAAATAATGAATAAAGACACTAGAGCAGAAAAAATGTAATTAAGATGAGGAGCACATGAAAGTAAATAAGATTTTAAGCCCCATGAGAGTAAATATGATTTTAAGCAGGTTGGGCTTCCAGGAGCTGTGTGTATTTAGGAAGCAGCTGCCTTTCACTGAGAAAATGCCCATTTGGGAGCATCTTCTCTCCTGGGAGAGGCTCACCAACAGCTCCAGGACATCGAAGGCCCTTGTGCCAGGCCAGCTCGCCAGATGTTGCTGCCTCCTGCCTAACTACCAGGCCCGTCTTCCTTATTAGCTGGGCCAATCCATGAGGGTCCAGAGACCGATCTCACAAGGGAGTCTGTGACCGTATGTTTTAAGTCACAAGTTATCTGGACATCAGCATCTATACATTCATGGAAAATGACCTTTAATATTAGGTGACAGGCTGTAATTTCATGCCTCTTAGGCAGAAAGCAGAAACATTAACAGGATGGGGGTTTCTGTTGACCTCTGGAGCAGAAAGGTTTGTAAGTAGAACTACATACATAGAAAGAAAAGAAGAATAAAGCACTTTCTTTAGAATCAGAGAATGTTAGAACTGAAAGAGACCCTAAGAATTTGCCTGGGCCCATTCACCAGGAGAGCTAGGGGGGTGCGCTCCCCACAGACTGCGGCCATGGCAGGGTCTGCCCCTGAGAATGTGGAGAAGGTAAGGGCTGGGGAAAAGAGCAGGTGGTAATCCTGAGAGGATGTGATGGGGGTTTAAAAGATTGCCCAGTCCACAAGCAAGAAGCTAGACTTTGCTCCAGTATTCACCAACTTAGTGCCTCCCTGAAAAAACACACACACACACACACACACACAAAAAACAAGCCCCCCACCAAAGTTGGGTGCAGTGGTTCATGCCTGTAACCCCAGCACTTTGGGAGGCAGGCAGATCACTTGAGGTCAAGAGTCCGAGACCAGTCTGGCCAACTGGTGAAACCCCATCTCTACTAATAATACAAAAATTAGCCAGGCATGGTGGCAGGTACCTGTAAAATTTTTTGGTTTTCCAATGCATACAAAAGTTATATTTATATTATACTGTAGTTTATTAAATGTGCAATACCACTGCCTTAAAAAAATGTAGTACCTTAATTTTAAAAATATTTTATTGCCAAAAACTGCTTACAATCATCTAAGCCTTCAGTGAGTCATCTTTTTGCTGGTGGAGGGTCTTGCTTTGATGTTGACGGTTGCCGACTGATCAGGGTGGTAGTTCCTGAAGGCTGAGGTAGCTGAGGAAATTTTTTTTATGCCCCTCCCCCCAACTGTGGGAATTTCTTAAAATAAGACAATAAAATTTGCCACATAGATTGACTCTTCCTTTCACGAAAGATTTCTCTTAGCGAAATGCTGTTTTATAACATTTTACCCACAGTAGAACTTCTTTCAAAATTGGAGTCAATCTTTTCAAACTCTGCTGCTGCTTCATCAACTAAGTTTATGTACTATTCTAAATCCTATGTTGTCATTTTAACAATGTTCCCAGCATCTTCATCAGGAATAGATTCCATCTCAAGAAAACTGTCTTTGCTCATCCATAAGAAGCAACTCTTTTATTTGTTCAAGTTTGATCATAAGATTCCCGCAATTCAGTTGCATCTTCAGACTCCACTTCTAATGCTAGTTCTCTTGTTATTTTCATCATATTTGCAGTTACTTCCTCCACTGAAGTCTTGAAGGCCTCAAAGTCATCTGTGAGGATTGGACTCTTCTTCCAAACTCCTGTTAATGTGGCTATTTTGACCTCCTCTCATGAATCACAAATGTACTTAATGGCTTCTAGAATAGTAAATCTTCCCCAGAAGGTTTTCAATTTACTTTGCCCAGGTCCATCAGAGGAATCACTATCTCTGGCAGCTATAGCCTTATGAGATGCATTTCTTAAATAGTAAGACTTCAAAGTTGAGATTACTCCTTGATCCATGGGCCGCGGAATGGATGTTGTGTTAGCAGGCACGAAAACAACATTCATCTCCTTGTACATCCCCAGCAGAGCTCTTGGGTGACCAGGAACAGTGTCAATGAGGAGTAGTATCTTTAAAGGAATCTTTTTTTCCTGAAAAGTTGGTCTCAAAAGTGGGCTTAAAATATTCAGTAAACCATGCTGTAAACAGAGGAACTGCCATCCAGGCTTTGTTGTTCCATTCACAGGGCATGAGCAGGGTAGATTTAGCATAATTCTTAAGGGCTCCAGGATTTTTCAGAATGGCAAATGAGCACTGGCTTCAACTTACAATCACCAGCTGCATTAGTCCCTAACAAGAGAGGGAGCCTGCCCTTTGAAGCTTTGAAGCCAGGCATTGACTTCTCCTCTATGGCTCTGAAAGTCCTAGATGGCATCTTCTTCCAATAGAAGGCTGCTTTGTCTACACTGAAAATCTGTTGTTTTGCATAGCCACCTTCATCAATGACCTTAGCTAGATCTTCTGGATAACCTGCTGCAGCTTCTACATCAGCACTTGCTGCTTCACCATGCACTTCCATGTTATGGAGATGGCTTCTTTCCTTAAACCTCAGGAATCAACCTCTGTTAGCTTTTCTGAAGCTTCCTCCACTCTCTCAGCCTTCACAGAATTGAAGAGTTAGGGCCTTGCTCCAGATTAGGCTTTGATTTAAGGGAATTTGTGGCTGGTTTGAGCTTCTATCTAGACCAAATTCTCTCCCTAACAGCAATAAGGCTGTTTTGCTTTCTTTTCAATTGTGTATTCGCAGGAGTGACACTTTTAATTTTCTTCAACAACTTTTCCTTTGCATCCACAACCTGGCTAACTATTCGGTGCAAGAAGCCTACCTTTTGGCAGATCTCGGTTTTTGACATGCCTTCCCCACTAGGCCTATTTCCAAGGTTTTGGTTTAAAGTGAGAGATGTGTGACTCTTAATTTCCTTTGAACATGTAGAGGCCATTGCTGAATTATTAATAGGCCTGATTTCAACATTGTTGTGTTTTACAGAATAGAGAGGCCCAAGGAGAGGGGAAGAGATGGAGGAATGGTCAGTCAGTGGAGCAGTCAGAACACACATAACATTTATTAAGTTCGCCATCTTATGTGAGTGCAGTTTGTGGGGCCCCAAAACAATTACAATAGTAACATCAAAGATCACTGATCACAGGTCACCATAACAGCTATAATAATAAAAAGGTTTGAAATATGAGAATTACCAAAATGTGACACAGAGACACAAAGTGAGCACATCTGTTGGAAAAATGATGCTGATAGACTTACTTGACAGAAGGTTGCCACAAACCTTCATTTTGTAAAAAAAAATGCAATACCTGCAAACCACAATGAAGCAACGCACAATAAAATGAAGTATGCCTAAACATTTTATTATGGAGAGTCTCAAAATCTGTATTTTGAAAGAAGATGGGCCAGATGTGGTGGCTCACGCCTGTACTCCTAGTACTCTGGGAGGCCAAGGGGGGGTGGATCACCTGAGGACAGGAGTTCGAGACCAGCCTGGCCAACATGGTGAAACCCCGTCTCTACTAAAAATACAAAAATTAGAGGGGTGTGGTGGTGGGCACCTATAATCCCAGCTACTGGGAAGGCTGAGGCAGGAGAATTGCTTGTACCCAGGGGGCGGAGGTTGCAGTGAGCTGAGATTGCGCCACTTTACTCCAGCCAGGGCAAAAGAGCAAAACTCCGTCTCAAAAAAAAATGGATAAGCAGGCCGGGTGCAGTGGCTCACACCTGTAATCCCACCACTTTGGGAGGCTGAGGCGGGCAGATCACGAGTTCAGGAGATTGAAACTATCCTGGCTAACACGGTGAAACCCCGTCTCTACTAAAAATAGAAAAAAAAAAATTAGCCAGGTGTGGTGGCACACGCCTGTAGTCCTAGCTACTCGGGAGGCTGAGGCAGAAGAATCACTTGAACCTGGTAGGCGGAGGTTGCGGTGAGCCAAGATCACACTATTGCACTCCAGCCCACGCAACAAGAGTGAAACTCCACTTCAAAGAAAAAAAAAAGAATAAGCATCTAATGAAATGATACATAACATGTCTTATGGTAAACATCAGAAGAAACCTGTTCTTTACCTCTTTACCTTCTCTTCAGGAACAGAAAAAAAAGGCTTGAGTTTGCTCGCTGGAAAACTGAGGCCAAGGAAATCAGCATGCCTCTCTGGTGCCCCCTCCCCCCATCTTTTCCAGCAGTGCTGGCATCCACCTGTCCTCGTAACCAACCAAATATCTCCTGAATGCCCAGTATGAGAGGAGACGGAGAGGAATGAGATGCAGTCCTGGCCTTCATGAAGCTCTTGGTAGGAGAGGGCAGAGCTCCCAACAGGGACAGACACAGCTCAGCCTCCTTAATGGGAGCAGACTTGATACCACAATCTGATAACTAAGAGACAAGTTTCCATTGGGGGAACCTGGGAGGGCCTTAAAGAATTTAGACAGGAGGTCATAGCACAGTGATATGGTGACAAAAATGGGTACCAGAGGAAGAACCAAGGCAGAGGCCCAGGGAATCAGAAGCTTAAGGTGTACACGAGGTTGCTCGAGAAGCCTGGGGACTGACAGGTACCTGGTGGGAGATGATGCTGGAGGCAGATGGAAGTGGGTTTCTGGATGGCCTTAAAAGTACTGCACGGCAGCACCCCCAGTAGTGGTAAAGGAGTGATGCCCAGGAACCTCTGGGCAGGGAGGAGCTGGGCAGGACACAGACTGGCACAGACGTGCAGGAGCCTTGCTGGAAATGATAGACACCGGCCTGCAGGCCCTTCACCTCTAATTTTCCCAGCTGGGCTTGTCTGGGAATCCATACCACTCCCTAATCATAGGGTAGCAAGCTAGGTAGAGTTGTATGGCTCTCCATTCCCAGGCCCTGCCACTACCTCTCGGCCCAGGAAACCTCTATTCTGCCAGTGGTAGGCATGTCATCTGATGTCTCTCACATGGCTTTGCAGCCACCGGGGATCTGTGCTCGAGACGCCAGGGTTGCAGGTAGATTAGGCTCACGGCCCCGGCGGTGTCAGGAAGGGCTGCATTACTGGAATGATGCACTTGCTACTTAGTGGGGCTGCCCCTCGCCAACCACCTGTAGGGAGGCAAAGCCCTGGGTCCAGGTGAACCGACAGGCATAGCAGCACTGTGTGCTGGCTGAAAACACCGATCCCACTGGACTGCTTTGTCTGGATTCTGGCTCCAACAGGTGATCTGGGGCAAGTTACCTCAGTTTCTTCATCTCTAGAGGGGAGAAAACGGCACCCACTGGAGGAAGGATGTTACGAGGATTAAATGAATCCATATACGTCAAGTGTTTAGAACAGTGCCTGGTGCACAGAAGGCATTTCGTGAATATTGCCATTTCAATGGCCACTCCTGGGGGCTTCCTTGGAGCCCCATCTCCAAGACTCTTCCTCCTCCAAGGCTGTCTTTGCCCACAGAGCCACAGAAGGCCTGCTGACTGAAGCCTCACAGGCCAAAAATGCACTGGGAACGGGAGGGTCCCAACACCAACCTTTGAGCCTGTTCCCATTTCTGGGTCCACAACTCCCGAGGCCAGTGCCACTTTGATAATCTGACACCCCCACATAGGAGCCATACTCTAGGTCAGCTCTTGTATGTAACATGAAACACACAGGGAACATCTCATGTATGTCTAGTCACCCCATTTTATAGATGGGGAAACTGAGGTCAGAGGAAGGGAAGAAAGTCACAGGGACTAGGCCCCAAGCTCCTTAACTCCTGGACCAGGGCTCTCCTGGCCTTTTCCAGACACTTTCTGACTTTTTTTTTTTTTAATCAGTCTGTCTTGTTTTTGGTCTTCTGGGGGCCAGGGCGTCTATTGCAGTCAGATCCCTGAGGTGTTAAAAGCACATCTGGCACCACGAAGTGAGTGAGGAGCTCTGCGGGAGTGGCAGGCGGTTCTTCCTAATTAGACACGCGGCAAAACCAGCCAAGTTCCAAGTGCTACATCAAAAGGGAGATGACTTTACCCCCATCTAAACCATTCAAACGTCTGCTGGAGAAGAATCCTCCCCCTAACCAGGATGCTTCAACGTCTGAATTCAGGGGTCCCTCAGAGGCTGAGGGTGAGTGGCACGGAACAGCAGGGCTGCAGGATGGCAAAGGCAGGGCAGGGCAGGGCAGCTCAGAGACAGAGCTGGAGCCACCCCAACCGTCACACGGCAGGAGGCCCCACCTCCTCCTCCTCTATCTAGTCTAGTTTCCGGAACTGTCTAGGAGCCAGGAGACTGACTAATTGGAGTTCTTCTGTCATCTCTTTTCCAGGCGTGCACAGAAACACCCAAGTAACAGAGGGCGGGCTCTGCGGAAGCAGGGCTGTGGGACAAGAACAATGGTCACCTCGGAAGCAAAGCAGGGCCTATGGCTGCCTGGCTGAACCTGTACTGCCTGATCTTTTATGCTCAGCCTGAGGGCAAGGGAAAGGCCCAAGTCTGGAGTCAGGGTGCCTGGGTTTGCTCCCTTTCCTTGGTCGTCTGTACAGGGACAGGGTCTTCTCGTGAGCCCCTCTGGCCTGAAGTACTAGAAGAGAGACAAAGCCTGCAAACCTGATGACGACCAATTGCTTTCATTGTGAGTAAAAAGGCCACGTGGACCTTGCCGTGCAGCTCTGCAATGATCCACAGTGTCCTTCAGCCCTGCCGTCACTCTGCATCTTCCAGTGACTGCCTTTGCGTGCGGAGGCCTCTAAGCCGCTGCAGGCCTGCGTTCTGGCGCCATCCCCTGTGGAGACTCACTGAGGCGAGCTTGCTGCTCTGGGGGCCAAAAGCAGGAGATGAGTGGGCCTCCCTTTAAAGAAGCCACATCTACTTAGGAGGCTGCTTTCTAAATCCTCGCCGACTGCAAGATCCAACTTCATAGGCAAGTGGGGTGCCTGCTTTTCTTCCTCGAATACCCACTGAGCCCCTACTATGTGCCACATTAGACCCGAGGCCAGATGCTGAGCACTAGATGCATTAGATGAGGCTCCTGCCTCCTAGGGAACTCGTGGCTTAGCAGGAGAATCGGGACACCACCGTCTATAAGCACTGAGTTGGACAGCAGTGACGAGTAAGCGCCTGCCTGCGCCAGGCACTGTCCTGTGTCCTGGGCACTGGGAGTAAATTACTCCTCATCCTCAAAACAGAGAGGCAAGATTTATACTGCATTTTATAATTCAGAAACTGAGGTTCAGACAGGAGCAGAGGCTAAGCCAGGACAAGCCTAGCTCTGCCTGGCTCCCAGGGCCCTAGAGCTGGTACATGCAGCTCGGTGGAGGCAGAAAGGAAATCTAGCCCTAGGATTCAGTAAAACTTCAGGGAGGAGGTGGCATTTCACAGAATCTCAGGTCCTGATGCAAGGAGACACCTTGAGGGCCAGGGATGCCAACGGACCCTGCCTGGTGTCACAAACAGCGAGGAGTGGGCCCAGATGTAGAAGGCTCTCCAGGAGAGGAGGACGATGAGGCCATCAGGACAAAGGGCAACTGGGGCAGGACAAGCATAAACCAAGTTTGGGAGAGAGGAAAGCTGGGGGATGTTGAGGTGAAAATCAGACTTCTTGCTGCCTTAAGCCTAATGCTCATGAGGTAGAAGGAAACAGGGAATGGCCCCCACAGAAGGTGGGGCCAGCTATGGAGGATCTGGGATGCCAGGACTAGGGGTGCAGCCACTAAAGGCAGGAAACTGGGAAAGGTGGACCAGGAGCCTTCATTGGGTTTGTGCTTCACATACACAAAATCCTTTAAGAAGCTGGCAGGACACATGGGGATGTGGCAACTAGACACTGATAATCTGAAGGTCGGGCCTTCCAAACAACTAGGACTCCACCCTTTCAAGAAGTGGGCAGAAGATGCCCAGGGCTCCAGAAAGCAAAACACACTCCTGTGAACAGACCCCAGATGTGGAAATGCTGGCATATCCACTGGGATGAGGAGCGGGGGTTGGGCTAGCACGGGTGGCACCAGCATCCTCAGGCCAACCATGACAGGGCGGGCATCCCCAGGGCCCCTGTGCTGCAGACAGAGCCAGGGCCCAGCAGGGACTTCACAGGGCTGCAGCACACACAGGCAGATGTGCGTCCCGGCTTGTTCCTTCTGAGTATCGACAGACCACAGTTGCACGAAGGGCCAGCGCCCCACACACGCGATCTTCCAGTCTGCTGGGCACGGTGAGGTCTCTGCCTCCAGAGAGGCCTGGGGCCACACTCTAATGAGGTAAAGCCATAGGGGACAGGCTTTCACGCCAGACCAGTCACGGCTATACCCCTTACCCTGTGGGGGCTTCCCTGCTCACCAAGCGGCTTCACCTGCAGCTCTCACAGAACCTCACAGAGCAAACCTCAGAGGGGCTGTGGTGCAGCCAGGCCCCTCCCCGCCTGACTGCTGCCAAGTCCATAGCTCAGACAAGCTCAGTGGTTGGGCCAACATCTCAAAAACTCAATTGTCAATAGTGCAGTAATCACCATTCTAGGAACACTGCGTGCTGGGGTCTGTGCTAAGTGCATGCCATCCAGCTTCTCATTTAACTCTCAAGACAACCCCACGAGGTGGTACCCCACAGACACTGCCATTTTATGGACAGCCACAGGGCAATCGAGGAAGGGATGGAGGCAGCCTGGCTCCAAAGCCCATGTCCTTAACTGTGCAGCTATCTACAGTGCCTTTCCAGCGCAAGTCAGTGTTCCCTCCACTCCACTAGGGACAAAAGAACACGAACACATTCAGGTCAGCAAGGGAGGCAGGCACTGGAAGAGCCCAGTCCCAGCTCCAGCTCTGTCCCAATGCCACCAGGTTGAGTGACACCAGGCAAGTCGCTTCTTCCCTCTGGCTGTCAGTTGGTCATCAGTCAGGGTCACTGGAGTAACCTCAGGCTCCCTGCCCTCTAGCCCTGAGGTTTATCTGACCACACACAAGTCCCTACAGGATTCATCAGGGTTGGGGGGCCTGGGAGGAAAGCCTGGGGTGGTATCACGAGGAAGAGAGTGGCCCACCAAGGAGGTATTCAGCACATTCTAGATGCGTCAGAGGGGCGGCCAACACAGGCTGCTGGTGCCGGCCTGGCTGGTGCTTAGTGATTACAAACTGGCAGTGGGGGCAGGGTGCCAGCTGCCTAGAGTAGAGCCAGGGTCCTCTTCTGGGGAGGACCTTCCCCTCTACCTATATACCCTGGGAGCCCTGGTAACCTGGGCTGAGGTACCCCTCACCACATGCCAGCCTTCCCAACCAAAGTAGCCCCACCTGTATACCTGGGGCTAGTCACAGGGTCACTGCCTCAAGCTGAGGGGTGCTGTTGACAATGTGCCCAGAGCCCAGCACAGCTGCCCTGGCGGAAGCAACTTGCTGAGATCTTGGCACATGCTCTGCCCACCCTTCTTCACTTTGGAACTGCTTCAAGAGGGGCACTAATCCCCCCAGGGACTGAGAGACAACCTTTGCCTTCTGGATAACAATGACGAGGCTGCCAGCCTGGGACCAGCCTGGCTCCCCGCTCACCAGCTGTGTGACCTTGGCCAGCTGCCTGATCTATCAGTGCTAATATTCCTCGCAGGTGAGGTGAGAGGGGTTGAACCAGATGATCTCAGAGGCCTTTCTGACTCCAGAATTTCTCAGTCTGCTTCTACAAAGAATGGATATTCACATCGGCTTCTTCTTGTTCTTGTAACTTGTTAATGCTGTGGCTGCATCTAGTTAAGGTGGAAGGGGACCTGTCAAGAGCACCCATCCTACTAGCATGTTGGACGCTGACCCGGCATCCTGACCACCTTCCAGCAAACGCCTCCAAAATCCGACCACCACATGCAACAAGAATTCTGACCAACGAGAAGCTTCTCTTCCATACACAAAGCTGTGCTTTCCTGCCTGGGATGGTTCTTTTTATGCGTCAACATGGTTGGCCTATGGGGTGCCCAGATATTTGGTCAAATATTATTCTGAATGTTTCTGGATGACATCAACATTTAAATTAGTACACTGAATAGTGCAGACTGCACACCCCTCGTTGTGGGTGGGCCTCATCCAATCAGTTGAAGGCCTGCATAGAACAAAAAGGTGGACCTTCTCCTGAGTCAGAGAGAACTCTACTGCCTGACTGCCTTTGAGTTGGGGCATTAGCCTTTTTCCTGCCTTCAGACTTGAACTACATCATTGACTCTCCTGGTTCCCAGGTCTTTAGTCTTGGACTGGTACTAAACCACTGGCTCTCCTGGGTCTCCAGCTTACTAACTTACCAACAAATTTTGGGACTTGGCAGTTTTCATAATCACATGATCCATTTTTTTTAATAAATCTCTTTGCACATGCACATACACACACACACTCTCTCTCTCACACACATTTTATTGGCTCTGTTTCTCTGGAGAACCCTAATACATGCCTCTACGGAGAGCCCTTTCCCCACATGTCCAGAACGTGGTCCTTAGACTAGCTGCTTGTCTGTTTCTCTTCTTAGGAAACAAAGTTCCTGCAAAGACTGGATCAATTCAAAGTCAAGTCTATGAGGAATTATCTTTATCACAATACAGAGGGATCCGTCTGCCCCTTCTCCTGACCCCAAAGAATAAGGCATGCAGCCAAATAGCAGTTCCCTAAGAGGACCTGCAATTCTTCCTTCAGGAGACTTGACAGTAGCAAAGCTGCCATGAGCCCAAGGATCTCGGTGGGGCTTCCTACCTGGCCCAGGAGCGATCGCCTGCCAGGGGTCAACCAAAATTTAACAAAAAGGACTAACAGCAAGACTCCCTCCTTCCATATAGCACTTCAAGGTCCACAAAACCCTTTGCATTATTTGGTTCTTGTAACCACCTGATTGCAGACAGAGCCGGCAACTCCATTTAAGTAGGGAAACGGGAAACTCAAAATTGAAGGGCCTTGCCAAAGTCACAGAGTGGGCGGTCGGCACAGTTCCTGTGTCTCCACTTCCCACCCTAACGGCCTTTCCAACTCTAATGTCACTTCTTGTATTTATTGGTGTTACAGCACAAAAAACCCTATTAAAGTGTTGTTGTTGTTGTTTTCGCTTTTGTTTTAAAGAGGAGTGGGGAAGGAAAAGGTGTGTGTGGGATGCCATGCACAAGAGCCAGGAACCTGAAAGCTGCCACTATTCAAAATTACTCTCAGGCGGCTCTTTCCTGTCTATAGCTATTATAGATGACACCATCCACACAACCATTCCAAGAATTATGTGGAAGGAAACATCTGGATAATGAACATTTTTGTGCTGGAAGAAACGAGAATAGCCCCTGCTCAGGGCCCTGAAAAGGCGTCCTGAAGAGGTTCCAGACTGTGTGAAAGCTGTCATCAACTTCCAGAACACGAGACTGGAGGCACCTTGATTGAATAGAGACGGCCTCATCTCCCCTGGTGGTCTGTTCCAATGGAGTCCCCTCCAGGTGCCCCGCCTGACATGCTGCTGCTCCAGCTTCAAGTCTCAGCCTCTGTTCAGTTTAGAGCACCAGGTACTCTAAACTGTCAAGGGTGTTGGAGGTGGTACAGGGGCTCAGAGATGAATCCAGTACTCCCACTGTCATCTCCACCCTGGGAGCCTTGAGGCTTCCACCATTTTCTAGCCCTTTGCGTGCTCAGGCTCACCCCACCCCACCTCTGGGGGTCAAGTTCCAGCCGAATCCACTTAACTCATCCCCTGTGATTCCCAGAGCAGAACCCAGCTCCACAGATGCTCAGTAAATACTGGTGAAAGAATAACATAAACAAACAGCCTTTTGCAAATTCAGAATTCAGCACAGAAAACAAATGTTTAAAAAAAATTTGTGTATTCTAAGAAGAGAACTGTACTCATAGACTGTTGGAGGAGTATAAACTGGAAATGCCCTTTTCAGAGGTAAATATCCTGTGGCCTGAAGTTCCACTTTTAGAAACCTACTCTACAGAAATATCCAGACCCACAGGCAGAAATAACTGCTCACAAATGTTTGCTACAGAATGTAAGGGACCCCAGAATGAAGGGACCAGAAACTAGGAATAACCTACAAGTCTATGAACAGGAAAACAACTGAACACATCACGCTACAGTTACACGGAATCGTTCAATAGAACAAATGACCTCAGACAAGATCTGTGACAAAGAACAATGTTTGGCAGGATAGCATTTATGTAGAAAACTGTGTTTGTAGATATGCACAGATGTGTATTTTTGTAAGCAAATGGGAAAAGGGCTATAAGAATACATAACAAATTATTAACAATCCTTGTCTCTGGAGGGAGATTTCACTTTTTACCTCCTATAAGCCTGTATGCTGAATCTTCTTACTCAGAGCACATATTACTTAATGTGATAATTAAAATTTTAAAAGGAAGTTGCAAATGTGGCACATGAAGACTCTCCTGTTTGATATTATCAGTATCTGTGACAGCACTTGTTGAGGGCCTATGTGGAACAAGGCACAGTGCCAGGAGTTCTACATTAACCCCTGGGACAGATGGGGACACCGAGGCTGAGACTGAGAGGGCACATACCTGAGCTGGTATGGCAGGGCTAGAATTTCCCACCTCCGCTTCTCTGATCAGAGTCTATGCACGCTCTCCTCAGGGCTCCACGCTTCCGGGGACACTGTGTCATGGAATTCCATCAACTTCTACTTAATATTCCAGTGAAATGGGCTTCTGCATTCAAGAGTATTTCTAAACAATTTTCACTTCATGTAATGTTTATACATTTTGAAGTTTAGGAAATTAAGTTTGGAACAAATCATGTATTGGTTTTCAACTCCAAGATGTACATTTTAATTATAACATGCCCCCAAACATGACCCTGGTCATCCACAGAGGTACTCGATTATTAAAGAACCGTAGTTATGGTCTCAGCACAGGAAATGATGAAAGATTTCCCTAAAAACACAGCTACAAGGACAGGCCTAATGACTTTTTGGGACTCATGGTGTCACTGCAAAGGGCCCCCACTCTCCTGGAGGCTTGATACCCTCTAAGTCACAAGGCAAAGTGATGCCCATCACCCAATTTTGATCAGCAAAGCTCTGAACCAAAAACCAAACTGAGATGGATGATAACCCACAGGCTGTGCTCTGTGAAGGAAGGTGTGCTTGGGAGTGAAGGTGGTCAGACACCCCGTCAGAAGAGGCTACGCCTCACTGAGGGATCTGGAGGGGTTACAGGCAGCACCACGACAGATTCTTTCCCACAGATTAACAGGGGGTTCCAGGGTCCCACACCAGAAACATGCTTCTGGTGACTAGTGGCTAGAGTAGGTGAAGGAGGAGGTCCAGATACGACACATCACTTCACTAGTTCATTTTTCCACTCCTCCCCTCCTGAGCACCTGTGTTGCTGTTTTACGGGAAAACACTGAACAATAAAAACTTGGTCCAGCCGGGCACAGTGGCTCACGCCTGTAATCCCAGCACTTTGGGAGGCCGAGGCGGGAGGGTCACCTGAGGTCAGGAGTTCGAGACCAGCCTGGCCAACATGGTGAAACCCCGTCTCTACTAAAAATACAAAAATTAGCCGGGCGTGGTGGTGGTCGCCTGTAGTCCCAGCTACTCAGGAGGCTGAGGCAGGAGAATCGCTTGAACCCAGGAGGTAGAGGTTGCAGTGAGCTGAGATCGCGCCATTGCATTCCAGCCTGGGCAACAAGAGTGAAACTCCATCTCAAAAAAATAAAAATAAAAAGTAAATAAAAACCTGGTCCATCTTTAGAGAAGCTCATGGCCTAAAAACGTGGTCTTCTTTGGGGCTAGGTAAGTGTGTCACCTGCTCAAGTACCACTAGGCTAAAGAGGCTTACACTTCAGTGGAGGGGCAACAGGGAGCCACTGAAGGATTCTGAGGAAGACTCGGGGTGAGCAGGGGCCTGGGGTCTGCCCCGTACTTTATCCCATGCAGGGGGCTGGGTAAGTCGTGTTCCCCTGGCCTGTTTCCTAACATTTTAGACTGGATTCTCACCGGTGGCCTGCCACCATACAGCATGGTATAAATGAACTAGACAGCACCAACAAGGATCATCAACCACAGGACCACAGGCAAGTGCTCTCCATGGGGTGCCTGCCACCAGAATCAAATGCTACAGGTGTCAGAGATAGAAACAGGGTCTGGTGAGCACCATATACATATACGCATGCACACACACACAAACACACACACACACAGTCTCACACTCTAGGCCCTCTAGGAGCCTGATACCCAAGCTCCTGAGAACATGCCCCCAACAGTAGTCAATAGGTTTCTCTGCAAGGGGGCTCCAAAGCATTTCTTATCAGGTGTGCACACGAGAGTGTCTCAGCCAGGAGTTAGCAGCAGGCGAGGTAAGTGACAGGTGAAGAGATTTTAATAAAATGACAAGCAGCAGCCTATGTTACAAGTAGATTCTTGAGGTTTGCTGAAGGCTCTTCCTCTTCCTTTTTTCCTGGAATGAGATGAGGCTTAACACTTGCCTTTTGGATGAAGTCTTGTGACCAAGTGAATGAGAACTGGCAGGGAGAGTGCGATGGGAACGGATGCCTACTTGAATGTGTGTGCGTGTGTGTGTGTTAAACAAGAAAAAGGAAGTCACAGGAAGAAAAACGAACTGAGCTAAAAATAAGGCTGCTCCAACACTATTGCGAGACAGAAAATATAACCTCAGTTAGGCAGGGAAGCCAATGTGATATGAAACAGAAAACAAAGTTCCCAGGGAGGGATAGCATTAGGAGATACACCTAATGTAAATGACGAGTTAATGCGTGCAGCACACCAACATGGCATATGTAACAAACCTGCACGTTGTGCACATGTATCTTAGAACTTAAAGTATAATAATAATAATAAAAAGAAATTACAATAAAGAAATCCTATTCTTTATGTTAACATAAACATTGAGTTTGTGTTAATGTAAGTTAAACATATATTTGTTAATTTATTCTCCCTTAAAAAGAAAAAAAGAAAATATAAAGTTCCCACCTAAAAATAACTGGGAGTGTAAATGTGGACTCCACCGTTGAGAAATACGGAATTTTTGATATAAGCCTGAGCTTACAGTCTCACTTGGCGGGGAGGAGTTACCTGAACTTTGGAATTTTAAGGTTCTCTTCTAAATAGGAAGCTGACGATACAGAACTGAGATCAACTCCAAGAGCATTCGTGTCTATTGGCTCAAAGACCTACAAAAAACTTAGACTGTGAAGACTTGCCTGAAGCTGAGACCCAGGAGGGCAATGGGTGGAACATGGCTGGGGTCAGAAGCCTGGCCCCAGCTGCTGCTGGGAGACCCCAGATAGCACCCCCTCTCCTTTGCAGCTTCCTTGTCCGCAAAATGATGGAACCATAGGCGGCTGATTGACCTCAGTGGTTCATTTACTTACAGAAGCACCCTTTTTCATATTATCCCTTTGTTACTTTATATACGGTTATAGCAACACTGCAATGTGAGAGAGTAGAAAGTGACCATGAGATCTGGAATGGACTCTCAGCTGGCCACTCCAAGCTGTGTGGCCCCAGCAAATCCTCCAACTTCTCTGTGCTTCCAACTCCTCAAAAGCCAAATGACGTCAGTAGATATCAAAGAGTAACCAGTGAAGAGCACCGTGCATATAAATATTATTCTCTTCTGTCCCATCCCTCATTCAAACTTGATCAGGTTAGAATAAATGCAAATATAACTCAAATGACCGATTACTTCTCATTTGATTCCACATATGAAATACACTGGCAATTCCAAATACCAGTAAGTTCATTTTGGAACTGGACTCAGGAGACTTAGGTTCAAACCCTGGCTGTGCCACCTACCAGCCTATGCCCTCTGGGGAGCGATTTGCCCCCGTAGAGACTTCGAAACTTCTGTTGTGGAGTGGGGAGAATATTAATATCAACTTCGTGGCGCTGTTTAAAATAAAACCAAACAAAGGGTATATAAAAGAGCCCTGTAACCATAAAACCCCATGCAGATGTTACATATCAGGAATATACATAGAGTGCGCAGACACACAACCTTCCTTCTAGCTGACATCTGGTATAAATGACTCATCAGTCAATCGGTTTATGTCCACATGGAGAAGACTTCTCATTTCATTTTTCTTTTGTAATATCAGTCATGTATGCTGCCCTTCAATAGCATAAACATCTACCTCACCGTGAAATATTTTTTACATTCACCCCTAAAAGGAAGAGCCCTGTACTCTGTGACAAGGCTGAGAAGGCATGATCTGATTCCAGGGCTCAGCAACATGACACACAAACCCTTAATATCTGGAACTGAAACGTTCTTCCTGAGTGTTTCATTAGTATATCATCTGCTTGCGTTTGGCACTCTTCCACTAGCTGGGAACCTACAAAAACTGATGTGGGATGACAGCTGAGTTGGCGCTGCCAGACAAGCTTCCTCACTCGAGAACAGGCTGGGGGAAGGGCGGGCGGGCGGCAGCTGTCACGTTACAGCTGCCACCACACAGACACACACTTCAGATTTCACTCACGCCCCCTGACGGAGGGAGGCACCAGCCACAGGCCACATGACCGCTGAGGCTCCAGCTCATCCCGCTCATCCTTGTCCTGGTGAGAAAGAGGCAGACACTTTCCTGGGGAAGTCCCACCCCCCACCCTCCCAAGGAATCTTTAAACTCCTCTTAGCGCGAGCCCTCCTCTGCTGTGTATACCTGCTGGCCTCTGGGCCTGATATTCCAGCCACCTGCCCACTGCTGATGGGGAGAAGGCCCTGCTTTTCCCAGCTCTGGCAAAGGGGCTGGCCACTGTCAGTCAGTCTGGAAAAATGCTCCTCCACAGGCCAGCCTGGGTCACAGCGTGCTCCAAGCCTGGGGAGCACAGGACCTCAGAGGCCCTACTGAGTCTTGCATCACCCCAAAGGTCCTTACAACACTCTCATTCCTCCTCCACTAGCGGGGAGCCTCCTTCCTAGCTTGCTTTCCTCGCTGTCAATGTCATGTATATTAATATCAGAAGGAATATTAGGGGGCAGAGGGAGCAATGAGACGAAGGGCGCTCGACAAACTTATCCAGAAAGCCCCCAGCACCTGCAGGGGCCTCATTCCATGCTGGCTGATTCCCATCATTCTCATCTATTCTGCAGAGAAGGTCACTGTTCTGAGGACACTTGATGGCACTCCCTTACATCTGCCAGAGGGGTTTAAGATCAATTGCTCTGAGACCCAAATCACCGTCTTAGGCAGGTGTCTTTGAACATCCAGTTGGCTTACGCCCAACAATTCTATACAATAGGTTAAATCATTGTTTCCTGGGGGTTTAATTTGCAACTAATTTCTCTCACAGGGTTCACCAGAAAGCTCCCACTGTTTAAAATGAAATGTACCACGGTGCTTTGTGGAGATTTTTCTATGTGGTGGATGACCTGAAATGGCGGTTTTGAATCATGTCCAAGCCGAAATGACTGCAGCCATTCTGTGTGCCCGCAGTCAGCTAGGGTCTGCAGGTGGGAGTGGACACAGGGCAGCCCGCTGAGGAAGCCGCCAGGCCATCTGTCCACAGGCTGCATGAAGTGACTCCACTTTCAGGAGCATCTGAACCCCTCCTCTTCCCTCACACCCAGGAAGAACTTTCCTGTTTCTCGCCTGGATCATAAAGTCTGAGCTTAGCTGGTACTCATGGTTGAAGCCTGCTCAACAGGGAGAAATAGCACATAGCAGGGACAGCCTTGCGGCCTGTCCAGCCCTTGCGTGGAGGGTCCTTAACTCAGGCCTGAGGCCTGTACGTGTGCAGAATTCTGTGATCATGTACATAGGAGCCCAGAGCCTAAATAAAGCAGCAGTTCTTTAAAAAATCTGGTAATTCAATGAACACTTAGGTGAGAGTCTAAAGCCCTTATCTCTATAGCACCAGCTGGCTCCCCATCTCCTAATGTTGGACAGACACAGAGTGTCCACTGATGTGCTGGCTCTGGGCCAAGGCTGGAGCCTGCTGGTCCCCACCTCCCCAGCAATGGCCTTCCTTTCAGCTCCTCATTCAACACTCAACGGCATTCAAGGTTGGGCCTAGATCTCCGCTCTTTCTACTGTAGTCTCTTAACTACCCTGGAGAAGAATTCTGTCTCTTTGGTACCCCAATGTAGTGCTAATTATCTGTCTGATTCATACATCAATTAATCACCCAAGGCCTTAAGACATCGCCAGTGCTGGCTCTAACTGCCCTGTGACTCTCCGTATCTACCTTCTTATCCTGGACTAATTTTCCAGCTTGATCCAGGTTTGAGAGCAGAGGCTCTATGTGATAAATCTGTGTGTCTGCCTGGTGTCAGGAGGATTTCAATGAACTCAATAGTCTGAGTCAGGGAAATGGGAAGCTGACAGGCAGGAGGTGGGTGGGAGCAGGTGAAGGTGCAACAACTCCAGATAGTCCTGTGGATACAGCCCAAGCCCTGTAGGGGGCTCAGAAAGCCCTTTATGAACTAGTCATCGAACATCTTGGCAGCCACGTCTCCCCTCTGTAAGTTCTTGAAGCTGCAGCCATGCCGGCCACAGGCTGTATCTCCATTTGCAAGCCATCCTTTCCCTCTTCTCTACATGGCACCCACCTCTGAGTTAACTTCAGGACCCAACTCAGGTGTCAGCTCAGCACCTACGAAACCACTGGTGGGTCCCCAGAACCACTAGCTAGTCCTCTCCTCCAGGTCTGAGCTTGGGCTGCTGCCTAGACAGCCCCTTCCCTCCTGGCCTGCTCGTCTTTTAAGACTTAGGCCAAGCTCCAGTTCCTTGGAAGCCTTTCCTGCCTCCTTTTCCCCTGGAACCTGAGTGAGCAAAACATCTCTGTGGAGGTCCCCACAGCACAAAGTAAAGCCCAAGACATATCAGACCTGAGTCCACATCCACTGGGGCCTGGGTCTCATCTATGTCAATCTCTGGACGCCCAGTGTAGAAGCTGGCACGGGAGGGGACAAAATGACTGCAGAGTGGGCAAAACTCCTAAAGGACTGCTACCCCAAGTTATCTCGTCTTTGTGGTTGGCCTTCTGGGCTGTCCAGATCCACCTCCGGACTGGAGCCCTGTACCTCTCACATCACAGAGACATGGAGGCCGAGGCACTCTGCTCCATCACCCCGGGGCAGATGGCCAGCTTGTCAAACGACAGTTGTCCAGGGCGACAGCAGCTTCTCACTGTGTGACAAGGGCAACTGGGAGAAACGACAACAAGGCCCTGGGGGCCTGAGGCCCAGGAGGAGACCCTGCTAAGGGGCAGAGGGCCCTGGGATGGGATGGGGATGAACAAGAGTGACGCTTCTTCCTGGCTTGTGGTACCCACTGTGTCCAACTGAGCAAGCAGAGGCAGCGGCAGGACAGCCCGTGTGACAGGTACTCGCTGCTTTCTCTTGTAAAGTGCCGCCGTGCCCAACTGCCTGCTTGTAAAGGGGAGCGCAACGGGGGTTTACAGCATTCCTGTTGCTCTGAGCTCTGAGTTACGATTCCAAGGCACCAGTGGCCGGGAGCAGGCAGCTTGGAGGGAGGAGGGAGGAGGGAGGGAAGCACTAGGGCCAGGGCCCCAACACAGTACTGAGCTGGACCGCTATCCTGCTGGCCTGGGCTTCCTGACCAGCAAGGACTCCATAAACGGTAAACTTCCCAGAACTGCAGGCGACCCAGAGACTCACAACCTCCCCCACCACCCTCAGGGCCAGATACATGGTCTCTGCATCGCCTGTTTTCAAATCCAGGAAGGCACGTGTTCTGACGGTCTCAAAATCCTATTTTGTTTATTTATTTAAAGACAGGGTCTGGCTCTGTCACCTAGGCTGGAGTGCTGTGGCACGGTCTCAGTTCACTGCAACCTCCACCTCCTGGGCTCAAGCAATCCTCCTGCCTCAGCCTCCCGAATAGCTGAGACTACAGGCACACGCCACCACGCCCAGCTAATTTTTGTATTTTTAGTAGAGACGGGGTTTCACCATGTTGCCTAGATTGGCCTCAAACTCTTGAGCTCAAGCTATGCACCCTCCTCCGCCTCCCAAAGTGCTAGGATTACAGGTGTGAGCTGCCCCGCCTGTCCTCGAAATCCTATTTTGAATGCTTATTTTTCAGGGACAAACAGGAAATCCAACAGTAAAATGATTAATATGTTTGCAGCCATTAAACTGACTTCAAAGGCAAGGATGAGATGGAAGCAGAGGAAAGGCCCATTTTTCATCGTTTCAACCAGCTCTTCCCAAGAGCCAAGCTCTGTGCTAGGCTCTGGGGAACCCACTGTGAGTCACTCAGGCCCTGCCCAGGCTGCTGGAGGAACTCAAGAGCAAGGCAGAACAAGAGGGAGGAAGTCCCTGAGGGATCACAGAGACCTGGGGAGCCCCTCAGTGAAGAGGACAGTGAGTGTTTACACAGGAAAGCAAGTGGGTGCTGGGGTGCTGCCGGATCCTGGGAACCCTCTAGGGTGTGGGATTTGAGGAAGGCCTGGAAAGTCTGGGCTCAGATCTGTGGAACCCAGTGGAGATCTCTGAGCAGGAAAGTAACGTGATCCAGCCAGGCCTGGGAAACTCATCAGGGGACAGTGAGGAGGGATCTGGGAAGGGCTGAGACCAGCAGGTGAGCTGATCTCACTGTTCTCAAACCTCCTAGCTTCTCTCCTCCCTGCAGTAGAGTAATAGGTCTCTCTACTGCAAGGGGTGAAGAAAGCCTGCTGCAGACTCGGGGTGACCAGGAGCTCAAATGGCTGCTCCACTTTATTCAGGTGATGCACATGCAAAATGACAGCTGTTTAAAATACACTGAAAAAAATTATTTAAAGGTATATATGCTACAATTAGGCCCAATTCGGAAGTAGGCTTCTGTGGAAAGATATCCCCTAGGGAGGCTAGTGTGACTTTAGCTCACAAACAGGTTTCCGGACTGCAGAGTGGAAGCTGCTGACACCAAGCGCCACATACTGAGTGGAGGTCTGATGGAGACTGGGGACAAACAAAGGCAGCCGAGGCAGCAGCCCAACCACCAGCAGCAGGTGGGAGGCTTCTGTGTTCTGGGAGATTGTGTCCCTGTGTGCATCCAGCGTGTCTTTGTGTGACTGCCGCCACTACCAGGACAGGTTAGCACTAAAGTCACCTTAGGATCTGGCTGAAGCCTTGACTTCAGAGATGGAGAAACTGAGGCAATGCCTTGTCCAAGCTCAAACCGGGTGTCGGAGGAGCTGCAATTCACTCCTGCAGCCTCCAGCTTATGACTCTCTCCACTAGTCACCCCACACCCTCTACCCCCAGCTCTGTTCTATTTGGCCATTCAGAGATTTACAAGATTCTGGTATGAATCACAGCTTTGTGAAGGCTGACAAGAAGAGCCACGAGGCTGGGGCACCACACCTGAGTGGGTGGTTTCCATTCCTTTCCATAGGCCCAGGGCTGGGTCCTCAGGACTTGCACAGGTAGCTTCAAGGAGACAACAGAATGGATGTCCATCCCTCCCGCAGGCAGTGGAGAGAGAAAAGAGAGGGAGGGAGAAGTCAGAGAGAATTGCTGCTGCTGGCAGACCAGGCCAGGCCAGACCACAGCTCGAACAACCGAAGGAGACCCCAGGCCTAAGCTCTTTGCTAAAGCAGGGACTCTCTAACCGTGGGACCATCTGTCCCAGAGCCATGGAGCCATGTATTACAGTGCAAGTTCTCGGGCTTCAGTGAGGGCCTCTACAGGATGGGGCCTAGGAATCTGCATTTTCACCACTGCCCACGACCTTGCCCTTGTTTCCCCATGTTGACCATGGTACCAACTGACCCTGGAAGGCCCTGCACGCATGGATCTTCAGGACAGCCTGCCCTTCACCTTGACACAATGTTGTGAGCAGAGCCAGGGGGCAGGGGCGTTCTACTGAGCCTCCCATCCTCTGCACTGTGTGCTGATTCCCCGGTGGCGCTGTTCTGAGGCCGGGTGGGCTGATTCTGTCTGCAACGCTGGGCTAACCTGTACAGTCCATTGGGGAATGTAGTGTGATTTGGCCTCCAAAGTCTTTGGGGGCTGCCCCTCAATTCAGTCCTATAAAGTGCATGGCATTTGGCCCTCAGAAGCCCCTCAAGGCTGAGGGGCTTTACTTGCCACACAGGAGCCCCAGAGTGAGTTGGGGTTGAGGGATCTCACAAAATGAACCAAAATACTGCCCTGCAGCTGCCAAAGCCTGGCTTTTAGTCAGGGTGCTGGCAGGGTGCTTCAGTCCTGGTTTCCTGTGTGACTTCGGGAAAGTCCCTTAGCCTCTCTGAGACCTCATCTCACCATCTATACAATGGAGATAGCACCACGTGTCCTGCCTGCCTCGCCAGGGTGGTGTGAGAATCAAATCAGCAGGGATGTGCTTGGTCTGTAAACGCATGGGGCACTGTTACATGGCTTTTTGCTCTTCCTTTTTTCTTTATTTTAAGCATCAGGGAAAAGTTTATTCTTTTTTTCAGTTTCAGAGATCAAGTCAACTCAGAGGTAAATGGACATTCTTTTTCAGCAGCAGGCAAGAAAGCACTTGCATGGCTGATACCTGGCTTGCCCCTTTCTCCTCTGAAAGGCAGGGGTCCTTAGGTAGGCAACTCTGAATGGCTCTTTGGTAATCCTGAAATCTCAAGTGAGCCTGTGTGTTTACATCAGTACTTACAAAGGGAGATGGAACCACCCTTGTCAGGAGAGGAGATAATCGTCAAGCACACCTTCCTGGCAAAGGCACCATTGTGTAATTAAAGACGATAATTACAGCTCCATGGCTAGTGTCAAACCCAGGGCTCTTTCCAGACACAATTATGCCTTTCCTCACCCTGAATGGGAAGACATGCAAGGCTCTTTGTGGGCTGGGGGAGAGCCTGGCCAGTTCTGTCCTTCAGCCAAGGATGGCTTCTCCAGGCCAAGCCCTTTGGACGCTGTGACCTGGAAGCCATGTCCAGGTGGGTTGGGTTGGATACTCTCCAAGTTAGGTCTTCTGCAGTCCTGCCTCGCTGCATGGTGAGACCAGGTGCCAGGGACACTGAGGCACAAGCAGCCTCTTAGAGTGGGAGGAGACTGGCTGGCCACAGAGGGTTAGGGTTAGTTCCCTTGGAGGCCACATCCTTGCTGGCAGAAAGGCTCTCTCCCAGCGTCTACCATGGAGTTAGAACAATGACTTGAGCGCTTGGCAGTTCACCTACACTTACCCGCTGAGACCTCTGTAGATAACAGCCCAAAGGAGATGAACAGGAGAGAAGAGAAAAGGCCATTTGCATCCCCCAATGAGCTCCAGAGGGCACGAGTGGTGGTGAGTGACTTTCATCCACCCTGATCCCACCTCACAGGACCTGGCTCTGAGCACAGACTCTTTTTAATGGAAGGGAGGGGAAGAGGACAGGGACTGATGTGATATAGCAAAGAGACCCTAGCTCAAGCCCTGGCACTACTGCTGGCTGACCCTGGGTGGGTCGCTTTGATTCTCTGGTTTTCCAGTTTGTCTATCTTAAAAAAAGGATAGCAAGGACTGCCTCTAGGGTTGTTCTGAGGATGACATGAGATATGAGTAGTCAGCAAAAGGAGAAATAAATATAAATGGTGATAGCAATAACCCCACACATATAACTGAAGGCCACGGTCTTGGAAGAAATTAAAGAAATGCCAACAATCTGACAATATTAATTAGAAATTTCTACAAAGCCATAGATGTCCTGAAACAAAGAAGTTTTCCTCCTAAATGCTTAAACAGAGAGGTGGAAAAGCCATCACTCCCTGCAGAGGACCTAGATGCAGAGCAAATGACCGACCTGGACAGGGTTCCTACAGGGGAAGGCAGGGCAGGAGGCCTTGCTTTGCAAGAGCACTACCGAACCACGTGAACCACATAAGAAGGCATCCTAGTGACTGGAAGGGGCCCTGGGCTAGGACTTCAGATCAGGCCACCATTCAGGGGACAGTTGTGAGAACCCTCCTCCCACACCCTCCTCACCCTAGCCCCACCACTATGTCTAGTCCCCCATCCTAGCTTAGCTCTAAAATTCTCATTCTGTGAAGATTTCCAGAGACGGGAAAGGTTCTAATGCTCGAGTTCAAGCTTTTCCAACAGCATCACATACAGTTCAGTTAAAAAGTGAGCTAAAACCAGACTGTGAATTTTAACTGCAGTACTAGATCCTGCAGACTCCAGGACCCTGCATCAAGTTCCCTGGGGTGGAGACCGTGAGTTTTAAGATCCACCCTGTCTCACCCTAAGAAATCACACATTTCTGCAAATTTGGGAGCCAGGCCCAGGGCATAGGGCTGGGGCCCAAATGGCAGCCAGAAACTTTTTATTAGTATGGAGCCTTGGGAATTTACAACAAATCTTGGTCCAGATGAAAATTAGTTTCAAGTCTAGGGGTAAACAGGCTGAGGCTATTTATAAGGACCAAGCCCTTTCTCTTAATTTCTGGGTGTAAATTAGACAATAATTAAAAATATTGTCTAGTTTCCTCTGAGGATCAGCTGGAGGACAGCTCACTTTGCATGGCAGCCTGGGCTGTGCTGGGGATGAGAGTGAGACGGGGGCAGGGATGGGTGAGCCAAAGGCATAGGGACCTGCCCCAGGTGGGTGCTTTTCACAATTCTGAGTCCCCTTCAGCTAAACATGGGACCTCCTTGGGTTCTGTCCTAGGCTGGAGCCTCCACTTCCTTCCAACTCCACCCTTGAACCCTGGGGCTAGGCCATGCCCCTCGCTGCACCTGCTTCCACCACCCTTCCCACCCAGTCCTAACCAACATCTACCCCTAACCAAGCAGAATGGGCCACACCCTCCCCACGGCCCCCTGTCCCACGAGGGCAGGGTTCTACACCCACACATGACAGCAGTCATAAGCCACATCCCAGTGGACAGCCCTCCAGAGGGGAGGGCCAAGGTGGGCTCCACCTCCCAGCCCCTGTGCTCATTGCAGTGCCCAGAACAGCAGGGCTTCCATGGATGCTCCACGAAGACCCTCCTGAGCTTCACCCTGAAGGGCAGGACAGGAGCATGGGGCCTGGCTGCCCCTCCTCTATCTTACACAGCTCTGACACCGTCTCAACTGTACTATGTCCCTCAGTGCCCACCGGAGCAGGCCACTCAGTGGCTCAGCACTAACCCTTCCCCCAGCAAAGACTCACTCAGCAGAAGCAGTTCTCCACAAGGTAAAGGGACACAGCACAGAAACGGAAGCAAATCCTACAAGAGGTCAAGGAAGGGAGGATGCTGTCGCCCACAGGCTGGTTCCCAATTGTGTGGGGTGGTGAGGCTGTTGCTGGGGGCCTCCTGGCTCCAGGCCTCTGCTTCCGTTACTGGGGAGGGCAGGAGCTGGCCCGGGGGATCTATCTCAGGCCCATGTGCTTCCCTCAGCCCAGGGGCCATCCGGCCCATTGACTGCCTGCCCTGCTCCTGCCTGGGCTTTGGAACACAACTCCCAGGTTCCTGGAGGTGCTCCCAGGCCCCCAGCTGTTGCGGAAGCCTCTGCTCCAGTTTTCTCACTGGCAAATGGAAACAACCCAGGTGCTCCCTCCCTGGGCCTTAGGGAGGCTTAGGAGAGATGCTGTGAAGGGCATGAGGGCACAGGGATCAATAAACACCACCTGAGCAGAAAACTGAATGCCAACTGGCCTGGTTCTGCCTTGAACCACAGGCACCTGGGGAAAGCAGCAGGTCAGGGAGCCTGAAGCATGCAGAGACTTCTGGGGAAGGTGAACCTGAGCTGCTGGGGGCTGCGTGGGACTCGGAAGGGAAGGGCTGCGGTGGAGCCAAGTGAATAAAGATCTGCTGAGGAGGTGGGCGCCCCCCAGCCCACCCCCCAGGGCTGTGCTGGCAAAGGTGGGGGGACCAGGCCAGAGGTGTTCTGAATTGGGCAGCAAGAGGCTAGAGCTGAAGGCAGGCATGATGAAGCCCATTCACTTCAGGAAGTTGAGGACTCCAGAACCCAGCCTGAGGGGCAGAGGGTGGGGAAGGGGGACCCAGGGGCCAAGAGAGGCCCACTAGGGCAGCATGAAGACTTGGAAGGCCCCCGACCTGGTGAGGAGTTGCCAGAGAGGGTGGCTTCACGGAGGGCTGTGTGGCTGGGGACATGGGCACATGAGTGCCAGAGACTCGAGGCTTAGCAGATGGGAAGGAACAGGGCCACAGGCCAGCAAGTGAGAGACCAGCTGAGGTGCCAGGGACAAGATACATGCTGCCCCATTGGCCAGGGCAGAGGTGAGCCGGCCCAGCAGGCATGAGACCCAGTTCTGGGAGCTGAGAGCTTTGTGGGGGATGTTTACTCACCATGTGCACACATCACTCCACCAAAACCAGCAAGTTCTGGACGAGGGGACATTCTTCACCAGAAAGTTCCAGGCCAAAACCTCAAACACAGGGCACCGACAGTCTGAGCACAAGACACCCTGGCCCCGGCCTGTCCCGTCATCCTGCCCTCCAGGGGCTCCCAGTCTAGCAGATACATCACAGTGGACACGGTGAGGAATGCATGTGGACAGAATGGGGTGACGGGGGCAGTAGGAGAAGAGAGGCCCAAAAGTTGAGGCTTGGGCTTGGGAGACAGCCCCTCTTTCGGTGCTTTTTTTTAAGGTGGCCAGGTACAATTACACGCCTATACCCTGAAAGGGAGAGTGAAGAGGCGGCATTTTATTTCCTTCTGCTCAGCTGCCTGTTTAGGAAAAGGACCACAGCCAGCCCTCACTAACCACAGGAACACAAACGTGCCAAGCTGGCTGAAAGGGAGAAGGCAGGACTCTCCCGGAGATGGGGAAGAGCACTGAACCTGAAGCACCGGCCACACCGCCGCCACCGAGGCAGGACTCAGACCTGCTGTTACTCAGCATCCCTCCCTTCCATAACCAGGCAGTGACCCCCGTAGGGAGAAGGGGCCAGAAGTCTTGTCAGCCACCAGGACTCAGCTTTCTCATCTGCAAAATGGAAATCATCTCACCTGCTTCCTTCCTCTCAGAGCCTTAGGGAGATTCCTGGTATCATCTATAAAAGGAACCCTTTAAACACAGACCTCTGTCATCTCTGTAAGTTTCCAGAAAGCCAGCCTGAGCCCTACTTAGAGGAGAGTACTAATTAATTAGTCAAATAATAGGGTGTGGGGAAAATCACGGAATCTCCTCCTTCAGGCTTCTGAAAGGCAGGAACTGTGGCCGGCTGTCTCCTTGGCCACTCCCTGCATACTACTCCTCTCCCCAGACCAGAAACACAGTCCAGGACTTCTCATGATGGCCCCCAGGTCCCTGGAATAGTTTGGGGCCCTCCTCTGATCTGACTCCAGCACCTTCCCTAACACATGAATGCATTCAATCTCTCCCAAGCACCTAGCTGGCTGCTCCCACCTCAAAGGTGACCACATCTCAACTCTGACTCCTCCCCAGGAACCTCCCTTCCCTTCTCAGATAGGACAGGCCCCATCAGGTGACTGACTTTCCCATCCTCCCACTAACAGAGGACCCCACTGGTGGTGTCATCCCACCCTCTCCTCTCCCCTCCACACAGCAGCCCACTGGCTGGTGGGCCCTTCCACCACATCTACCCTGACTCCACAGCACCTGACCTGGCCTAGATGATTGCTATAGCCTCAGAACTATAGAACCTGTCTCCCTGCCTCTTGCTAGGCGCTGCAAGATTCCATCCCACACTCCCAGGCGGGCCTGTTTTCCTAAATGACTTCCTAATCGTGCCACACCCCTGCAGTGTGGGTTTCCACAAGGTTTCCACACTCTGCCCAGCACGCAGGGAGCTGGGCGGGTACAGGATGCAGGAGCTTTGCTGCAGATTAATCTGAATCTCCCTGAGCCTATTTCAGGACAGGTATCTCCATCAGTTTCTGCACTTTCAGATCTTTTAATGTCTGTCTGGGATTCTGAAATGCAAGGCTGAGGCAGGCCTGCAGAGGTGAACTCCTCCATTTCACATTCCTATTCCTGTATTTCTACCTTGGGTAAAATGCACGTTTCTCTCACAGCTGCCAGGAAAGACAAGGAGTTAGGGATGTGTTCCGAGGGGCCTAAGCCCTCGCTGACAAACGCTCAGCAGGACTGCAATCTGTTTGCTGGGCCCCCACATCTATGAGGCTTAGTGCCAGCAGCACGGGGAAAACCAACGGCAACCCTCAGGGCCCGTGCTCCTCTACTGGGGCCAAGGACAGAGGAACACACCTGCCAGCCACTGGGCCACAGCTGTCCCCCTTATCCCCAGAAGTCAGCACTGAGACCGTCCTTCCTACTGAAGGTGGCCCTGGTCCTGGGGACAAGTCTCCACTCAGCTCCTGACTCTGAGAAAGCCCCTGAATTCCAGCCCTTGATAACCTGGAGCCACAGCATCTAGTAAATGAGTTTCGGAGAATCATGGGTAGGCAACTGCCACCTTGGTCCCTCAATCAACTGTTAACTCCGTGAGAACAATTTTGTTTTGTTCATGCATAGACCCGGGAGCATAGAACGGTGCCAGCACATGGCAGGTGCTCACAAATAGCCACCCAGCCAATGAATGAATGTACTGCATTTTTCCCTGACCCCAGGCCCTGTGACTTCAAGCTAGCAAGTCTCAGCAGAATGGGAGAGGCTGTTTATAGTAAGTATTTGTTTGTTTGTTTCCTTTTCTTTCTTCTCCATACAGACTTGCATTCCTATACTCATTCATTCAATCGGTGAATATTTACTGGGCCCAGAAGAGAAATGAAGATGGGTGAGGACCAGTCCCTTCCTTCACGGAGCTCTCGGCCCAGAGAGGGAAGGAGAAGAGGCAGAATCAGCTCTCCCTATGTAGTCCGCCAGCTGCGGAGACAGAACTGGTCAGAACGCGCACCCAACTCCCACCCTGACGCCAAGGCAGCCTCCCTGCCCACCTAGCAAGTGGCTAAACTCAGACTTTCCAGATCTGGCATTCTTTGGAGGAGGATAGGAGGTCCCTGGGCTCCTGAGGGGCACCTAGCACTCTATGGACCAGCCCGGGTCCCTGGAGTGAATTAATGCACTCATTCATTCAACCAGTGTTTACTGACAACCTATTTTGTACCAGGTACTTCAGGTTCCAACAGGGAACAAAACCTATATCTCTGCCCTTGTGAAGGCCACATCTCAGCGGTGAGACAGACAACAAACAAGGAAAATGTAAAAAAAAGTATGTAATATGCTAAATAATGACAAGTGTTAAGGAACAACATCAGAGAGGTGGGGGAGGGGTGGAAATGTAAGATAAGTGGCCAGAAGGCCTCCCTGAGAAGGTCATTTTGAGTCAGGACCTCAAGCGTGGCTTTGCTGGGATGCTGCCCTCTTTGTGTAGCACACTTTGGTCCCGGAGGCTGTACCGCTCCTTCTTCTGTGTTCTCCAAAACCAGATTTCTCTCTCCAGTGTAATTTTTCTTAGTTTGTTTTATACTACAGACATTGAGTGTTCTCTGGGCCCCTGTCCACCTTCCCCATGTGACAGGAGCACCTGGAGGGCAAGGACCCTCAGCCCACAGCGGGGGTGCTATCAATGACTGTCTGCTCTCCTTCGCCTGTTCCAGGCCTGCTGCAACTTTCCTGAAAACCTGAACGTGCTCAGTGTCAGGGGTCAAAGACAAGAGGGGAGCAGGGGTGAGAGAATAGGAAGCGGCTCCTAGAGTGGGCCCGCTGGTCGCCATGGCAACCCAGGCTTCCCACTTCTCTCCCCACCCACAGCTCTGCGGGTGAGCACCACTGGGCTGGGTGTGTGAGCCCTGCTGTTTCTGAAGAATAGGAAAGTCATCAGGTGACTAATACAAAATCTATTTACACTTGATGACCTCCTTCCTGTCCGGTAGGTAAGTCATTCTGGGAAATGACCAACCAGCCAGGGAACTCTGCACAGTCTATGACCAAGCCTGCTATCTGCCAGGCAGGAGGATGTGACAACAGATTTCACAACATTTCAAAATAAGGCCCAGGAGCTCCAGGATGGAAGTCAGAAGACTCGCCCTGTGGCTTGCTGCTGTGTAAACTTGGCTAGTGCACAACCCTCTCTGGGCCTCGGGCAGGAAGCCTATATGGGGCCAGAAGCACTGCTCCTCAAGGACAGTTCCATCCTGCCATCATCCAGCTGGGGGAGAGCTGTGACCACCAGGACAGGCTGAAGCCTGTGGTGACTTGGTGGGGAGGGCAGGTCAGGGAGGAGCTTGAGGCCTGCAGAGGGTGAGAGGCACCAGGACAGAAGAAAGTGAGGGGGCTCAGGGTACAGGCTTTGGGGAGCAGAGCTGTGCAGGGAGGCAAGTGTGTGGACATCCTGGGAGCAGAGTCCACGGCACTGCAGAACTGGGGCTGGGAACTCAGGACCCAGACAGAAGGCCCTTTGCTTTCCCAGCTGTCAGGGGAACAGTGCTGCCTGGAACCAGGGGTCAGAGCTGACGGCAAATACGAGAGGAAGACTGAAGTCTCAGGCAGGGTGGCCAGAGACAGCTTCTCTGACACCCAAGCAAGACTCACAGACTCCTTTTTCTGAGAAGCATTTGCCGGTCTCCGGGAGAGTTCATCCCAGAATGAGAGAACAGGAGCCCTAGGAAGGGCCTCTAGAGCTGGCTGTCCAGAATGGTGTCCTGTCTATCCTGAGAGCACAGACAGCAGCATGCATGCTTTTGGGAGGGGCTGAGGCTGATGCCACATGGAGGCGGCTGGGGGTGGGGCAAGACCCTCAGGACTGTTAGAACCAGGCCTGACAAGGGCAGCTGGAGAAGCCCAGTGTGACCGCAGATGCGGGTAACCAAAGGGTTTATGAAGTCATTCCAGACCCATGACCTGTAAGAATCCTCTTGACACCCAGTGAAGGAGGCAGAATCTGATTTTAGAGATGAGGGAACTGAAGCCCAGAGAAGAGAAGCAACCTGCCCAAGGGCAGAGCCAGGGGCAGAGCCAAGGCTAGAACCTGTACTTCCTGCCTCCTTTCTCCTGAAACACAGAGGCCACAATTGGAACATCGTCTTTAACATGATAAACCCCATGACTCTCCCAGAGAGCATGTTGCCACTAGAAGAGGCCACGCCAGAGGATGAGAAAATACAAAAGAACATCCCCTCTTGCCTTTAAAATCAGTGACTGGCTTCATCTGGACCGTGCCTACTAGCACACAGTTAAAAAGGGCAGAAGGCCAGTTGTAAGCAAGGAAAACAGCCATGTCAAAGCAGGGGGGCTCTGTGTGAAATGACTTTAATTTCCTCTTATTAGGCTATAAAGTTGATTTAATAATAAAAACATGCTAAGAACTTTTTAATGTGTAATTGCTTACATATTAAAAATTGTGTGAAAATGCTTTCAATTAATGCTTAAAGATTCATCCTGTGAGATGACACTTTGAACAGTTTTATAAAGGATGCCAGAGGAAGGGTTAGTCACATCTAAAAAGGCGGCCTAAGTAACTAAATTTTCCAATTATTCCTCAGACTCTCTGGAGAACACAGGACAGATGTGAGAGTATTTTAGTTGCAAGCAAGGGCTCCAGAAGGTGCTTCTTGGTTCTGTTTTTGCTGCTTATTTAATCTGAGGCTCAGTATTCTCCTCTGTAAAATGGGGATGATGAAGATCCCTATACCTCATAGGTGAGGATTGAGTGAGCTAATCCATGGAAAGTACTTGGAGCAGTGCCTGGCACACAGGGAAGCCCTTTGCAAAAGCTAGTGACTGTCATCCATGCCACCATAACTCCTTGGGTACCTCTGAGAATTCCTAGGGCTGAACGCCAGTGAAGAGACGATCTCAGGCACAAAAACACGCTGTGCATTTAGGTTAACTTGGGCTTCCAGATCCCAGTCAGTCTCTACATGCTCTTGCCCCATGAGATTTTCCTATTATTATCCTATCAAAAGCCTCATCTCCAGCCACTCCTCTCTAGCAACAAGGGCCCACCTCTATGCTTTTCTCAAGCTCTTCCCTCGGCCTGGGATGCCTGACTCAGTTCTCATCACCGTCACCTCCCACAACCCACTCTACTTGGATCACCCAAATTGGAAGCCCTTGTTCCCTCCTCTGAACCCCTGGAGAGCCACATGCTCATCTGAGTGCACCCACCACTGGCCACTTCAGGTCCATGCCTATCTGCTTTGTGGATGTTCCTGGAGGGCAGTGGTGGTATCTGCCCAGGTTATTCAGTCCAGTCTCCAACACAGCCCGGCCTGGAGCCCCTGCGATGACCGAGTGCACTGCAGAGGGCCCAGGGACCACCTGCTCCCTGGACACCTTGCACTGGCAAGGGTGTAACCTACTTCCAGGTGGGTAGGTGATCCTACAGGGAATAACCAGAGAATTCAACAGCACAGCGTACCACAGGAAGGACAAACTGGGCCTCTGTCCTCCAATAACAACAATCTTATGCACATGTGCAAAGTCTGTTTTCCACATGGGCATCAGGATCACAGGCCCTATTTTACCATGACACCACGGCCCTCAGTGGGCTAGGCACCCTGACCCATCCAGGCACCCAAGTCGGCCTGATCAGTGTCCAGCGCCCTTCCTGCTGCATCAGCAGGATTTCATGCATCTGGGGACCGTAAGCCTGGGATCAAGACCTGGGGAAGAGGGAAAGAAGGGGCTGTGAAGCTGCCTGATCACTGCCTCAACAGGAGGCTTGGCCTGGGGATTCTAAATACAGAGATGATGGGGCATGAAGGAAACCCAGAAATGCTCTGGTACTTTCTCTTTAAATTATACACAAGGAAACTGAGGCCCAGATGGGCAGCAGGGCATAGAAAAGGCCAAGACCAGAATTTGATCTTGAGAGACAAGTCAAGAAAGATGAAAAGGGGAAATAGGACTGAACAATTAGCCAGGCCAGCACTGAGTAAGGAAGCTGCCAGCCCTACCCAGATCCCTCCTAGTCAGTTGGTCTCTTTGTGGGGCTGGTCCTGGGTGACTAGTGAGTCACACTGCTTGAAAGGCAGTGAATCATGGCATCCTGGGAGCTCAGGGTTAATGCAGACCTCAGAAGTCGCTTGAGCCAGCCACCCATCTGAGACTCAACTCCCTTTCATGTCACTGCCCAATGCTGGCTGTCTTGCCTCTGCTCTGGTACCTCTGGGGATAGGCAGTTCACTGGTTTACAAGACAGCTTCACATTTAATCAGTGGGTTTTTAAAAAAATCTCTAAAGGATTATAACTTTTTTGAGCCTCAGTTTCCCTATCTATAAAAAAGAAAGCTTGGACCAGGTCACTAGTTCTCCAACTAGGTTCCATAGAGCTGCAGGGTTTAAGGAGACACCCCCAGAGATGCTGCTGGGGTGAGAGAGGCGATGGGGATGGCAAGTGAGGCCCAGACAATTGGGCTCGGAGGTTTGTGAAGGGCTGAGCATCCATCTTGGAAGCAGAACATACTTCCTGCAGGTGATACAAACTGGAGCCTGTGGAGAGGATAAGCTGAGGCATTCAGAGGGCAGTGGTGAGAGGAGCCCCTGGGAGAAACAGGCACACTTCCTCATGCCTTCCATCCTAGCTGTAGTCCACAGGGCTGGGCCAATCTCCCCACCACCTGCTGCATGGAGCCAAGGGACACAGAGGACAAAGCCTCGTCAGTGAATCACTGCCCAGGACGGCTATGCTGGGGAATCTGAAAACCAAACTGCAGTGCACCAAGGCTGGAGAGGCCCTGGAAAGAATGCTCCACATGATGGTTCAAACAGGCTAGGAAGTCAGCCCCACAACTGACTTACCAGCTGGGATATCTTGGGCTAGTTTTTGACCTCTCTGTGCCTTGGTTTCTCCATTAGTGAAGTGGGGCAGCCTATACTCCAAAGGGTAATGGTGAGGACCCAGTTAAGAACTGACATCAAGTTCTGTAAGCAAGTACTAGAGAGCTTACCAGCTGCCTCCCCGTTGTTGTTATCACTGGCCCATCATTCCATACATAAGTAAATATGGGGGCACACAACGTGCTGCCCATCGTCACACAGCCAGTTAGCAGCCCAAAGTGGCTAGAAGCACTAATGACTGCCTGCTCTTAGGCTACTGCTTTGCAGGGGAAAACCGAGGTCCCTGGGCCATTCAGGTGGCAAGTGACCGTCCCAGATCTGCTTGACTCCAGCCCAGGCTCCTCCTGCACAGGTACGCCACCTGCGGCATACGGAGGGCACAGCCTTCTTGTCAGCGTTATGCTTACTTATTCAAGATGATGCCTTGTAACTACAAGTTACACGCTCACATACACATAAAACGTAGTATCATCCAAAAAGGATCACTCTAAAAGGTTAAACTTTTTCCATGCCACTCCCACTCCACTGCCATCACCAGCACCACTCTCTCTTCCCCCACCATCTCCCCTTCGAAGAGCTTCACGTCAGCTCTGCGAGCCTCCTGGAACGTGTACGCACCGATGGCTCATCCTAGCCCACATTCAGCCCTGCCATCAATCACTGGGGTGACGCCACAAAGAATTACACACAAATAATTTTGAGTCAAAGGGAGCTTCAGCAAGGATCGTTACAACCAGAAAACACCCCTTTTAATAACCTATATTCTTAAAAACAAGAATTGTGGGTAAACTAGGGCATAGCTGCCAAGCTAGAATGCAAACACAGAGCAGCATATGCTAGAATGCTTCTTTGGAGAGAGAATGCATGAGGTCTTTAAGAGGTTCTAAATCAAACTGCCTCAATCAAATTGCCCTGCCTTGGACCTAACCCCATGGGGTGTACCCTCATTAAAAAGGCAAGGTCGGTGCAGTGGCTCATGCCTGCAATCCCAGCACTTTAGGAGGCCATGGGGGAGGATTGCTTCAGTCCAGACCAGCCTAGATGACACAGTGAGACCCCGTCTCTACTAAAACTACAAGAAAATTAGCCTGGCACGGTGGCACGTGCCTATGGTCTCAACTACTCAGGAGGCTGAGGCAGGAGGACTGCTTGAGCCTGGGAGGCAAAGGTTGCAGTGAGCCAAGATTATGCCACTGTACTCCAGCCTGGGCAACAGAGGAAGGCCCTGTCTCAAAAAAAGCTGAAGTTTCTCAGGTCATTTCTAGCCAGATGAACAACTACTCACCTTTGAGGTCTTCAGCAGCACCCAGTAGGGGACTCCGGCTCCATTCCTAAGGCACCAGGCAGGAGCAAACCCTCCATGAGACTGGGGCTACCAGCAGATGCCCTCTCCCATCCCCCTTCCATTCCCGAGTGTGGACTCCTATAGCAACATCCTGCCTGTGGCTGCATGGGACCTCAGCCCCTGTCCCATGTTCTGCACTCAGAGCAAGCCACTTACTTCTAGCGGTGCGACTCCAGGAAAGGAGCCGAACCTCTCAGTTTCCCTCGGCCTTATGATGAAGAAACATAATGAGGCTTAATGAGGGTATACGTCAAAGTGCCCAGCATGGAGTCTGGTCCCTGGCAGGGGCTCCTGCCATTTCCTCATGTCTAGGTGCCCCAGCATCTGATGCAAACACTACACTTCCTTCAGTACCCCACCCCAAAGTTGGCAAAGTGCAGGCCATACTTTGTACTCTGCCATCAATTCACTGTGCGTCCTCAAGCAAGTCTCTGTCCACCCCCCAACCTCAGTTTCCCCATCTGTAAAATGAGGCTGTTAGGTTTAGATGACCTCAATGATCCCTCCCCCACCCTGACATTTTGAACATGACCCAAAGTCGCTCCTGTAACCACTGCTCCTTTAAACCGGAGCCAACGCCTGCTGAATGCAAGACTGACAGAGCTGCAGGGAGGTTCAGGCCGCAGGCCACAGCCCAAGGGCTGGAGCTGGTCCTGGGGCTTCCACAGAGCTGGTGTCTCACCAAGCCTGATGGAGGTGAGGGCATGCGCTGGCTGTGGTTGTCGCAGGGCCCAGGCACGCATCACATCTGTGGTGAGGCCTCCCCCAGCCAGCCTGCTTCCCTGAGCCACTGGAGGACAGCAGGCTGCCTTCCCTCAGGACTCCAGATCCAAACACAAGCTCAGCTCTTGGCCTCTTGTTGCCCACTGAGGCTGCTTTGCCAGAGGAGATTAGAAAGATGGGAGTGAGCGTGAGAGGGACCCTCCAGAAGTCTGGACCTAAGTCCCTCTGGTCCACTGCTCTCTGCCCTGGCCCTCACAAAGTGCTAAGTGTTCTGGAGGCTACACTGGTGGTCAGAGAATCTCCTTCCATGAACAGGAGGAGCAGGAGGCAGAGAACAGCAAAGGCAGAGCCCAGAAGGTGCACCCAGATCCTTCAACAATCAACCTGCATGGGCTACACAGCCCTATAAGCTGACGCTGGACGTGGACCCGGCACACGCTAAGTGCTCAGTAAATGCCGCTTCTTCTCCCTTCTTTCTCCTAATTCAAGAAGGAATCGGGAGAAGGTGCTCAAAGACAGGAATGCAAAAAACCAAACAAAAACCAGACAAACAATAAGAGGGCCACAGAAAGAGGTATCTGTATCCCAAGTGTCTGGATATACAGGGTACCAATTCGATAGGCCTCCAAAGCCAGGGCAGCCCCAAACTTGCTCCCAGCCACTCTCCTGCACCCTGCAGCACAATGTGCTGATGTGCCCCTGCTCATGGCCCTGCCTGTGTGGGGTCACAGGGGCAGCCTACACAGCTGCTCTTCAGTGTCTGGCCTGCCCTCTTGAACCAGGAGAAGCCACAACAGGGGTTTCCCTTTTGCTTGTGACCTTCCCCCAATCCTGCCTACAAGATGACTGATGTCTGATAACCCTTCACTTCTTAAAGATGCTCCAAGTGTTGTATTATCCTGGCTAAAATAGGCCCCCAGGATGCTGCATACCCAGCCACATTCTTCTTCACTCCACACAATTGCTTTGACAAGGTTTTGTCATCAAGGGCCAACAGGAAAACAGCCACTGGGGGAATGTCTCCATGCTTCCTGTAACCCTGTCATGTAGACCAGGGTTATTTATGCTGCTTCCAGCTCCAAAACAAAGATTTCTCAGTATGCGGCCAGAAATAATTTTGTCTCTACTAGTAATCTGGCCAGCTCTCTTCTACTAAGCAATGAAAGCCAGGGGACCCAGCCTGCTTCCATTTTTGCCCTGCCTACTAGGAAGCTCTAAGTAAAGCTTTATGTCTCAAATGCTATCTTTCTTCACTCAGAAATTTCTGATAGAACTACTTTTTCTCCCTCCTCTCCCCACTTACTTCTTGGCCCCTACCTTTGGTTAACTGTAGGTGATAACCTTGTATTTGGACTATCATGGTGCCCTGGCAGTTTTTTTCCTAATACAGGTGAAACATAAGCAGGTAAACTGTGGGGAAGATTTAATACAGCATTGCTCCCACCTACCAACTTGAAAGCACACACCATGCCCCCACTGAGGCTGGCTGGGGACCACCCAGCAGTGCCCTCACTCCCTTTCTACCCCCACAACCCCAGCTGTGAGCCCCTGTGCTTCAGCTCCACTTACCTGTCATGATCCTCTGTGCCTCATAGGGCTCCATGTAGCCAGCACTCTCCCCCTTTCCTGCTTTGCTCTTGAGATCATTCTTGGCATCAAAGGGATCTGAGTAGTCATCGGCTATGATCACCTGCAGGGAGGAAGATGGCAGGTGTGAGTCCACCTTTGGCTTTTTTGTTTCACATCTCTTCACAGCTACGCTTTGGGCCTCAGCTAGATGAGCAAGGAGCGGCAGGGGAGGCAGGAACCAAAGCCGGCGCCTGGACTCAGAGAGCTCCACGTCTCACAGGGGTAATGAATGGGACCCACACTGGCAGGGCTCCACTGTGAGGAAGAGCCCTCTGAGCTCGTGCACGCCTGGCTGGCTCCAGGTACAGTGAGGTGAGAACAGAAGGGCATCTGGTGGAGGTAACAACGCACACTAAGCATGGAGGCGAGAACCTGGAGGGCATCCTCAGGAAATGTGAGTTGCTCGGTTTAATGGAATGGAAGTGGAGGAAAAGTTGGAAACAAGATCACAGAAAGCCTAGAAATGCTGACATGCCCCTGGTGCTGGCTGAGGCACAGAAGAGTTTGTCTAGAGATAATTAGCTCAGCGTTCCATTTCCCCAGACCTGGAACACAACCACGCCTTGGGTCATCAGACAACAATTTGGTGAGATCAACATACTTCAAAGATCACTGTGGCCCCAGACAGGCCAAATAAAAACACAAAAGCAGCTCAAGGACCAACAGACAGCCAGGGCCAGTAAGGACCTGAAAGCAACGAACCCAAAGACCCCTCGACAACACATGGGTAAACTGAGGTCCAGTGTGAGCAGAGGCTTGGCCAGATCTTCCGCCTCCCAGGGCCCTGCCTGAGCTCCCCACTTGTCTGTAGTCCAGAACACAGTCCCTGCCTCTTCTCCCCAGAGAAAAATTCTCCAACTCACAGACAAAGAGTGAGGCACCTGGGGGTGGGGGGCACTCCCATGAGAACCTGAGTATCTGGGATTCTAACACTTCAGAGACCACCGTTCCACGTTTTCCCTGAAGAGTAAAAATTCTCGATTGGAGGCTCCAATTAAACGTGGCAAGTGTTCCTCCCTCTTTTTACTTCCTAACCTTTAGGAGAGGCACAGAACTCACCGAATCCACGCCCCTCCTGCTTAGCCCCGCTTCATCATAAACTTGCCCTGGGACTTCCCTCTTGCCCTTTTTGGTCACATATCTGGCAAAGGCCAAGCCCTCAGCTCCTCAGCCAGTGCCACCCGGCTGCTTCTCTTGGGAGGGGGTAGGTTAGCGTTCCTCTCAACCCTTGGGGTTACATGAATTGTTATTTAAATTGTGGGTTTAATTAGAAACCACAGGAGCCTACTCTCTCTCCCAGCTCCTGGAATGTAAGGCATTTGAGGGGCCTGCAAACTCAGGGGAAGGGAAAATCCCCCTTTGTCTGCCTGGTAAATGGCAGCTTGTGGCAGCCGTCCTGGCAGGGTGAGCAAGTGACCGCCAGCTGCCAGGAATGTGATGTCCGGGAAGGGACAGCAGGCGGCAGCTCTGTCCCTGGCAAGTGGCTGGAGGCCAACGGGAGGTTTAGCACACAGCAGTCACTGCTCCCCAAACAAGAGAAGCTCATCAGTGAAGACCGAAGCCCAGAGTGCCCAGCACTGGAGCATCTATGGCTCCCGCTGCCGCTACTCCACTGCTTTCTCCGTGGCTGTGGTTCAGGCTCTGAGTCCCAGTGGGGACCCAGTAGGGGTGGCTTCCAGATGCTGACATTGTAATGGCAGCCTTTCTTGAGACTCACTGAGCTCAAATGACACCAGGCTGGGGAAAGAAGGGGTGGGAGAGAGCTAGGCCTTGCAATGTCTTTCATTTGCTATTTCTACTCTACCATTTGCAGAATACATTAGGGAGAAAATTATACATGTAAACTGCTGTCAAACAGAACAGTTCAGATGCTGGTCAGGTGCAGGGTTTTGTGTCTCAGAGTTCAAGGAGCCAGACATCCAAATGGAGAAAATGATGTTGCTGCTGTGGATGACATCTAATCTTATTTCTCTTGTCCCAGATTTCCTCACTGTCTCTCTTCAACATGAACACGCTCCATCTATTTTGCAATAAGGAAGGGAAAAAATGTCTCCCCTGGGAAACAAAATCACTTGGGGGGATTTGCTGGCGGGGTGGGAGAGGCAGTTGGGTTGCAGTCTCCATAGTAATCTAGAAATCGCCACTCCGGCTCTCAGAAGTGCTCTGTAATTTGCAAACACACAGGTTTGCAGGATATAAACCAAATCTTTGTTTGCCCTGGGACAAGAGTTCTGGAAGGCCTGTGATTCAGCAAGTGCTACCTGTACTTTCTAATTAAAATGAGATCTGAGCTCAGGCTGTCATGGAGCCGGAGCTGCCTGCTCCACTTACTTCCGTTTCAGTAAGAATGTACAAATCCTAAAACCAGGAAAAGCCCCTGGTCTCTGCTGACATATGGTTCCAGTTATACCTGCTGACAGTTGAAAATCCTTCCATTGAAAAAAAAAAAAAAAAAGTCTAGAATTCTGTTAGTTTAAGAAGCAAATTGGAAAGTTCCTAAAATGTATATTTAATCAATTTGCTTTTGAACTTCAAAGTGAGGTTGGTGGAGGGAAAGAAATTTGAGGTTTGAGCAACCTGAAACTTGGCAAACACTACACTGAACTGTCTGATCTTTTGCAAAATGATGTCCTAGTTTTGGGAATAAAAATTCAACCAGGTGTTAGGAGAGTTGAGCAGGCAGTCAACCAGAGTGCGCTGTGAAGTACCATGGGCCCCAGCCATCAGGACTGGGCAGGGTGACCACTGTCCAAGTTGCCTGGGGCTCACCGCCAGTCCAGATGGCCAGGCAGAAGGTTTGTGTGAAGCGTGCTGCTTTTTTGAGCTAAAAGAAAGGGAATGAGTTTTCTCCAGATGTGGGATTGGAGTTCTGATGGGATTGCTTTTGCTTTGCTTTAAAACTTCCCAGTTAGTGGACGACAACTGTATATCTAATTGAACAATTCAACCAAAATGGAGCCAGCCGGGACTCCTCTGCAGGCCAGGCCACCTGGGTCCACAAGCAGCTTTCCTTTGATTTTAGTCTCAGATTGGCAGAGACCTGGCAGCCACAGAGGCAGAGCTGAACAGTAGCAGAAAAAAAGGCTGTAGAGTGCGGCTGCTTAGCCAGTGAGCCACGTCATCTTTTGTTTGCTTGGCCTCTTGGGATGAGTGCTAAACCCCAGGCAAGCACCTTTCTTGCTTTCAGACAAAACTACAGACTCCAGGTCAGCCCAAAGCCCCTACAGGTTTGCCCTCCTGGAGACCTGCTCTGGCCTCCCCTTGTTTTCCACAGGGCCCACTGCAGCCCAGAGGGCAGGGCGTTGTCACGGTCACCTAGCAAACCAGCAGTGGCCTGGGGATGGCCTCTCCGTGCCTCCTCTCTGGAACACACACTGCTGGGGCCCCTGTGTTTTTATCTTAGGAACTTCACTTTGTGATAGGAAGCAGTCTGCAGCTGTTCATCCCAAAGGAAAGGACTAGAGGAAGGTGGGTGTTGCCCCTTGGCCACACTTCCCTATGGACTGGTGAGAGTTTTAGTTGCTTTTGTGGGACAGCTGCACTTGTGAGCAGAATTGGGTCCTCTCCACATGCTTTCAGTGGAAATGTACTTGGGTGGAGACACTTACAAGGGTAACTTTAGGCAGAATCCATTAAAATCCCCAAATGCACCAAGTTTGACCCAGCAATTTTACTTCTCAGTATTTATTTCCAAATGTGCATAACGGTCCATGAGCAAGGATGCTGCCTGAAGTAATCATGAGAAACCACCCGAAACGACTGCATCCATCAATAGAGGAATCGCTAAATAAACTGTGCTAGTTCCATACGACGTAACATTATGCAGCAGGCTGAAAAGAAAGAAAGAAAAAAAAAAGCAGTTGCTCTGTGTGAGCTGGCATAGCGCTCCATGACATAGCTCTGAATGGAAAGCAAGCAAGCTGTAGAATGATAACTACAACATGACACCTACTTATGAAAAACAAAACAGAAACCTGTATCTCTATTAAGTTAAAGAAAGGGTCTGGGAGATGCACACTCCAAACTGACCCCTCTTTGGGAAGGACTTGGAATGGGGTGCTTAGCGGAAGTCAAAAGAGACCTACTTCTCTGCAATGTTAAAACATTTTCAAACAAGGAGAACCTATTCATGTACTATGTGCAAAACTAAACTTGCTTAAAAGCACTCCTCTTCCACAGGCTATTTTTGGTACAGTAGACAGAATGTTTCCCAAACTTGCCTGAGGACAGGAATGGCTTGTTAAGGAAACAGATTCCCAGCCCCAATAATCTGTATTTTAACAAGCAAGCCAGGTGATCCTTATCAGGAAAGCTTGGGAAACAATAAGCTAGAGCCAGCACCCTTCCCCACCAGTCTAGAGACAAGCCTCCAGATATTACTCTGGAATTGCACTTTTCCCAGGTATTGCTCAGCCCTGTTCATTGAAGTGAAGCAAGAAGTTTGTGCTAACTGCAGCTCTTTTGCTTTCTTCCCTGGGGGTCAACTGGAGAAAAAGAGGACCCAACGTGCCATCTCCAGGATCTAAGACATGGAGGAAATGGTAACCTCTCTGCAATCATGTGGGCTGGCTCCAGATTGAGCAATTCGGCCTGTGCAGGGGGAGAGGGCTACCAAAATCTCACAAATCACCACTAAAGAACTTAGTCATGTAACCAAACACCACCTGTTCTCCAATAACCTATGGAAATAAAAATTTAAATAAATTTTAAACAAAGACTTCTGCCTTGCCACCACTCTGAAAGGGATGGGGTGGGGGGTGGCCCAACAGGGGTCCTAGCCCTGAGGATCTTGCAAGGCAAGGCTCTCTGTTTGAAACCCACAGCAGCTTTCAGGCCAAGGCCAATTTACTCTCAGCAAACTCGTTCGAGGAAGATCACCCGGCTACAGGAAGGGCTGGTGGCACTTCAGAAGAGGAGCCGCTGCAGAAATGCAAAGGGAATCTCTGTTGAAACTGCTCAAATCTGCTAAAAAGAATGATGAGGCATGTCCGGGCTTGGTGGCTCACATCTAATCCCAGCATTTTGGGAGGCCGAGGCGGGCGGATCACCTGAGGTCAGGAGTTCGAGACCAGCCTGACCAACATGGAGAAACCCAGTCTCTCCTAAAATCACAAAAAAATTAGCTGGGCCTGGTGGTGCATGCCTGTAATCCCAGCTACTTGGGAGGCTGAGGCAGGAGAATCACTTGAACCCGGGAGCTGGAGGTTGTGGTGAGCCGAGATTGCGCCATTGCACTCCAGCCTGGGAAGTAAGAGCGAAACTCTGTCTCAAAAAATAAAAATAAAATAAAAAAGAATGATAAGGCTGGGCACGGTGGCTCACACCTGTAGTCCCAGCACTTTGGGAGGCCGAGGTGGGCAGATAACCTGAGGTCAGGAGTTCGAGACCAAGCCTGGCCAACATATAGTGAAACTCTGTCTCTATTAAAAAACACAAAAATTAGCTGGGCGTGGTGGTGCATGCCTGCAGTCCCAGCTACTTGGGAAACTGAGGCAGAAGAATTGCTTGAACCCGGGAGGCGGAGGGTGCAGTGAGCTGAGATTGTGCCACTGCACTCCAGCCTGGGTGACACAGCGAGACTCTGTCTCAAAAGAAAAAAAAAAAAGAATGATGAGAGAGGCAGACTGGCTGCTATCTTCCAGGATCGAGTGGCCCACACTGTCCCTATTGCCCCATGGTCACCCTCATGTGCCCTGCTGTCTGTGGGACAGCACAGGCCTGTGTCACACACCACACTGCATTTTTAGCCAGGTGAATAATGAGTGTTGAATTACGATGCAGTCAGTACGTCGCGTCTGCACATCCGCCACCTTGCTAAGGCAAAGGAGAGAGTGTCTTGCTGGCTGAAGGGTCTCTGTGCTGCTCTCTTCTCCCTGGAAAGTGAGGGGGCAGCACCCCACAAGGCCCCTGATTCCTGCCAGGCCCTTGACTTCTGCTCTACTCCAAAGCAAACTGCATATGAATGCACTTGAGAATGTTCTCAATGCTCCCAGTCAGACCATTTTCTCACTGATTCACCTTTAAGACTATACATTAATTTCCTTAACAGTTTGGGGGCCGCTAATCTCTTAGAGAATATGATCATTGATGAAGTTGTGCCTCCCCTCATCACATTACATACACCCACAGAGTGTTGTTGAGCACATCATAGGAAGGTCATGAAGCAAGCCCCGCCCCCATCTAGGCCCACAGTAATGAACAGTGAAAACAAGACACTCTCTCCTTTACCTTAGCAAGGCAGCAGGTGCGCAAATGCGATGTGTCGACTGCATCGTAATTCAACACTCATTATTCACCTGGCTAAAAATGCGGTTTGGTGTGTGACACAGGCCTGTCATTGGCTGTGAGAGGGTCACTCTGAGAGAATGATGGCCTGGAGCTCTTTGTCTTGGCTTGCCGGGAGCCCTGGCCCTTTCCCCAGCTCTGAGGGTCAGGAGGGCTCCTTGAAGGTGAGCAAATAGCATTTGGGGACGTGAGGCAGCAGCAGCAGCACAAGTGCCTCTGTCCCCGCTCTGAGGCCTGAAGTCCCAGTCCTCCTTTGGGACCCCCCCATAACACAGGCCCTAGCGGGCCTGATGTCCACAGGAAGGAGGCTCTGTTGCCATGCCAACAAAGATGACATTAAAGAAACAGAGATTTGGGGGTCTGGAGAGGGCTTCAAATAATGATGAGGCCGCTCAGAGAAGCGGTAGTGGACAGATGTTCTGTGCAGACCCAGAAGCCATACAGAGACAAGCCAGGTGATTCAGGAGGGACATCGACAGCCAGTAAAGGAACACGCTGCCTGGGAAAGGGAGCTCCTGCTGCTTGGGGTGTCCAAACAGAGGCTCTAAGATGGGCTTCTGCTTTGGGGGGAAGGTCAGCTGACTGGATGCCACGCTCAGTATCTTTCTAGTGCACATACAGTGCAGAGCCCAGACTCAACTTGGACGTAGAGGTCTGAGCTGCCCCAAGCAGAGCCCTGGCTTTAAGGACTGGCTAAGTGGGTGGCTGTTTGCAGAACCCCTGTCATGGCGGAGGCAGGCAGCATTTCCAAAGTCCCGAGGCTGACCAGTGGCAGCTGGGCTGCAGCAGCTGCCCGAGGCTATGTAAATATACAGAAAGGCAGGTGGCAGTGCAGAAAGGATGCAGCCAGGCAGGGACAGTCCAGGCAAGTGGAGCTCTGGAACTGGCTCTGCTACACCCTTGCTGGGTAACTCCGTGCAACCTGTTTTCTCTAAGTTTTGGCAGGTCACCTGTGAAGTGGAGCAGGGTGGTTTGCCTTCTCAGCTTCACATAAACGTTGTAAGGAGCAAATAATCAGATGATCCAAGGATGCGTCAGTAATTTATAAAGAAAAGGCCATGTCCTTGTTACAGAGCAGGTGGCACCTCCAGGATGAAGGTAAGTGCGGTGAGGGGCAAAAGCACTTTGAGGCAGGGTCTCTGCCCACGAGAAGATGAAAATCTGGTAGGGAAGACAAGACAAAGACGTGAAAAGAAACCCCCGCCAAGGCCCCAGTGATTACCAGGGAAAATGGCTACAATTATGCATGACAACAGCTGTCCTATTTCTCAACCACAAAAAGGAAAATGTTTGTGAATGCTCTTTTTCCCCCCTTTCATGCTTCAGGTAAGATTCATGCCCTAGTTGGGGCACCCGGCAAAGTGGTGGAGAAGCTCTCATAACTCTCAAGGCACTTCCACCTGTGTGCTGGGAGACAGAAGTGTGACTTGCCTATGGCCAGCATCCAGGGCCCTGAGGGGTCCACAGCACCAGGCTGTTACACCACTCACGGATATGGGACACCCATGCAGGTACACACACAAGCGCCCCCTACTCGCCTCTTCCTGTCCTCAGCTTTGACTATCATCATAGACCAACTAGCCCTATAGGCACAACAATAAATGACTGCTGACAAGGTAAGGAAATTAATTTAGGGAAGATTAATTAGCTACATTCATGCACTCAGCTGCAACTGCTGGAAATCAGACGGTGGGGAGGTCGCTTTTCCACTCCACTTAGGATTGGTTTGCTTTCTACCTTCTAAGATCTGGCTTGCCTCAAAGTTCTAAGCCCCCTCTTGCATCATGAAGGCCCCTGCCAAGTACTCTGCCCACATACCTTCAGGGACAGGGAGCTCATGATGTGACAACACAGTCCTCTGGGACAGCCATCACCACTGAAGTGTCTTCCCTACACTGAGCTGAAATCTGTCTCCCAGCAGCCACTATCCGTTTTTCTACTGACCTAAGGTGTTCTGTCCTAAATGCTCCTTTACAGACCTGACAGTGACCTGCCCCACATGTCAGGAGGCTGGGAGTGTGGGGGGTTAAAGTGGTCACCACTGGTCTTTCCAGTCCTGCCCCTCCCACGGCCACAGCTGCTTGCCTAGACACCTGCAGGCTCCAACTTGTTAGGAAAAACACATTCCAAATTCCAGCCTCTGTCAGCTCCTCTCAAGCCTGCTTGCTCGGCCTCTCTCTCTCCGTCATACACACACACAGCCCACTGTCTTCCAGCTTCACCCCCTCAGAGTGAGCTATGGGTCCTGGGTAGGAGGCTGCTGGGAACAGAGCCTGGCTCCACCCTCTGTTTACCCCAGAACCTCAAGTGGTAGAGACAGGCTTTTCAGCATCTCTCAAGTAGTGGGAGGTTCTATTTTGAACTCAGAAATACCTCAATCCTAGAATTTCTCAAGTGCTTTCAGCCAGGGACTATGGATAGAAAATCCAGCACATCCCTCCTGAGGACAAAAACACCCGGGGAGGGGTCTGCAGCCACTACTGAAAGGATCCCTGGGGGATGGTCTATTCTGCTAGATCTCAAACTCTTGTGTGTGTATGATTTCTGCAAAGGGAATCTTACACAGAATCCCAACATGCACCACTGAAGACACTGACACCATGCATAGTCTGAAAACCATTTACCCACTGGGTACAGAAGGCCCTGAGTGGGGATGAACTTAGTAAAGTTAATGCCGGGACCAGGTAACCCAACCCATGTTTCCAAACTCCCAGGTCCACATGATTTCTTCAATGCCTATACCACTAACTTTCCTCTTAAAATCATCTTTAAAAATTTCAGAGTATAATCACCACAACTGCCTCACAGAAGAACCCCCCTACCTCCCCTTACAAGGACCAACTACCCATCGCTGTGGACAGCTCTCTGTGGGAGGTGGGCTCTGGGCCAGGCTGGGTCCCCATGGAGCCACTGACTTAGCCGCCCCTCATTCTCCCCTGAATTCCTACTTGGCTCTGCTCAGCTCTCCTGCAGACTCCATCAACCTCTGTACACCTTGCCAGACAGCCCTTCCTCTCAGGCTTCCTGCTCTAGAAGGTACGAGTGCTCCTCTAGGGGCCTGAGGCCTGAGGAGACACTTACCAGGGACAGGGAAAATGGGCCTGAGAAGGGTATCAGGAAAGCTGGGTTACTCAGCCAGCTCTCAGACCAGCCCTGGTCACGAAGAGTAAGAGGAAGATTTTCTTCTTTCTCCTTCAGAGCTGAAGGCTAGAAGGGTAAGGGGAAGGTACTAGTTAAGCTCAGGGTCACAGGTGCCGGGCGGTTCCACAAATCGTTTAGCCCTCTGCCCTCACCTTCCTCATGTGTGAAATGAGGATGGGGCAAGGCCTACCTGAGCCAATGCACGCGGTGTATTCGCAACAGGGTGGCGCATAGCAAGTGCTCAGTGTCAGGTGTGATCACCATCAGCTCAACACACCATCCAGCCTGCAGAGTCTAGGTCTTGCCCAGGGTCACCTGGACATCAGAAATCCAGACTATCCCCCTCCCCATGTTGATGAGGAGCCACCAGAGGCTCCAAGTAGGCAAGTGACACAGCAGAACACTCCTGAGCGGGTGACAGAACTAGATTCCCATCAAATCCCAACCATGAGAGGACCTATGTCATCTGTTGAACTACGTATTTACAGCGTGCCTCCCAAACTGGTTTTAGACAGCTTAATTCGAGGCATTTTTCTGCTTCTGATAGTGACAGCCTGTTGGTCCCCCACCCCCTTCCCAAGAAAGGATCAGGAATGCCCGTGAGGCTTTCTCACGGTAACGTTAAGGCTCTGTACAGTAAGAATAACTTCCAGTGTGCTCACAGGAAAAGTATGTAAAAGCAAAACAGCAGCGCCTGTGAGCCAAAGGTCTTTCCTGTGCAATGTGGTACCTTTCAAAGCCAGGCCTCCGTGCCCCAGCCAAGGCCCGGGAGTCACCAAGTGCACCCTCTCTCTCGAGTGCGCTTCCCGTGCTCAAAGCCGAGGTTAAAGGGGAGAAAGAGCTCAGGCCTGGAGGAGCACGAGATCGGGCCAGCACAGTGTGTTTTAATGATCAGCTGCAGAGGCGCAGGAACCCGCACTAAGTGAAGGATCATTTCTCCCCGAACGGGGCCCATTAGGATGACTCATGCACATTTCCCACAGGGGAGCTAAAAGGCTGGGCCAGGCCCCTTTAAGGCACAAGCAGCACTAAACAGCTGCTCTCCCCAAGAGTCACTCTCTCTTTGTTGAGGATACGCAGCATCAGCCACAATTACCAGCCCCAGCATCAGCCACAATTACCAGCCCCGTGTTTGAGGGCTCCCAATTATATTCCGCTTAACACCAGGTGCTCCATAAATGCTGATTCACTTTTTAAAATAATGCTGTATCCTCCAGCAACCGAGCCTTGATGAACTCTTTCTCCTGTGCCGTCATCTAGGCTGGGAAACCCTGAACCTCACAGGCCTGTTTCTCACATGTACTCGGCGCTTTCTAATGTACAGGAAAGTTAGGGTGGCTAGGGCTTTGCGATGTCAAGCAGGTCTGTGATGATGTTTATCGCTGTTCAGTCCGATCACCTCGTGCCTCCACATGCCAGGCAATGGGCTCTGTGCTGGGGATACAGAGGAGAGGAAAGGCAGGCCTCCTCCTCCTCCTGCTCTTGCATTGCTTCCGGGTCCCCAGGGGAGATGGGCATTATTCAGCTCACCTCCCCAAGGCAGGCTGGCATGTGCCAGGCAGGGTGAGTAAATGCCTGGGTGAAGGGCCCTTCCCACCCTGCCCTGAATTGCAGCTATGTGTAGGCCTGTCTGCTTCCACTCCACCAGGAAGGCAGGTTTTGGAGCTCTGTTTCCTTTTTATTACAATATAGCACCTGGTGCACAGCAGGGTCCCAGCAAGGTGTGCTGGGCCGAAACCAGGGGCAGGGCAGGACAGGGCAGGGCCTCCAGGGTGGTGGATTCCGGGCCCTGAGCTCCAACGCTTCCAGGTTTCTCACCAGCTATGGAGCTCTACTTTCTCTAAGCCTGAGCCTTCCCACTTTCACTGGGAAAACATCTTCCTTCTGCAGTGCAGGAGAAGCTGAGTCAATGAACCAAGGGATACACAGTGCCTGGCACATTATGCTGGCATAGGCAAGGGCACAAGGGCACTAGAGAACACAGAAAAGATGCTGCTCTTATCTTCTAGAGGCCACAGGCCATGCCTTTTAGTCTGGGGAACCCAGACACAGACCTTGAAGCAGGCACTCAAGTGCAAGTGGTTGATCTGGGAGGAGACACTTACCGGGGACAGGGAAAATGGGCCTGAGAAGGGTATCAGGAAAGCTGGGTTACAAAGCCAGCCACCCATGGTGGGCAACTAGATGGAGCATGATCTGATAGAGGAAACTCTGGGAAACCATGCACAACCCACCCCTCAGAATTACCTTACCAAGAGTGAGGGAGCTGGGGGTCAGGCACCAACTCCTGGGAGCTCCTGGTGTAGGCAGAGCGGCTGTTCCCATTCTTATGTTCTAGAAAAGCCCTCGGGCACAGAGATGTGGATGAGCCAGTTGAAGAAGGCCAGACTGGGGAGGCAGAAGGGACAGGGTGGGTCTTGACAGCATCTGCTGCCCAGGGCAGGGGGCGCCTCCTGGAGAGGGATGGAGCTGAGCCAAGAGGTCTCTTCTGGTGCGTTTACCCAGCTGAAGCAATGGTACTGTGCGGGGCTCCCATCTGCTTGGCTCCTACCCTGGATCTCACGCCCCATCTCCCACCTACGGTTTGAAGCAGATAATGGCTTTGCAAATGCATTGGAGACTGCGCAGAATCACAGGAGTCCCCAGAAGCCACCCTCCCTAGTGCAGGCTGCCTCCCCTCCCAAAGCCCAAGTATCATTTTCTCCTGGTCTAGGGCCCTGTCCCAGAGACTAAAAACCAAATGGGGACCCTATGGGCCTCTTTAGATCCTGCAACATCAATCAGCCTGGCAGCTTCAAGGAGGGCCCAGAGCTGTTGTGCCAATAATGGACGGGCTCATGCACCCTGTGATACCTATGAAGGCCTCAGGGGCAAGTCCATGTGGGCCAGGCCATAGTCCCTTATGACTGGCGAGTGGTAAATCAGAACACCACAGTGTGCCCATTTCATCACCCTGCAGCTGGGGTGCTGGAAACCCAGGCTTGCTCACAACCCCACACACAGAGAAGCAAGCCACCTTCAGTGATGCCCTTCCTGACTGCCTCTAAAACCAATCTCCTCCTTCGTGCAAACAACTACGGCTCAGGCCACACCAGAATTGCGGAAGAGGAACTCCAGCCAGAAGGCCTATGGCACCTCTAACCCGGCAAGGCCAGCTCCAGCGCAGGGTGAGTTAGCTGAGGAGACATACCAACAGCCGGTGAAAGAAGTTAAGGAGTCTATTTATCCATTAAAACAAAATCCTTTTTGGCATCTCAGCAATTGACAAAATCAGGTCTCAAAACAGTACTTATAAAAGGATTCCATTTTTCTAAAATATAACATCAAAGAAATGTGTTTATATCCATAGAAAAAGGACCAGAAAGAAATGAAGTGAAATACAGCACACACAGATGCACGCTCTCTGCCTCCCTAGTTACCTGTCATTGCACGGGGTGGTGGGGTGAGGGGGGGGACACCTTGCCCGCTGCTCCTCTGTGACCAAGCCCTCCAGGGCCAGGGCATGGACGAGTGGATACAGGACCACCGAGCTTCCCAGGCCCAGGGAACCCTCCTTGCTCCTGGAGCCTCCCTTTCATGGCCCTGGACCCCTTACTGCATCCTAGCCAGAAGCCTATTTGTAAACATGTAAATGATTCTAGTCCACCACAGCCTTTGCCTTGAAATCTCCACCAGGCCCAAAGCTTTCAACACCAAGTGGTCCAATCAACTCTGCCCAGCCCCACCCTGGCATAAAGGGGTGCGAGTAAATGCTGGGGGAGTCAATGAGCAAATTAATCTACAGAGGGTCTATGGGGCCAGTTCTCTCGAGGGAAAAGCCAGAAGTCCTTGCCAATAAGGGACAATTCATACAACAGTATAGACAAGCAAGGTTTTACTCAAGTGCTTGCCCATTTGCTGGCTGCATGGCTTTGGGCAACTTACATGACATACTTGACCTCTCTGTGCTTCCATTTCCTCATTTATAAAATGAGAATAATACCAAGACCTACCCTCATGGGGTTGCTATGAGATTTTTTTAAAATTTATTTCTATTTATTTATTTATTTTTGAGATGGAGTCTCGCTCTGTTGCCCAGGGTGAAGTGCAATGGCATGATCTAGGCTCACTGCAACCTCCATCCCCCAGTTCAAGCAATTCTCTCACCTCAGCCTCCCGAGCAGCTGGGATTACAGGCACGCGCCACCACGTCCAGCTAATCTTTGTATTTTTAGTAGAGACAGGGTTTCACCATGTTGGCCAGGCTGGTCTCAAACTCCTGACCTCAAGTGATACGCCTGCCTCAGCCTCCAAAAGTGCTGGGATTACAGGTGTGAGCCACCGCACCTGGCCTGCTATGAGATTTAAATGAGTTAGTATTTGTCAAATGCTTAGACCAATATGCATGGTAAGCACCATTTAAGTATTTGATAAATAAGTAAATGTGTACACATTTGCACAGCATCTGCCCCTGCACCTAGATGGACATGTGCACACGTGTACACAAGCAGGTATGCTCACACTCCCGTGTGCTTCAGCACAACAGCATGTATTGCAACTGGTTTTCTTCACATCACTGCGAGATGGATGTGGGTGTACTCTCACAGCCAGTGGGGAAAGGGAGAAGGGCTGCAGTCTGCCCTAAACCACAAAGTCCAGTGAGGGCATGACCAGCAGCTGTGGCCAATGGACCCAGCTATCTGGCTGGACCCAGCTATCACACCAGCTGCTGCTCCCAGTCAGAGAGCAACTGCCCGCCCAACCAAGCACACACAGGTCTGGCCTGGGGCAGGGGACCCCCAGATCCATTAGTCCTGGACCATGTACAACTTCCCACAAAGTCCAGTGAGGGCATGACCAGCAGCTGTGGCCAATGGACCCAGCTATCTGGCTGGACCCAGCTATCACACCAGCTGCTGCTCCCAGTCAGAGAGCAACTGCCCGCCCAACCAAGCACACACAGGTCTGGCCTGGGGCAGGGGACCCCCAGATCCATTAGTCCTGGACCATGTACAACTTCCCCCCTCAGAGATGTTGAGCCCCCAGAGTGCACACTCTGTAGACGACACAGCAAAATGAGCCCAGATAAACACCACCTGCCCACCTCCTTCCTCCAGGTATATAAGAGGACTCACTGCTGCAATTCCTCCCACTTAACCTCAAGCTTCCTGCTACAGGGCTGCAGAGAGCAGAGGAAATGCTCTAAGTCAGGCATAATGGGGATTTTAAGAGGCCCGGCCCAATGCACTTTATTTCTGGGGTTAAGAACATTAGGTTCTTATTTGTAAATGCCAGTATATCAGGGACCGACGTTTATAGTTTCCAGGGCTAGCTTCACAGGTGAGTGGCCTGTGCAGTCACAAAGGCCCCTGCACTTGGCTTAACAGCTGGCCATCACCATTTGGAAATTCTTAATAATTTTTAAATGAGGGGCCTCACATTCTTTTTTGTGGGATGGGCCCTGCAAATTATGTAGCTGATCTTGATGACCCCTCCCCAAACACCAACATCCAGAAGTTTCCATGAGGAGCTTGAGGCCCAGACTGTAATCCCCTCCTCTTGCCAGCAGGGCACCATTAGCTAAGTCATTCTATCAGTTCCTCAATTTCCCCATCTGTAGAATGGGTAGAGTGGTTCGTTAGGGCCAGAATCCTGGATTTCATGGACCACTATACAAAAAAATTATACAAAAAAAAAAAAAAGGGGGAAAGACAAGATCACGAACACTAAAAGAACCCAACTACCATCTGTCCTCACCCACATTTTATGAAGGAAAGGGCTGGGCGCGGTGGCTCATGCCTTTAACCCCAGCACTTTGGGAGGCCAAGGTGGGAGGATCACGAGGTCAGGAGATAGAGACCATCATGGCTAACCATGGTGAAACCCCGTCTCTACTAAAAATACAAAAATTAGCTGGGCGTGGTGGCGTGCGCTTGTAATCCCAGCTACTTGGGAGACTGAGGCAGGAGAATCGCTTGAACCCGGGAGGCGGAGGTTACGCCACTGCACTCTAGCCTGGTGACAGAGCGAGACTATGTCTCAAAAAACAAAACAAAACAAAAACAAAATCAACTAAAAAAAGGTAAAGACAATAACAATCTAACAGTAAAAAGGTAAAAAGGAAATTGAGAATAAAGGATAGTCCTTTAAGGTGAGTAAGTTTAGCTTCATAAGAAACCCCTAACCGTCCATTTTTCTAATTTCACTGGCGATCACCATGCTTTCTGGGGGAAGCATTACCCCAGGTGAGTGTTTCAGTCCTTTTAGTATTACTTTAGAAACCAAGCCTTCCTATGGGTGTCAATGGTCTGGTGTGCATGTTATTGCTTAAGAGCACTGACTTTTCCAGACCCTCTTTCTACCCTGTGTCCCTTCCGCTTTAAGGGCACATCTGAGACCACCACGGGGGCTGGTTTCCATGAAACACCAACACAGCACTTGACAATGGCTGTATGAATCAGGCCCAGAATGGCCCTTATTTATTAATGCACATTGTAAAATCTCCTTCCAAATGGAAAGTCATAAATCACCTGCCACTGGAAACATTCTATCCTGAAAGGGAGGCAAAGGTATCTTGAACTGAATCCCAGACTTACCCATTTCAAAAGAGCAAACTTTGATCCACTGCTGATGAGTAAATCAAGGGGAGGCAGGCCCCTTGCTGATAACTTGGCTATCACAAGACACCTCAACCTACCACCCAGCTTTCTCTCTTCACCCACTTCTCTGTGAAGACCTGGGGCCGGACAGGACTCACGGGGGCTGAGTCCCGGAGCCTGGGATCCTCCAGTGCCAGGGCCCGAGAACCTCGGACCAGACCCTCCAAGCGCCTGAGTGTTCTAGAGGACTAGAACTGGCAGCAGGCTAAGGGACGATGCTTACAGAGGGGGCACCGCCTAGAGAGCACCTTCTCTACAAGCCAGGCTCTTGGCTCTGTGCTTTCACGTACATCATCGTATTTCACCCTTCCTAATCACCTCATTTTCAGATGAGAAAACCGAAGCTCAGAAATGTCTAGGAACCCTGCCAAGGCCTCAGAGCACAGAAGGCTACGCAGGTTTCAACCCAGGCCAGCATCACCCCAAAGCTCTGGCTCTCCTGGGCCACCGACAGCCTGTTGTATGAGTTTCTAAGTCCAGGCTCCTTCTGGACAACAGGAAGAGATCTCTGAAGGGAAGTTTGACAGGAAGCAGCAGCAGCTTTGCCAACTTGGCTCAGTTGCGCCAACCGTGAGCAAAGGCCACCTGACAACTCCCTTAAGTCAGCTGAGTGCTGGAAGTCTCCCTTCCCCTTCCTCAGCTGCCCTGTGACTCCGGCACACCTGCAACCTGCCCTGCCCGGGCCACACCTGGGGAAGCAGTGATTCCGCCTGCAGCCTTTGAAGCCTGGCTTCCAGCTCTCCTCTCCCTCCACCCTATACCAGCTGTATCCTTCTTGCCTGGGGGATCCTACTTCCCCACATACCAAAACCAATGCAGCGTGGCATAGTCCTTGTCTTCAAGTTACACAGAATGAGCACCAGCGTTGTTTTGAAGTTGTCCCCATGGAGAGGCCCCGGACCCCAACACCAAACCTCTGCACATGGAAGCATACCCGTGCCAGGCAGAGGAGGGAATGAGAGCCAGAAGGAAAACCTGCTTCTCTAGGAAGAGTGAGCCCTGGTACTGGGCCCAGTATGCACTAAATACTAAGTGCTAAAATATGCTGGCTGTTGTTATTTTCAAAGATGGACCGTAAAGAAAACCTGATTTTTCTCATCAGAACTAGCAAGAAAATGGAATTTTACGGTAGAGGTGGTTCCATTTTCATCTGGTTAGGGTGAGACCAGCCGAATTAGAAAACCAAGCATCCACAATGCAGTGAGGACTGGACGATCTAAGGAGATGAGGCGGCCCTCAGGGTCAGCATGGTTAGCCTGCAATCACCCTCAGAGCAGGCGCTGGCTCCAATGGGGCATCTGGGAATAATTTAAAGCCATGCTTTCCTAAGATAAAAGTGAACACCCCATCACCTCTATAGGTGCCCCATCATCATGCCCATTTCTCGGGGATAACACCAGTGACTGGGGCCAGCCAATTCGGGGAGGGGGCCCTTCCAACCCACAGATCCCAGAAAAATGTACACCTTAGAGACATTTAAACCAATACCCCAGCTGGTGCGGTGGCTCACAGTGGTAGAAGATGGGAGGATTGCTTGAGCCCACGAGTTCGAGACCAGCCTGGACAATATAGGGAGACCTTGCCTCCACAAAAAATAAAAATTAAAATTAATCCAATGCCTCAGTTGACCAATCATTTCGGAAGGGCTTGGAGAGGGTCCACCTGAGTGGTCTCGTTACACTCCCCCCTCCCCATATTTTTTTTATGCCTATCCTCTGATCAGTGGGCAATAGGATAAAACAGGGTGTCCCGAGTTTCCCATCTATCCTGGGTCCCACAACCAGAGCCGTTGCAGCCCCAGCCTCTCCATAACTCTCAGTCTTACGGACTGGCTCACGCAGGCCTGCTTGGTGAATAAGGCAGGAAGGGCCCTCGAAGCTGTCCACAGCCTTTCCTACCCAGGAAAAAACTGCTGTAAAATCCTGACAGCCTCCCCAGCACCACCTCCTGGATTTAAGAAGGGGGAGGTGGCTTGGGTTTGAAAAAGAAAATTGGATTCCCATTCATGAATTACCCACACCGAGGGCACTTAACAGGTAAAACGGGTTCTGCCATTGATGAATGAGCTCGGGTAATAATGGGGCTCACCCTTCGCCATTAAAAATATTAACCTCATTCCTGGCCCAGCGATGTCATAAACTCAGGGCCCCTGAAGCTCTCTCTCATGGCCACACTTCCCATCTGCCTGGTGAGGGAGTTTAATGTGCACCTCTCATCCTGCGGGCAAGCCCTTTGGGAAGTGTGCTAATGCCCCTCATAAAACCAACTGCAGGTAGACAGGAGAAATAATGTAATAACTTGCCACCTGTATGCAAGAATTCAGAGGCCTCTACTGCCTGGGACCTTTACGAAAGTGATGCAGTGCTCATGTGGTCTAACACAGCTTCCCGCAGCCAACCTGACCACAGGCTGCGTGGACAGTGATAATGATGTTATGATCCACCGTGAGAGGGAGACTGTCTCCCTCTGCTCTGTACAACCAAAGGACCAATGGAGAATCACGTCCAGCTCTGGGCCCTATACTTTATGTTTTTTGTTTGTTCGTTTGTTTGTTTTATTGATACGCAGTCTCGCTCTGCCACCCAGGCTGGAGTGCAGTGGTGCGATCTCAGCTCACTGCAACCTCTGCCTCCTGGGTTCAAGTGATTCTCCTGCCTCAGCCTCCAGAGTAGCTGGGATTACAGGTGTGCACCACCATGCCTGGCTATTTTTTGTATTTTTAGCAGAGATGGGGTTTCGCCATGTTGGTCAGGCTGGTCTAGAACTCCTGGCCTCAGGTGATCTGCCCACCTCATCCTCCCAAAGTGCTGGGATTACAGGCATGAGCCACCCCATCCGGCCTGGGCCTTGTACTTTAATTAAGGAGTGGTCACCAGGATGATAAAGAGCTGAGACTCTCCCCCACGTCTCGTGGGCATCATTGAAGGGACCGAGGGGTATCTACCAGAGAAGATTCAGGGGTATCTGTTGGGGGCATGCAAGACAGTGGTCAACCCCTGGCACAGGATGCAGGCGTGTTCTGTGGGATCAGAGGACAGAATGAGAACCAACCAGTAGAAGTTCTCAAAAAGATTTCAACTCAATTTCAGGAAGAATGATCAGACAAAGCTATTCAAAGTATAACAGGGTATTGTGGGAGGTAGTGAGCTCCCTGCCACAGGGGACCTCCAAGCAGAAGCGGGTTGAGCACTTGGCAAGGAGGACCCAGACTGAGATCCTTTGCCACTAGAAACTCTATAGTCCTCCTGAGATTTTTATGGTACCCTAAAGCATAGGACTGGGGATAGGGGAGCCAGTGTTGAAGGGGTTGCTCCGACCTTATAAAACTGCATCCCTCCCTCTCACTTTCACAGGCTGCTCAGTGGGAGAGGTTCTCCACCTCTTTCCCCAGTGGCATGTGAAAGGTTGGGTGCCGTGGGAGAAGCACACAATCACATCCTGAACTTCAGCAATGCCCACGGTGGGGTAGGTCTTGGGGACAGAAGGACAAAGCTCAGTCAGTGTCTACCTTCAATGAGTGGATAGTCTAGGGAGAGATCAACAACCCTCTTCTGTAAATTACCATATAGAAAATATTTTAGGTTCCTGAGGGTCATACAGTACTCCTGGTTTAGTCCAGTGATTCTCAACATAGCTGCACATCAGAAAAAGCTCCTGGGGAGCTTTTACAATGCACCATGCCTAAGTTTGGCCCCCAGAAATTCTGATTTAAGTGGCCCAAGGTGGGGCCTGGGATTAGTATTTCTAAAAGCTCCCCTAGGAGCTTGGATACAATCCATCCAAGACTGAGAATCACTCACTGGTCTCCAGCAGAAACAGGTGCGTGCAAAACCTCAGCATAATCCCCAGTGATTTCCCAAACCCAGTGAGGGGAAGTGACTCGCTCAAGGTCATACAGTGAGTCAAGAGGCAAAGAATCTGAGCCCAAGATCTTCTCCCTGCAGCACCGAGGCACAGACAGGCCCAAACTCCTGTTCCAGAGCTTGGGATACCAGGCCTTCTTGCTCAAGCCCTGCTGCCCCATAAGGTGAAGACCTCAGAGAAACACCAGCCACATTTGCCCCGACCCACTCTAACGCAGGGGGCACTGCCCTCTCTCCAGACCAAACCTCAACGACGTAGAACTAACAGGGGAATGAATTTCCAAAACAGCCACATTTTAACCGAAATTGCTAACAGTTTATTAGCATCTGGGAGGAACAAAAGAGAGCTGTAAAAACTGTATTTCTTCAGTCCTAACAAGCGCAGCCACAGCAAACTCTTTACCAATGACACCACTAAAGACTTGCCAAAACGTGCCGCCTGCCCAGAGCTCTGCCCACGCAGGACTTGGGCACAAGGAACCCCCAGAGCCCTTGGGAATGTTGCAAGAGCTTGGCTGAGGCTGGGTGGCCACTGGCGGCGATGATCTCAACGTCTACAGAGCAAACGAGCTCCGACAGACAAGGCAGACCCAGGCATCCCCCGCCTAGCAGGGGCTCTGCTAGTGGAGATAACTGGAGAGTCTCTGAGCCCCGGACTCTCTGGGGTTCTCTCCATTGAGCCACAGGACAGTGAGGGACTTGAGAGAGCAAGGATGGGAGAAGCACAATGATAATACAAGAAATACTGAGAGCAGCTACCAGGGACTATGCTCAGTTCTTTTAATACAACATCCCTATGGATTTGATTCTCATATTGTCCCCATTTTACAGATGAAAAAAACCAAGGCATGGGGTGGCTGGATTACATGTCCAAGGTCACCAAAGCAGTAAGTTGCAGAGCCCTGATTCAAACTCGGGTGCTGTCTCTTAATGTTATGCTCAACAGACTTAGAAGTGACTCTACTGTGAAACTCCTCCCTGCAGAGATAGCAAAATAGACCCAGAGAGAGCAAGGGGCTGGTGCGGGACCACGCAGCACGGGAGCTGGGGTAAAAGCAGTTCTGTGTATTGCCCTGTAGACAGCCTGGCTTTGGGCCCTACTCGGCTGACACAACTCCCTCTTTTCCTGGAGAAGAATCCTGCCATCTCCTTATGACACAACAGTGGGCTCAAACAAGAGAACTGGAGAAAGAGATGGCACACAGGGCTCTTGTCTGCAGTCTGCGTAAAGTACCAATTGCTGGAGTACTCCGTGTCATTTGGAAACTTCCTATCTTACCTCCATATAGGCCCACAGTCAACAGGGCTGTGAGCTTGTTTCCGACCCCCGCCCGCTCCAGTCACATGCAGAGTCACCAGCCCCCAACTTCCCCAGGGGGTCTTCACTCATACTGTGCCGTCCTTCTCTCTTCTCTGATCACTGCATGTTCAAATTCTATCTAACCTCCAATGCTCGGCACACCAGAATATGAGCTCTAGAGTGAAATCTGGGTTCAAATCCACACTGTGTCACTTTGAGAAGCTTGCTCAACCTCTCTGGGCCTCAGTTTCTTCACTATAAAGTGGGGATAGTAACAGAACCCACCTCAGTGCTTGGCAACAGGAGGGGCTCAATTGTGTGTCATTATCATCGATTCAGCCCCCATGTACCATTCTGAGAACCCCACCTCCACTAGAAGTGAGCCTCTCTCCTCTGAAACCTGCATTTCTGTCTGCTCCTCCATTCAGCCTCCCTGGGCTGACCTTGGGGCAGGTCCCGTGCTGGGCTCTGGAACATAGAGCAGAAGAAGTGGTCCTTCCTGCAGGAGCCACAGGCTCATTGGGGGATAGCCACAGGCTCACAAATAGGCACGACACAAGGTGGCTGGGCTAGAAGAGGAGCTAAAAAGTGACATTTCACATTCTGTCACACTCTAACAAGATTTTTTTAAAAATCTGGCTCTCTTCCTACTGACTAAAAGTGGTTTAACTAACTCCTAACACATTGTCTAAGAGTTTTTAAAAGTCAGGCCAAACTCTATTTGGAGAACTCCAAACAGCACCCAGAATTTTCCCCTAACCCTGCTTTATAGCCTGGGTCTGGCTGTCCAGCTCTGCCCTCCCCACCCTACACCCCATGCACGTGTGCCCCAGCCCAGGCGTTCCATGCAGGCCAGAGCTCAGCAGCACACAACAGGCTGGGCGCACAGGCACCAGGCGTGGTCAGGTCAGGCGTGGGGGACCTCCAGACTTAAGAGCGCCACAAGGCAGGCCCTGTTCTATCACAAAAGCAATGGACCTGGGAGCCCCAGGAACCAACACTCTCCACGTGTGCACTGCACTTTACAGTTCATTAAACACATCTGTGTCTGTCACTTCTCCTTCCCAAACACCCAGGGAGTCATCTTACCATGATTACTAAGAACCCCCACCCCCACCCCAAACTGGAGACTCTGGAACAGGGCCTATGTTCACTTTATCTTTTTGGTCCCTGAGTCTAATGCAGGGCCTGGCACACAGTAAGGTATTGAGTAGATGAAAAAACGTATTTTACAAATGAGGAAACTGGCTCAGAGAGATTAAGAAATGTGCTCAATGTCACGCAGCAAAGGAAAGCGGCAGGTCTGCCTAACTCCCAGACTCCCTCTTGCCCCAGCCCAGTGCCTCCTTCCCCAGGACACAGGGATGCAGCCCACTCTGCTCCCTACTCGGGTCATGAGCCAGCCCAGCTTCCCAGGCCAACCGATGAGCTGCCTGGGCATCTAGGAGGCCCCGGGGGTGGGGGAGGGAAAAACTGGGTGTTGGGGAGTGACAGTGGGCACGGGCCACCCCCCCAGGGAGGTATCAAGGAGAAGTGGGGAAAGGCAGATGGAACCCCGGAGAGGGAGTGTCTGCCAAAGAGAACAAAGGCAGGAATGGAGAGGGCGGGATCGGGAGCCCGAGGAAGTGAGGAGATGGAAGTTTTTTGAGACAAACTGTCAGCCGTGAAGAAAAACATGTTTCTGAACTCCTGACGCTTATCAGGCAGGGCTGGCAGGCGGGCATGACAGCCCAGGACACTACACTACAAAAAAGGGGTCGCCAGAGAACATTTTCTTCCCCGGAAAAATGTGGATAATATGTAGCTGGAATGGTGAAAAGCATCCTTAAGATAAAGTGCCCTGTCAGATACTGCTGTCAGGCCGTTAAGCCTCCAATGTCATCTCCAAACCAGACAAAAAAACCTAAAAACAAAAAACCACTTTTCTGATTAATCATTACATCTAAACAAGAAGAAAACTGACAAAATGGGCTCTTTTGCAAAAAAGAGCATTTTGAATGATAAGCACAATTGAAAGCCTAAGGCAAGACTTTAAAGCTTAGTGGGAACTGCTTAGTCATTAGCCTATATGTGCTGCTGCGACTTCAAGTTTGCAAGATCCAAAGGGGGTCATGGCCCTGGGGCCAGGCACACCCATCCAATTTTGTGGCAAAGGAGTATGTGAATGAATGGACTCCAAGATTCTGGATTTTACTACCCTTGGCCCCTCCCTGTGGGCCCAGTCCCTGCCATCTACAGAGCAGAGGTTACGAAGCCACGACAAGGTCCCGTTGTAATCCTACTTCCTGAACAACCTTTTTAACTTGACCACACAACGGCAGTAAAACATGTAGCAAAGGGGTCATCCGGAAACAGCCCTGATATAAGAAGTACCTCAGGGAAGCTCAGCTCCCTCATGAGTCCAGGCCAGGCTGGCCAGGCCCACCATCCCCTCCCGCCTCAGCGAGGGCAGCGGCTGGTCCAGTAGGCCACAGGCCTCTGGGGCAACTTGCAGCTGGAGCTCGAGAGGCGAGGGGAGAGGAGGAGGAACGGGCCTCTTGACGGGAGTCTGGCGGCCCATGCCCTGCCCTCCATGAATCCCTGGGCCCCAGTCTTATTTTAAGCCAGAATCCAGGATTTGGGTTCTGAAACTATGTTCTAGAGTTGCGCCCCAGGCGTGTTTACAGCCGCCTAATTCTTGTGGTGATTGTTTGTGGAGGATAAGCCTGGGGGTTTTTCCTCCTCAGAAATTAGTACACTACCTCAGGTCAGCGGGTCTCTCCCCATAGCCGCTGTCTGCTGTGTGCAGGAAGGCGACTCCTTCCAAGGCTCAGAACTCACCGTCAATGGCAGCTGAACATTAGGTTCAGAGAAGCAGAGAGGGTACAGCTCGATGGGGCAAGGCTGGGCTGTGGCCTCGACTGCGCCACTGGCTGGCCATGTGTGTGACCTTGGGCAAGTCTTGGCTGCCTCAAGGGTAAGACAGAGATGATGGTCCGCTGAGGGCTGTCGTGAGAAGGAAACCAGACCAGGGTGGGAAGCTGTCGCATGAATGCCGGCCATTATCCCTAAAGGGGGGCTTGGGAAGGGAGGCCTCCCCAGACATGTGTCAGCACCCGTGCAGTGCAGTGGATGGACAGAGAGGGCACAGGGTCAGCCAGAGCTCTGCTGCTCTGCTCAAGTGAAGAGCTACCCCTGTCCCCAGCCACTGCATGTCATACCACCAACAGCAAGAGAGTGGGCGGGCAGGCAGACAGGCAGGTAGTGCTGGAGTGGCTGGGAGGGCTTCCTGGAGGAGGCAGCGGTCTCTCCCGGGCTCAGGCAGGGGTATCAGCAATAGGGCACACTGTGGCGGGGGCGCTGCAAGTGAGGAAAGGGGCAGTCAAGAGACCAGTTTACGACGTTGCAGAGTTTGTGGGGAGGTATAGAGCAAAATGAAGAAAAGGAGCTTGAGGATAGATTTTGAGGGCTCTAGATGCTAAAGTCTTTGGGGCTTTGCCATAAATGGAGGAAGCATGAAAGTATTGGAGCAGAGGTGTGATGTGTGCTCTGGAAGATGAGTGGCAAGGGAGGGTGCAGGGTGGGGTTAGGTGGGAACGAAGCCACACTGGGGACACGTGGCAGGGCTGGGGTGGAAGATACTGTCCCAGGGACGCTTAGAGTTAACTTCCACAGGACTGTGCACCTGGTGGGACTCGAAGAGAGAAGGTCTGAGGACATTTGTCCTCACCGAAGTCCTCTTCTCCAGGCTAACAAGCCACAGCTTAGTTTCTTCCGGGCAGGGATGGAGGGTCAAAAGTGGCCACCACCAAGTCCTTTGCTCTCTTTCTACACAAACTGAAACAAGCCCTTCCCCTTCATGCCTGATACCCAGAAAGCCCTCTTCCCTAATCAAGAGCCTGCATTTTACCTAAAGGTTCTACCCCAGCTCCCTTCCCATAACCATGCACACACACTGGTGAATCCACCAGCCAGGCGGGGGCTGTGTATGGGGAAGGGACTCAGATCTAACGTGACCTTACCACTATGACATGAGATGGGCCAGGTAGTCACAAGCAAGGCCCAGGCATGACCCATGGGTACGGGGCAGGAGGGAAGACTGCGTTGGGACAGAGTTTTGCCAACTAGCAGGATCTGAGGCAAACCTGCATTTGCTAGGCTGGATGGGTGATGGGAAGGAGAGGGGCATGCCTGCTTCAGAAATGGGCACAGGCAAGTGCAGAGGTATAAAACTTCGGCGAGTTCAGGGAAGAAAAGGGAGGTGGAGAAAACCTCGCTGGGGGTGGTAGTGGGGTGGAGATTTGGATACCAGGTTAAAGCAACTCAAAGGCATTGAGTTATTCCCAAAGGCAGTGGGAAGCCACCGGTGGTTCTGAGAAGTCGAGGAACTGGTTCAGGCTTATGCTTTGACAGGAGGGATGTGATCAGCTGCCCTCCACAAACAGGTCGTGACAGGGGCCGGTACTGAATGCCCGAAGCACAGGCAGAGGAGAGGTACTCACAGTGCGAGCCTTCCGATTGCCAAAACGCAGCCGAAGTCAGCTCTCAAACATACTTTTTAAATAGTGCTTTGGGCCTTAGTGGAAACAACCTCATTCTCTACCTATTTCCTTTCTTGTTCTTCAATTTTCTGAATATTAATCTCATGAGGAAGTCATTAGCTGGCGCTGCAGTCTGTTCTAATTATAATGCACACGAGGAGCGCTGGGGCAGACGGGGGAAACGTGCCGACGTCTGGCTTCGCCGAGAAGGCATCAAGGTTTAGAGCGCAGGCCCTAGGGTGGGACTGCCACATCTGTCCTGTGCGGGATCACCAAGTATGTTACTTAAACCCTCTGTGCCCGTCTCCTCATCAGGGTAACAAAAATACCTACCCACGAGTGTTGCTGCAACAAAGCAAGGCAGAGTTTAGCATGGTGCCCGGGACACAGTAAGAGCTCACTATGTACTAGTAGATCCAGAAATCACCCATCATCTTCAGTTATCGTTTAATTGCTAACCTCACCTCCAAACTGCACACATGCTCTTTAATTACTGAGGAGCAGTGTTGTGTGTAACACACTGGGTCCAGAGTGGGGAGGCTACAGACCCGCTCAGGTATTCACTGACTTCTGGGTGACCAAGCAGTTCACTTCTCCAACCCTAAAATGGGAAGGGGGAATCCCCAGTCTCTCTGCCTCCTGGGGCAGCTCAAAGAGAGCTGGAAAGTGCTGGTGCAGGGGTCAGCACTCTCTTGCCTCCACCTTCAGCTGGGTGTTTAAGAGGGGATCTACCTCCAAGGGAGTGACATTTCCACCATGCTCCTCTGTTGGCCTCCCTCGGAAATCACTTATGACAGGCTCTTGGAAGGCTGGGCCAAGAAAGCAGCAGCCACAGCCAGAATAGCAGGGGCCCAATTCCAGCCTGGCCAAGCATGGGCTTTCCTGGGGCGACCTGGCCCAGCCTCGAAGTCGAATTCCTGTTAATTCTCACTGTCTCCACCAAATGTCCGCCCCAGGCCAGGCCAGGCCAGGCCAGGCTCTGGGCTTTCCCAGACTCCCTGCAGTCACAGAGACTCCTCAGACCCATGACTACCCAGCTAAGTCTCTGGCCACGCTCTAGGAGCTGCTCAAACTCCCCCGGTCTGCCAGACCGCCCACAGCCCCACCTGTTCCCACTCTGAGCTCCAGTCCTCTACCTTTCTCACCAGACCCAACTTGTCCTTGCCAAACTCCGTGCTTTTGGCCAAGCTGTGCTCTCTGCCTAGAGTACATTTCACTCTTCCCCTACCCAGTGTTCAAGGCCAGACCAAAAGCACCTCCTCCAAGTAGCCTGCCTAGATTACTCTCCCAGAATCAATCCATCTGACACACTGCAACACCCTGTCTTGCTTTGCAGTGGAAGTCCTTGTGTCCAATGCTCTGCCCCCAGCTTCTCTCTGCCTATGCCACAGTGCCCTGTCCTGCATTCCCCACTGTGCCTATGCCTGGGGATATTACCTAGTAAACGCACAGGGAACTGAACCAAAAACAAAGACAAAACAACACCCTCCTTTGAACAGGATAACTGCTCCATGTACTTAGATTCTGGGGACTGACATCTTAACTGTGCATTTCCCCGTCTGAAAGCAGTGAGTTGCATCCTCCCTGAAAAAGTGATCACTGGAAGCACCGCTGTGAAGGCAGCCACCTTTAGATGGGAGAGAAACCCAAAGTGTCTGAGTCTGGGAACACGGAGCTGGAGGGGAGAGGTATCGAGGCTCAGTGGGGCTCCCCCTTCCCCTGCCACAGAAATCATCCACCCTGGCCAGGCGCAGTGGCTCACACCTGTAATCCCAGCACTTTGGGAGGCCGAGGAGGGGGGTCACCTAAGGTCGGGAGTTTGAGACCAGCCTGACCAACATGGAGAAACCCCGTCTCTACTAAAAATACAAAACTAGCTGGGTGTGGTGGCGCATGCCTGTAATCCCAGCTACTTGGGAGGCTGAGGCAGGAGAACGGCTTGAAACCGGGAGGTGGAGGTTGAGGTGAACAGAGATTATGCCATTGCACTCCAGCCTGAGGAACAGGAGCAAAACTCCGTCTCAAAAAAAAAAAAAATGAAGAAAAGAAACCATTCCCCCTGAACACACTGGTGGCAGAGAAAGCTCAGGGCCAGGCCTCAAGCCAGGGCCGTGGCCCCTATGCTGGAGCCAGCACACCAAGGTGGTGACCTGGAGAAGCGGGCATGCCCTGGTTCTGCCTGGCAGCCCACTCTAACCTGCCACTGCACATAAATGACAGGGAGGAGGCCGGTGGCCAACTGGCTTCAAGGCAGGCCCTGCCTCTCTCTAGCACAAGGAAGCGCTTTGTGCAGCCCAACACCTCATTATCTGGCAACTCAGTCACACCGGAAAGGGCAAATAATGGGGTAAGCGCGACACATGTTGTGCAGACGTCCCTCCCTGCACAAACCTGTCCTGGAGTCCCACTGCCTGTGGGCCAAAGGCTCAATTAACTCCTTAGTATGGTATTTGCAGCCCTTCAATCTGGCTGCAACAACTCTTTCCAGAAAAGTCTCTTTCTAATCTAATTCATTTATTCATCTATAAGATGTTTACTAAGCACCTACTATGTGCCAAGTATGATGCTGAAGGAGCTGAAGCACTCCTAAGGTCTCACGGGTCCTGAATCCTTTGCAGATCACACACAAGTCCCCAGCTAAAAGCTCTGCATAGAGGAGGTGCTCAGTAATTACTGTTTTTAATCATCACTCCCACCTGCCACTGAGGAGAATCAAAGCTGCTCTTCCCAATGCCCACCACCACACCAAAAGGCAGGCAGCAAAGGCCTGCATGAGGCCACTAGAAGCCTAAAATGTAGAGTCTTGGCTGCTCTGGAGGGCACTGGAGTTTGGAGGTTTTTTCCCATGTTGGAGTTACTGGCAATTTGGGGACTATTGGGGTTTTACAGCATACTGGCTCTTCAATCAACCTCTCTGAGATCACTTATCTGACAAGCACTCCTGCATCCACTCTGGGGTCAGGCCCTGTGCAAGGTGCAGGGCTCTCACTGTGGCTCTCCAGGAGCCATGACACGGTGTGACTGCTCCCGCCAGAGGTGTGGACATGTGTACCCAGAGGAGGGAGGGGTGGGAGGTCAGGAAGCCTCCCAAGTGGCAGAACAGCTGAGCTGAACTTAAGAGGACGAGGAGGATAAAGGTGTGACACACAAGTGAAGACACAGAGGCATACAGGTGAGCCTTGCATCCTGGCACAAGGCCAGAGGTTCCCAGCTGGCTGTCATGGAAGGGATGGAGTAACAAGAAGCCTTTCCAAGAGGTAAGGGTCAGCTGGAATGTCAAGCTATGAGTCTGGACATGATAGAAGCCATGGGTAGTGTCTAAATGATGACACGTCCAGACTCACTTTTGGAAGACAGAATATAAAAGACAAATCAAAAGGGTCAAGACTCCAGCAACATGGGATATCAGGTATGGAACTTTTCTTCTAATAACATTTGTAAAAGCCACAACAGGCCGGGTGCAGTGGCTCACACCTGTAATCCCAGCACTTTGGGAGGCTGAGGTGGGTGGATCACTTGAGGCCAGGAGTTCGAGACCAGCTTGGTCAACATGGTGAGACCCCCGTCTCCACTAAAAATATAAAAATTAGCCAATAGGTGGCGTGCGCCTGTAATCCCAGCTACTCGGGAGGCTAAGGCAGGAGAATCTCTTGAATCTGGGAGGCAGAGGTTGCAGTGAGCCGGGATTGTGCCACTGCGCTTCAGCCTGGACAACAGAGCGAGACCCTGTCTCCAAAAAAAAAAAAAAAGCCACAACAATAAACAATTTGACAACATATCAATTTCCTACCACTTTGTAATGAACCTGACTATACAACGTGAGATCCTACACAGCACAACACAGGTACAGTAAAAACGGTGCATTTTAAAAAGAGGTATGTTTTTTGACATGAGAACATGGGCAACTTCTGTGCAATGTAAAGATTGATTAAAGATCTTGTAGCGTTTCTAGGCCAGAGACAGCTTGAAAGAAACTAAGAGGGAGTGGGGTCAAAACAATCAGGTCAAAATGGGTATGTATAAAACACAGAGATGACAAGTCAACATGGGTCATGATTATGAAAAGAGGCACCAGGCACAGGTGGCTCACGCCTGTAATCCTAGCACTTTGGGAGGCAGAGGAGGGCGGATCACCTGAGGTCAGGAGTTCAAGACCAGCCTGGCCAACATGACGAAACCCTGTCTCTACTAAAAATACGAAAATTAGCCTGGCGTGGTGGTGCGTGCCTGTAATCCCAGCTATTCAGGAGGCTGAGGTGGGAGAATCGCTCAAACCTGGGAGGCGGAAGTTGCAGTGAGCCGAGATAAGAAAAAAGAAGAAAAGAGGCACCTAATGTTTTCAGCCAGGGATGGGCAAAGCTTCACTTCTGTAAGTAAAGCATTGCTGAACGTGGCCAGGCCTGCTCGTTTATATAGTGTCTATGGCTCCCTGAAGAAGTGAACAGAGGCAACAGAAACCGTGTTGCTGCAAAGCCTGAAATACGATTTGGCCCTTTACAGAGAAAGTTTGCTGACCTCTGTGTTAGACACAGAAGAATTGAATACAGGCAAACAAGAACAAGCAGTTGCCCTGAGGGCAATATACTGATGCTCGAAGCCCCCCGGGTCCTCCTTCTCCGAGTAGGGCCCTCAGGAGACACCACATTCCTCTGAACATCTTGGGTGGTCAATCTTCCATACTCTGGAGTGGATTTAATTTCTAGAAACTGCCCATGGCTTTTCCAAACCAATTTAGGTGAAAAGGTGGGTGATCACGCCAAGGAATGAAACATGCAAGCTTGCCAGGGGCAGGACGCATGCCTCTAACACGGAAGGAATTGAAATCGCAATGAGATGTGGCTTCATTGTAAAGTTGCACAACTTGGTTTCTTGTGTCTCATTAATTGGGGACGACAGTCATATAATGTTTGGGCCTCGGCCTGACAGGCCTGACAGTAAAAATCCCTTCGTCCCTTGTGGCTTATGACTACCTCTTACAAGACAAACCACATTCCACAGGAACCTGCGGTCTGGAGAGGGCTGTAAAGGGCTGTCCTGGGAAGTTTTTGGAAAAGATGGGGCCTGGTGAGAGAAAAGAACACCTGGCCTTTTTACAAATGCAGACATTGTGGCCCAGGGAGGGGAGGGGAGGGGCCTTGCCAACATCACCTAGCCATGGCACCTCAAGGTTCAACGCACCCAAAGTGGCCCGTGTTTCAGGTTCAGTGCCAGCTGTGGGGGTTGAGTGAAAAATGAGTTCATGTTCTCCAAGAGCCCAGTCCCTGGTATCCAGATAACACAGAAATGTCAATAAAAACAGAGAAGTTTGGCAGGTCTTGGGTATGTCCCCTGACCTCTCCAAGTCTGCTTACTTGTATGAAAAATAGTATCTTCCTTACACAATTCCTGTGAGGACTCCAATGAGAGATGTACCTGAAGCACCCAGCAGAGTATAGCATATAGTAAGTGCTCAACCGAAAGCAGCTAATCACTTCAGGCACAAGGCTGAGCTATTTTCTAGTTGCAGCGGTCCAATCTTCTTACCCACAAGTGTGTACACACACCTCCCCTTCGGTGCAGAAAACTCCTGGAGACTGCAAGGCTTCACTGAGCACCTGTCCTGTGCGAGGACTGGCCCTGCCTGCCTCCAACAGGGAAGTTAACAGAGGGGAAAACTGCAATCTGGCTCTGGAACTGCAACATTCCTACCCCTCTTGGCTAATGCCTTCAGCAGGACCACAATTATAAACACAGAACTAACAGGAACTGAGAAACAGCAGCAGATCAAAAAGCAGGATTGCTTTTGGAGGATGTGAGACAGATTTCTTCCAAAGAGGCAAGGGAAAATCCCCCATCTTTACAGGTCAGGAATAGCGCCAGTAAATCCCTCCACTTTGTCCTTTCTCCTTTCATGGAATAGCCCAATGCGCCAGTGGGTGTTAAGCAAACAAGGGTGTGAGTTGCAGCTTCCTGTGCCTGACTATGCAGTTCCCGCACAGGTCCTTGCCCGAGCTAAGGCTGTGGCCCCGGACACAGACAGATAAAGTTCCGATCGAACACTAAGGGCCAAAGCTGGCACCAATGAGCAAGCCTGGTGAGCTTATATAACAAAGGGCTTGTCACCACTTCCTGCGATCCTCATCGCCAGCATTCCAACACAATGAGACACTCAGCGGCTTTGAAGTTCAACAACTCATTCAGATGGCCCCAGCAAAAATTCTGCTGGGAGGTGGAGAGCCTGTGCTCCCTTACCTTACCTTCTCATCCCCCTCCCCACATTGTGCTTGCAATGTTACCACTTCAAAAAAATTTCCAATAGTAATTAAATGATTTGCATTTGTTTTTAAAAACTGTAAAATATTCCAACCTTCCAGCAATAACCAGTGTATACATTTTGGTCGATTTCCTTCCAGTCTTTTTTCTACATATGTAGGTGGGAATGCAGTAATTGGAAAAGAATACAAATATTCATCATTTTTTATATCCTGCATTTAAAAAAGTATTATTTCTGGCAGTTGCAGCAGCTCATGCCAGTAATCCTAGCACTTTGGGAACTGAGGTGGGAGGATCACTTGAGTTTGAGATCAGCCCGGGCAGCACAGTGAGAGCCTGACTCTACATAAAATTTTTAAATTAGCTGGGCATGGTGGTGAGTGCCTGTAGTCCCAGCTACGTGGGAGGCTGAGTCTGGAGGATCCCTTCAGCCCTGGAGGTGGAGGCTGCTGTGAGCTATGATGGCACTGTTGCACTCTAGCCTGGGTGACATAACAAGGCCCTGCCTCAAAATAATAATGATAAATACATATATAAAAAATGAAAAAGTATTACATCGTTGAGTGTTTTCCATCTTAATGATTTTGCAGTGGAGTTACTCAACTCAGCTTTTGTTGGCTGTATTCCTTCTCACTTTAGGCCACACATTAGCCATTTCCCATGGCTGGATATTTAGGTAATTTCCAGTTTTTGCTTTTGCCAAATGTCACCACTGGGTTCCCAGGGTAACACCTTTTAAGCCTCTCCATGTTGCTCTCTCCCTGTTTCCAGTCACTCTTTTTGACCTAAAACCAAGTCTACAACATTTCTAGGGCAACAATACAGTCTATTCACAGGCACCTTCTCAGCTGATCTCAAGACAAGAACAAACATCCTTTTTGTTTTATTTTATTTATTTTTGAGACAGTCTCACTCTGTCACCTAGACTGGAGTGCAGTGGCGCCATCTCGGCTCACTGCAGCCGTAACCTCCCAGACTTAAGTGATCCTCCTACCTCAGCCTCCCAATTAACTGAGACCACAGATGCATGCCACTACACTTGGCTAATTTTTAAATTTATTTTGTAGAGATGCAGTCTCCCTATGTTGCCCAAGCTGGGCTCAAGCGATCCTCCTGCCTCAGCCTCCCAAAGTGCTGGGATTACAGGTGTGAGAGCCCAGCCAACATCCTCACAGAAAACAGGCTCAGACGGGTGTGGTGGCTCATGCCTGTAATCCCAGCACTGTGGGAGGCTAAGGTGGGCAGATCCCCTGAGGTCAGGAGTTCGAAATCAGCCTAGCCAACATGGCAAAAGCCCATCTCTACTAAAAGAATGCAAAAATTGGCCGGGTGTGGTGAGGCCCACCTGTAATCCCAGCTACTTGGGAGGCTGAGACAGAAGAATCGCTTGAACCCAGGAGGCAGAGATTGCAGTGAGCTATCGCACCACTGCACTCCAGCCTGGGCAACACAGCAAGACTCAGTCTCAAAAAAACAAACAAAAAACAAAGCAAAAAAAAAAAAGGGAAACAGGCTCAGAGAGGTCAAGTGACTTGCCCACAGTCACAGTCTGACCCTGAACCCAGACTAACCCTGGGCAGAGCTCCTTCACTGGCCCACACTGCTTCCCTCATAGGCCCCTAGGCAGGCCAGTATTTGAGCAGGTACCATGTGGGCTTTTTTTTTTTTTTTTTTTTTTTGGAGACAGAGTCTCGCTCTTGTTGCCCAGGCTGGAGTGCAGTGGTGCAATCTTGGCTCACTGCAACCTCCGCCTCCCGGATTCAAGTGATTCTCCTGCCTCAGCCTACCAAGTAGCTGGGATTACAGGCATGTGCCACCACACCCGGCTAATTTTTGTAGAGACGAGGTTTCACTATGTTGGTCAGGTTGGTCTCGAACTCCTGACCTCAAGTGATCCTCCTGTCTTGGCCTACCCAAAGTGCTGGGATTATAGGCGTAAGCCACTGCGCCCAGCCAACATTTAAAAATTGAATGCATGATGATCTGAAACACAGTTTGCTATGGTCCCCAAGTCTCACCCTGTAATCTTAAATCCACCTGTCAATGTCTTGACCATCCAACCCCAGAACCGATGCAGGGAAATGTCAGTCCTTCAGCAAAAGGGCTCAAGTAGTCTTTCTTTTATTCAGCAATGGGAAAGGTTCCCTTTTACCACTAAAGAACTAGCGGCAGAAAATGCCATGCCCCAATTAAGTCTAAGGAATGGACTTAATAATGACAATCTAATTTGCTCACTCTGAATTTAGACTATGAATGCAAGGTTACCTTAGATTTCACATTCAAACAAACCTTTGAAACTCAAATATATGGATCTTTTAAGGCAGCCAGGCCTCTTTCTGCAAGGGAAGCCCTGATTTCCCTTTTTGGGATTTTTTTTTAAATAAAAGTCTGGGAAGACACAAGAACGTATGAACAAAATATATGTTTTGTTTCAGTACCCTTCACAGATCTAAAGTCCCTTCCCCATAACTATGAAGGTGGCCGTCAGAAATGTCCAAGCATAAAATGACTCTCTAAATGAATGAATGTATACAACTGAAATTTACTTTCAGAGTAAGAAATGCTTGAATATATATGGAACTAGAAGCTGCCGAATGTTAAGAAATCCAATACTCTTAAGTGTCTGCTAGTCTATAGAAAAAAGATGTAATCAGAAGAAACCATCAAAAGCAAAGGGTAAGATATTTTCTAGGATAACCATTCCCAAAAAGGGCAGGCAGATACAAAAAAAAAGAGAGATTTCTAATTTGGGGGTGATGGGAGGAAACTGAACAGTATAAAACACACAAAAAAGAACGTGCCTTCACACCTCAACCACTGACTACAATCTTTTACTACAAACTGCTTATCTAGCATCCTCTGAGTTGTCACAATTTTTGCTTCCACTGGAGGCTTCAAGTCTAATCATCTGTAAGGATTCCTCAAAACAAATAGTTTGCCTGGATAAAGAAAACTTTCTTTGCCTTTTCAAAACCAGGCCCACTTCTACCCTAGTTTGCAGGTGACAAAGAATCTGAGTCAAAGTTGCACATAAAATTAAAGGCAGGCCAGGCGGGGCGGCTCATGCCTGTAATCCCAGCACTTTGGGAGGCCGAGGCGGGCGGATCACAAGGTCAGGAGATCGAGACCATCCTGGCCAACATGGCAAAACCCTGTCTCTACTAAAAAATAACAAAAATTTAGCTGGGCATGGTGGTGCATGCCTGTAATCTCAGCTACTCAGGAGGCTGAGGCAGGAGAATCGCCTGAACCAGGGAGTCAGAGGTTGCAGTGAGCCAAGATCGCGACACTGCACTCCAACCTGGTGACAGAGACAGACTCCATCTAAAAAAAAAAAAAATTCAAGGCGGAGGGACAAAGGGCAAGTAGGCAAGACCTCAAAGCATGCCCGGGTTGAGTGTCTGCACTTTGACAACCTTCAGGCCCAAGGCCTGGGAATATCATCCAGGCTGTGACAGCGTTCTCAGCTGTCCTGTGGGTGATGAGGAAGTGATGACACCAACTCCCACCATCTCGTCACTTCACAATCACACCACAGATGGCTTTCAGATGATCCAGAGCCCCACAGAAGCCCGGCAAGCAGGAGCTGACTGATGGCAACATTATTCCTAGATCTTTACAAAGCGTTTCTTCTGAGCCTGTAAAGCAAGCTCTGCCGGCCAGAGTAGCCCTCTGATGGAGCGGTGAATGTGTAAGGAATTGTCCAGGGATCCTCAAGGGGCTCTTTGTCTGAGGCCAGCAAACATCTTCATCAAGGCTAACATTTCTTTCCCTCTGGGGACCTAAAGGAGGCTGAGCACTTACTGTTTTTCGAAGAGCTTCTCCCTGCGAGGACGTCCTCTGAAGGTCAGCATCCCGCATTGGCTCAGAGCCCTGGTTTTCCCTTTCCCTTCTTGCACTGCTGTCTTCTGAAGACTTCAACTACGACACCAGCAACTTTACATGGCTTCTTTCTAAATGCCATCGTTTGCCTGGACATCCTGGAATGCCTCTAGCTCCACGAGGTGCTGCCATCAGATGGGAGAGCTCCATCTCAAGGGCAGGTGACTAGCTCTGTCCACCCCCAGAACACAGACAGCCCCCTCCCCCATCTCCTTAGTCCCCCACGTCTTTCCTCATGGATGGGCTGCTCGGTAGCTCTGTCCTTTCCTGTTCCATGTTTCAGCAGAAACAAGCAGTCTGACTTGTACAAGGCCTCCTCCGCCCAACTCTCCGACCAGCAGGGCCATTCCTGGCTCAGACTCCATGACCCCAGCACATGTTCCGTCTGGCTCTGACAGAATGTGGACAAATGCTCTGATGGACTGAGTAACTCACAAACTCCCACAGAGGACATCTCGGCTATTGACAGAAAAATCCATCCTCCTGACAAGCGCTCGGTCAAATTCTCTCGATTGCCCAGTGTCATCTGAGAGCTGCCTAAGCAGTCAGTTGCAGTATTTCAGGCCCTTGGTGCCTCTGCCTAAAGCATTCCATGTCCTCCTAACTGGGTCCCCACCTCCATGCCCAGCTTAGAGCCCCCCCACCCCCACCCCTTTCTAACTATCCCCTCAGGCTACAGACATACAGGTGTCCCTAAAGCATGAGGCTGACCCTTTCACTCCCTCCCTCCACCACCTTTCTTTACCCACAGAATAAAGACCAAACTGTGGCCTGGCCCTGAAGGCCTTCCCACACCTGGCTTCTTCTCCATCATCTACTAGGGACCATTCAGAGGGCCCCTTTCCCAGGATGTCCTCCTCACATCCACCAATCTAAATATCCAGATCCTCCTTATGCATGAAGGCCCAGCTCCCATGCCGCCTCCTCCATGAAGCCTTCCTTGATGCCCCTTTGGCAGCATTGTCCTGAGAATGCCTATGGGGAGTACCTGGCCCAAACTAGACACTTTATCGACAGTAGAGACCTATGGTTTCTAAATGGCCATCAGCTGACACAGAGCTGACCCCTGTCACTGTCCCTTGCATCTGTGTAACATAGACTGACTGCCTGGCTGGAACCCCAGCTCCAGCTCTGCCCACTACTAGCAGTGTCATCTACGATAAGATACAAACTTGTTTGCCTCAGTTTCTCCATCTGCAAAATCAGACTCCTTTTTTTTTTTTTTTTTTTTTTGAGATGCAGTCACTCTCTGTTACCCAGGCTGGAGTACAGTGGTGCGATCTCAGCTCACTGCAACCTCCACCTCCAGGGTTCAAGCAATTCTCCTGACTCAGCCTCCTGAGTAGCTCGGACTACAGGCGCTTGCCACCACGCCCAGCTAATGTTTTGTATTTTTAGTACAGATGGGGTTTCACCATGTTAGCCAGGATGGTCTACATCTCCCTGACCTCGTGATCCGCCCACCCCAGTCTCCCAAAGTGCTGGGATTACAGGTGTGAGCCACCACGCCCAGCCAAAATGGGACTCTTAATAGAACTTGCCTCCTATGGGGTGTTGTGGGAATCAGTGAGCTAACATACCTCAAGCTCTTAGAACAGAGTGGTGATCCCAGGTAAAGCTTAACCATAAGCAGACCCACCAAGATAAGGATAGGTTCACTTTTTGAGGACCACATCATCAGCCCAGAAAGGGCAACCCCACTGACTTTACTGTGGCTATAGAAAGCCCAAAGTTCAAAGCTGGACCGAGGCCCAAGACACACAGGCCAAAATAATATAAAATATTCATAAAGCTCTTTCTAAATGCTAGGCATTGTGCTCAGCCATTTCAACAAATGATTTTATTTAATCCTCACAATGACCCAATGTACTTCTCCAGAACCTCATCTCCCAAATGCCTTACCATCTGTAAAATGGGGATTCTCACAGCAACACCTCAAAGACACACAGTTAAGGATCAAGTACTGAAAGTGCTACCTACGGTGACACAGAGTGAACGGTCAGGAAACACCGTCTGTTACTATTTTACCTACATAGAAGATGGGGCATTCCAGGCCCAGAGAATTTAATCATTTGTCCCAAGTTACTAAGCTTCCAAGCATGAGGGCTAGGATTTGAGCTCTGGACTTCTGACCTTAAAGCCAGTGAGTGTTTCATGCCACCACAGTGAGACACACTTGGGTTCTGCTGTGTCTGAAGCAAGAGCCCTGGGCTCCTGTGGTGTATGACCTTGTCAGCTAGCCCCCACAAGGGGCCAAGAACCAGGACAGGGAATGCCCAAACCCGACATCACACTGCTTTCAGCCAGGCAACCTCTGCTCCGCTTGCTACCTACTCCTCTGGAATCCACTCCTGACAGCTCCTTTGCTAAGAGTCCCCAAATCCACCTGGGAATCTGACCTTGTTCCCCATCCAGTCACATGCCTGCACAGTTAACACCTCAGTGCCAACCTCAACTCACCCACTGGGAACCTGCTCTAGCCTATTACTTCGTGCCCACAGGAAGCTCCTAGACTTGGGCTCCATCAAGACCTCCACAGTTGTGACATCAAAGGGTCCTTGCCCTTAGCAGCTGGGGTCCTGGCTGGGAATCTGGCTCTGTGGGCAGTGTTATAGCCTGCAGCTTCTCTCTGCCTTTGAAGATACAATCGCACATCTGAGGGTCCTTATATGAGAGAAGCAAGGTTAGACTGGTTCTACTTGACCTCAGCGGTAGAATCTACAAAGAAAAAGAGTTCAACCAACAGAGTTCCTGTGAATACCAGGTGCTCAAAAAGCTAGAGTAAACATTAAAAAAAAAAAAAAAAGTCAACCCCAGCTGTGCAAAGGTGGCCGGACAAAAGGTAACAAATCTCAACATTGGAAGTTTTCAGCATGGATGGAAGAGAGTTGGATGGGGTGATCCCCAGCTCTCTGGGACACCAAAGGTCAAGGACAGCAGCTTTCTACCTTGGCTGCAGATCACAATCATCTGGGAGCTTCAAAAAATACTGATGCCCTGGCTCTATCTCCAGAAATTAATTAATCTGGGATGGGAGCCTAGGAAACTGAAATTTGTAAAATGCTATGCAGGTAATTTTACTGTGCTGCCAGGGCTGGGCCTGGGTTCAGTGACGTGATGTGAGTTAGGCAGACACCCTCAGCCTCTTAGAACCACATTCATGTTCAGCAGTGTTCAGAAATCTGCATTTTTCCTGGATTTATTCCCCATGAACACTCCTGGACTTAATCTTTTCCTTTAATACCAATTTGTTAGTGTCATCAACCTCACAGCAAACACTGCAGGATGGATTTTCCTAACACCAGCATGAGCCAGAAAAAGAGAAACAGGCTATAGTGGTCTGGAAAAAAAAATCTCTCACTGATTGAAGACACGGGACACCTGGGTTGATGGTGGGCGGAAAACGGTGGGGTGCCGAGGAAAAACTTGGTGAATTATCATCACCTGGACTTTTTGCAGGTGTTAAAAAATTTGAGTGACAAAAATCGTGTGGCCCACACAGGCCACACCTTCAAATCCTACCCATTCTGAACTCTCCCACCAGCCACACCCACCTCAGCCCAAATGCTTCTCTTGTCTGCTCAGGGAGTCATTTACCTGCCTGTCTACGCTGGCAATGAATTCCTCCCCCTCCAATACCCACCCTGGGCTCTCAGCTAGAACACCCAGGCTTAACTGTCTCTGATTGTTCCATAGGACTCAGCCCAGTGCTGGAATATGGTCGGATGACTGAACGCTACACCCACTCTGTGAAAACTGAAACACTCGCTTGGCTCAAGCCACGTGGGCAGGGCAGACCACCGTGATTGCCTCAAATACACCGAGCCTCCGGTATCAGAGGAGGATGCCGACTCCAACACAGGCAAGACAAGGCTGTCTTGGCCACATCCCACCCACCACAGCAGGTTTGGCATTCTGCTGTAGTGGGTAAAGATGAAGCCCTAGTTAATACCTAGTTACTTTCCTCAGATGTCAGGAGTTGAATGTGTAATAAGCGCATGGGTATCTGCAGAAGAAAGGTGTCATTTTATAAAGACAGGCCTTCATCATCATTATCATAATCACCGATGAGACCTAAACACTGTCAGGGCAAGATGGAGTCAAAATATTTAAGTCTCAAAAGGTAGCTGAAGATCATGAGCAAGCAATACAGGGTGCCCAGAAACACACTAGCCATTTGGAAAATAAGATGACAACCATACCTCATACAATGAAATCAAACTCTAGGGGGATGGAAATTTTAACGTAAAAAAAAAAATCCATCAAAGTATTAGAAGAAAATATAAATACTAGAGTAGGGAAGACTTCGTTTTTTTGAGACAGAGTCTTGCTCTGTCTTCCAGGCTGGAGTACACTGGCGCAATCTCAGTTCACTGCAACCTCTGTCTCCTGGGTTCAAGCAATTCTTGTGCCTCAGCCTCTGAAGTAGCTGGGACTACAGGGGCATGCCACCACACCCAGATAATTTTCTGTATTTTCAGTAGAGACAGATTTTGCCATGCTGCCCAGGCTGGTCTCGAATCCTGAGCTCATGTGATCCACCCGCCTCAGTCTCCCGAAGTGCTGGGATTACAGGCATGAGCCACTGCGCCCAGACGGGAAGACTTTTCTCAGCAGCATGCTCAAGAAATCATGAAGGTGGAGACTGATTAAATAGAAAACAATTCATTGTAACCAACAACAATTGCCACATATAGAACCAAAAGGCAAATTACAAACGTTAAAAAATATTCTGCAACCCAAATGGCAGGCAAGGGGCTGCCATTGTTAATCCACAAAGAGTTCTTACAAATCAACAGAGAAAACCCTGCAGTAGAAAAGGATGAACAGATGATAAAGTAAACAGTTTTGGAAAAGCAACACAAATGGTCAACACACATTTGCACCAGGAATCCAGGAAACTGCAAATGCAACTAACTTGCATTAGAATTCCCAGGGTTGTGTGAGAAGGGTAAAACAGGTGTCAACTTGTAAGGTCTTTCTAGAACACAATTTGAAAGTATGTATCAAACTTTTTACTGTCTTATCCAACAATTCTCAGAATCAACCCCAAGGAAATAATCACAGACCTATGCAAAGAATTAAGTTACAAAGATGTTCATTACGGCACTGTTAAATTGGTGAAAACGAGGAAAAGCCTAACATGTGAACAGAATACAATGCAGCTATTAAATTACAGTTATTAAATATTTAAGATATTGTAGACATCTTTCCATGTCTTTAGGTTTAAAAAAATATAGACGGTATCACTTAATTTTTGTGGAGGGAAAAATAAACATATATATATATATGCACTGAAAAATGGCTAGATGAAAAAGTAGTAAAATGTTAATGGTGGTTTCTTTGTATTACAGAATTAGGGTTGGTTTCTGAGTTTTGCTTACTTATTATTTTCTATACCAAACTTGTCTTAATTTTGTTATAAGGGGTAAAAGGTTAGTCAAAAGATAAATGTGAAACTACAGCTCAAAATGCAAGCTGGCCCCTTTCTGAGGAACCGGCTCAGAGCACAGCCAACTTGCAAGGGCCCCACACAGGGCAGGTAGGCACTGCGCCATTCCGCAAATGCCATGCAGTCCCCAATCACATGTGTGGCTTTGGAATGCACCAGAGGGATTACCGGGCTGTCTGGCTTTCTCGGAGTGCACATCCAACAAAATGGTAAAGTTTCACTGTTAAGAACTTTCTGATGATTTTCATTTTTAGAATTTAGCCATGGTCTGGAGAAACCTGCAGACTCTCATTCCTCCTAGTTCTGTCTGCATTCTCCCCATAGCCCATGTACCAGTGAACCCACAATACAAGGGACCACTTCCTATCAGAAGCAGCCAGCAATGAAATGCTCTGCAGAGCAAAACAGGACAGGGCTGCTCTAGCCTTGTCCCTAGAGACTTAATCACTGCACTGTCTCCACCCTCCTGTGGTGCCCAGCTCAGCCATGCAACATAGCAGGTGGCCTCTTTTGAATTAGGAGTATTGGGGCAATTTCAGACCAGTGGCAGGCAGGGCCTGGCCCTTTGCCACCTTCCTCTATCCCTGGCAAATATACCATGGCATGCCCCAAGCTCTGGCCACCCCTGACTGCACACAGCAGAGTTCCCCTTCCAATCTCAGCCACTGTAGATGGGATCCTCTCTGTCTTGGATGCCCCATCCACACCTTCCTCTGGACCCATCTCCCATGAGGCCTCCTGTTCCTGACGGTTTTCCCCATTTCCTCCCACAGACCCAGACAGAGAGCCATCCATTTCTTCCCTGGGATCTCAGGCACCTCCTGGCCCCAGAGGGCAGAGAGTGTCCCACTCTGGACCTCTAGGCCTCAGCTGCTGAATCTACTTCATCAGTGGCTGCTCGGGGCCAAAACCCTGCAGCCATCCTGGCTCTTCTCCCTCATCTCTGTCAGGAAATCCTGAGGCCCAATTTCACCACACGCCGGAATCTGCCCTCTTCTCATCACCTGCTGTCAGAGCCCTGCTTTCAGTGGTCTGCCTGCTGGTGCCCTCTCTGCTCTAGAATCTCCAAAGCCACCCTTTAAAAACCCAAGTCAGATGTGTGGTTGGCTCCTCTGCTCAGAACCCTCTGCTGCCCCCATCTCATGCAGGGTTAGCGAGGAAGGCCTCTTCAATGCTTGTGAGGCCTGACATCCTCTGCCCCACACCTCTCAGCCTTCAGCTGCCTTCACACCTCCTCCTCACCTGCTCCGCTCAGTCATGTAGATCTCTGCATTGCTCCCTGAACCACCCAGGCATGCTACTGCCTCAGGCTTCTGCACTGTTCCTCTTCCCTCTGCCTGGAATGCCCTCCTCGGAGAGCGGGGTGGTTCGTGCCATCACAACCTTTAGCAAGGCCCTCTCTGAGCATCCACATAAAAAGCATCCTACCCCAAATTCATGTTTGCCGTCGCCTCTTTATTCCTCTTTACTTTCCTCCACAGTCCCTACCCCTGACGTAACTGTATTTACTTGACTTCTGTCATGAGAGAGCAAGCTCAGGGGAGCATAGACTCTTATCTGCTTTGTTCATGGCTCTATTCCCAGCACCTAAACAGAACAATCCCCAGCACACAGCAGGCTCTCAACAATGTCTACTGAATGAATGAATGAATGAGAAGAAAGGACTTGGCATGGGCTCTCACAGCCCCCTGGGAACTCTGGGTCCAGCCTGTAAGTCAAGGCCCGGCAGTGGGCCAGGGGATCCGCTTCCCCCACCCACTCGCCCACCTGTCGAGTCACTCTCCCCTCCTCGGCTGTGGGAAGCCCCTTTCTGACCAGGAGTATTACATGTTGCTTGGAAAACACTGGGCCTGAGTCACTCGCTGGGGCTCTAATTCTCTCTCCATCCCCTGGACCCACCTCCAAGATCCTTCCTTTACAGCATAACGGGAAATCCAGAGACAGCTCCCCTTGGAGAAAATGGAAAGGAACTGAATGATTTAGAGGAAAATTCAGTTCTTCCTGCCTCGGGAGTTAGGAAAGCTCAAACTCTCAGGAAGTTAGTGCCGCTGAAAGTGAAACATTAATAGAAATATTACTGGAAAATACCAAACAGGAAGAGAAGGAAAATTCCATTGTGAAAGCAAGGTCCTCTGTCGATGCTCCTTAATGGTCTCAGCAACGCGTTTCAGAATCAAAACACGGGAAGAAGCGGAAATCAATCAGGCTGTCACCCTTCCTGTAGACTCCAGCTTCGGCCACGCCACCTCCACACCACCCCGGCACAAAGGGCACTGGCCTCAACACAAGGTCAACACACACAGCAGGTACTGGCCACCAGCTCAGCCTCTGCTGTGAGGCAGGGAAGAATGCACTCCTCCCCGTGAGCCTCTGTTTCTCCATCTGCAAAAGGGAGATTACAGCCCCTTCCTCGCAGAGTGGCTCTGAGAAGCAAACAAATTACCTGTGTGAAAGTGCCGTTTAAGCTGTGGAATACTTACATAAATGTTGGAATCAGTCACTTCTACCATGCCAACAGAGGGGATATTTTACAAAGAGTAAGTCTAGCCACAAATAAGGCAGAGACAATAGAGCAAATTCAGGCATGGGACTGTGCAGCTTGAGGTAGTATGGCACAGTGGTTACAAACAGATGCTGGATCTGGCTTCACATCTCATCTCTGCCACTTACTGGCTGTCTGACTTTATTTATTTATTTTTTTGAGATAGAGTCTCGCTCTGGTGCCCAGGCTGGAGTGCAGTGGCCCGATCTTGGCTCACTACAACCTCTGCCTCCCGGGTTCAAGCGATTCTCCCACCTCAGCCTCCCAAGTAGCTGGGATTACAGGCAGGTGCCACCACGCCGAGACGGTGTTTCACCATGTTGGCCCGGCTGGTCTCCAACTCCTGACCTTAGGTGATCCACCTTGGCCTCCCAAAGTGCTGGGATTACAGGAAGTGCTGGGATTACAGGCATGAACCACCACGCCCGGCCGACCCGACTTTAGACAAGTGACTTAACCTGTCTGTGCCTTGGTTTCCTCATATGTAAAAATGAGAATACAAGTAGCAGTAGTAGTAGCTACTTCAAAGGACTGTAGTGAGGAGTAAAGTTACATACAAAGCACACAGAACTGCACCTAGCTCAGAGTATATATAATGAAAGTATTAGCTAATGTTACTGTAGTGGAAAACTCCCTTAATTCAAGTGATTGTACTTTTTTTACTCAAATACCTCCTCCTTACCCTGCATCTCTGTGGCTGCATGAAATCAAGGCCCTGCCCAGAACAGTCTCTGTGCCAAGATGGCTTTTAGCTCACCCACACCACTTTATTTACAGATAAATTCTGACATACAGATGTGGGTTTCAACCTTGGTTCCTGTGTCCTCAACCAAAAGATAAGCTTTTCAGGGGTGGGCACTATCCAGGCCCTGGTTCATCCCTGTATCCATACAGCTCCTGATGGTGGCCTGCATATAGCAATCCCTCAGTCAGCACAGGCCAAATGAAAGTTAGGAAGTCAGAGACGACCACCACCTTTGTCCTGTGGAAAATGCACAACCTTCTGGGCACAGTGGCTCACACCTGTAATCCCAGCACTTTGGGAGGCCAAGGCGGATGGATCACTTGAGCCCAGGAGTTTGAGATCAACCTGGGCAATAAAAAAATATAAACATCAGCTGGGTGTGCTGGCGTGTGCCTATAGTCCCAGCTACTTGAGAGGCTGAGGTGGGAGAATCGCCTGAGCCTGGGAAGTTAAGGCTGCAGTGAGCTGTAATCGTGCCACTCACTCCGGTATGGGGGACAAGAGTGAGATCCTGTCTCAAAGAAAAAAAAAAAAAAAAAAAGAAATAGAAAATGCACCACCCCTACCGCCACCATCAACCAACCTCACAAAGCCACAGGGTGTGTTGCCGTCAGCCAGCCAGTATGCGAGCTCTGTTGGAAAGTCACACGTCCCAGTTTATTTTCTAGGGCCAAGCCTGGCCTACCCATTCCCCACAGGCCACCACTTCTGGGCTCTCCCAGCACAAGCTAAACTAATCAGGGGAAGGCTTGACCACAGGCAAGTTAGACCTTGCTGACCGATCAGAGGAAACCACAGCTGTTTCAGATTTGACTTTTAAAGCTAATTTTTATGGGTCAGAAATGCTCTGGGGGCAAAGAGAGGATAGGGTCAAGTCATGGGGGTTAAGCCCTGGGGTAATCAGTCATGTTCTGAGATTGTCAGATTAGAGAGGACAGTCACCTGATCTCCTTCAAGGAAACTTAAGTTCCTTGCTGATCAAGGCCAATGTACCGCCAGTCTCTTCCTCCAAACAGAGCACACACAGCCTGGCAAATCCTTGAAGGGAAGGAATGCTTGGTGTTAGAATGAGAAGACATGACAGTTACAAGACTCACGTTTTGTGCAGCTGTCCCTTGGGATGTGCCAACTCTGTGCTCAGAATTTCTCTATAAAATAACTCAAGTGCTGCATTAACATCTCATTTCTGGAACTCTGAGGCAGATGGGAGACAGAGAAACAGAAAAGCCAGCTCTAGGGCCTCTTCTAGGGACACCAAAGCAAAGGCTGAAAGCGGAGAAATTAGGGCAGAGGGATGCAAGAAGAGTAGCATTAAGTAAAGGGGAGGAGGAGACATGTAACACATATTCCAGTAAATATCCAAGCCTTATACTACTTATTTCCATTGAAACCACGGAAAATAGAGGAAGCATATAGGTTTTGAACTCAAGACTGCACTAGTGCGATCCTTGCTCTATCACTTTGCAGCTGTGTGACATTAGGCAAGTCATCAACTTCTCTAGGCCTCAGTTTCTTTATCTGGAATATGGGGATAAGGTAGATGATGGCATCGAAGGCCCTAATTAATGGCTTGCCTATATCCCTGCCCTTTGCCATGGGACACTGCAGCTCCTCCTCTCTCCTTGAATTGTGGCTGGCCTTATGTTTTGCTTTAGTCAACAGAATGCAACAGAAGGGTCAGCATGCCAGTTTCCAACCTCAAGAGACCTTATGTGCTCCTGCTTTTTCTTGGAACCCTGCTGCTGTCATATGAACATGTGCTGGAGGAGCAGAGACCACACAGAACAGAGCTGAATTGTTGCAGCCCAAGGCCATCCTAAACCAGCCCACCAAACACGTAAGAAAGCCTAGACAGGATCAGCAGGGCTGCATACCCACCCCACCCCCAGTGACTGCAAAGGCATGAGTGAGCCCAACTGAGACCAGAAAAATGACTCAGATATGCAGGCTCGTGGCTATAATAAAACCTTATTGTTTAAAGCAGGGGTTGGAAGCTAGAGCGCACAGGCTAGCTGCCTGTTTTTGTAAATAAAGTTTTATTGGGATACAGCTGTTCCCATTAATTTCCATATTGTCTATGGCTGCTTTCAAGCTACAGTGGCAGAGCTGAAGAGCTACAATAGAGACAGCACGGCCCACAATCAAACCACGGGCGTTTTGGGGTGATTTGTTATGTAGCAACAGCTAATACAGTACCCAAGCCTCTCCCAGTGGGACGGTGAGGATTAAATGACCGATTAAGTGGTTACTATGAAGCCTGGGGAATGTATTTCCATTCTGGGGAATCAACCAGGAAAAACTGGATTTGATATGCAGCATTTCTCTCACACTGCTTTCAGGCGATGGGACTTCAAAGAGGAAAGTGTCCCAAGCCAAACCACAGCTATCAAGTGCGACCCTGACCTTTTCCATTAGTGACATTTTAAGAACTGGAGAGTGTGGCTGTTCATCAAATGGGAATGACTGACAATTCATGTTTGACCCCGGCTTCAATCAAGCCCTACATCAATGATTTGATGTGAAACAGGACAAATGATAATTCACAACTCCACAGCAAGGCACATGAGACTTTCTTCCCTTTGTGGGCTCCAACCTCCTTCTGCAGTCTCCCGCCACACCTGCCCTGCTGCCCCCAGCCATCTTCTCCAGCCTCTAGGCCATGGCACAGGCTGCTTTATTCCTTCTGCATGAAAAGCCCTCTTCTCCACTCCCCTGCCTTGGGAATTCCCACTCAGCCTTCTACACTCAGCTCAAGAGCGGCCTTCTCCTGAAGGCCCTCTTTGGCTTCCCAGCCAAGTTCAGGCCCTCCTAGCCCTCTGCACACACTTCTGGCATTCGTCAGGTTGTGATATTGTCTTTCTGGTTGTATCTGTCTCCCTGACTAGACCGGGAGAAGCTGGTATTCAACTGCAAACTGAGAAGCTTCCTTTTTGGAAAGTTAGCCACCACTTGCTTCTCTCTGAATTCCCTCTGCCTAGCAGGCAGTTTAGAAACTGTTTGCTGGATGTTTTAAAAAAAAAAAGTTAGACATATTATTTATTCTGTAACTATGGAAAAAGTGTTATTTAACTCAACTCTGGATGCTGACAAAATATAAAGTGTTGGTACACATTAGTATGTATTTAAAACCTGGGAAAACTGATGTCATGATGCTCCTGACTTAGTTGTGGTGGAAACAACATTTATTTAATTATAATAAAAGAAACAAGACTTCAGCAGAAAATACAACTGGATGAGACCTGTTTGGCTGCACAAAAGGAGACCTACCAAAGTAACTGGCCTCTTTTGTCATCATTTTTTTTTTATAAAGCACAACTTGAAGGAATATTGTGTCTACCTATACCAGTTTCGTTTTCTCATCCCAGGAGCTCAGGCCCTCACCATCTCTCACCAGAACTACAACTGTCCCCTAACTTTGATCCAATTTTCCCCAGAGTTTGGCAGCTGTTTATAGCCTGGATGCCCCTCCACCATAGCTCTGAGTACATCCCTTCCCTGGCTCAACAACCTTCAAGGTCTCCCCTGTGGGGTCCAACTTCAAGCCCCTACCTCTCTCACATTGTCATCGCTCATTCCCCAAACAAGGCCCAGCTGCATGAAAGTGCTGCTTTCCAAGAACAGGCCCCACATTGAGATTTTATACACATACACACACGTCTATGTTCACACACACGTATACACTTACATATACACACCCCGACACATAAGCACTCCTGCAGCGTGCAGTCACCCTCTCCCCTGAGCTGAGATTCCACTTCCAACTCTAGATCCAGCTCAAAGCCACCTCCTAGGTGACAATCTTCCCAAATTCTTCAAGATAAAAACACTGGGAAACAAAGGATGAAATTCCTGTCAATCTCCTCCAGGGGCTCAGGCCAGAGATCATGGACAAGTCTCCTGCATCCTTCACTACCTCCCCTCCTCACTCACACTTATACCAAGACATCTCTGAGCACAAAGTAAATGCTGGAAAAAGTGGGCTGTGTTAGGGGAGAAACCAGTAGAGTAAGGCTAGTTTCTCTTCCAAATAATTCTAAATGGAAAAGTGGGCAGGGTGCTGTGGTTTTCACTTGTAATCCCAGCACTTTGGGAGGCCAAGGCGGGAGGAGAGCTTGAGCCCAGGAGCCTGGGCAACACAGAGAGACCTCATCTCTACAAATAAAAAAATTAGCCAGGTGTGACAGTACATGGCCCCAGTTACTCAGGAGGCTAAAGCGGGAGGAGGATTGCTTGAGCCTGGGAGGTTGAGGCTGCAGTGAGCCATAACTGCACCACTGCACTCCAGCCTAGGTGACAGAGTGAGACCTCTAACAATGGATAAAGACTAAATGAGGTGCCAGAAGTGGGTTTTCCTGGATCCATGAGTGAGGGGCAGAAGGAAGGCTGGATCTACAGTGTGCCTGGCCTCCCAAAAGCTGTCTGGCTGGAAATAATGTGAAAACAACTGCTTCCTGACTGCCTGATGGGGTGGAGGTGGAGGGGTGCTGGCCCAGGATCAGGAGGTAGCCACACACAGATGGCAGAAACAAGGGCATCCAGAGTCTCTGCATCCCAAGGCTGCCCTGACCAGAAGACCCAGAGGGACAGTTAAGGAGAAGCCACTGTTGCATGAGTGGTTTTCAAAACATGGTCCCAGGACCCTCAGCCATTTCCCCTCAACCTGGGAAATGATGGAATGCAAACACTCAGGTCCCCCACCAGGCATGCTCAATCAGACGCTGCAGGATGGGCCCCAGCAATCTGTTGTAACCAGCCCTCTAGGTGTACTGAAGTTTGAGGATCGCTGCACTATAACGTCCTGCTGACCCTCCCTGGCTGCCTCCTCCCTCCTGGATAGAAAGAACATCTGGACAACTTCTCAAAAGATCAAAGGTCTCACAGTCACAACCTAGTAGGTGAAAAGTAGCCCAGAGAGATGTTCTAAAAAACCATATCTGATCACAACACTCTCGCAGCTAAATCCCTTCACAGGCCCCCTCTGTGCTTAGCCTACAAGGTCCTCCCTGATCCAGGCCCTGCCCAACTCTTAACCTCTCAATTTCAGCCACAAGGGACGTCACCTGCGGTTCCCTGAAGCACAGGGCTCTTCTCCAGCCAACCATGGTGACCACCCCTCCCTCACAATAACGGCCCTGCCTCCAAGGTGCACTCCTCGATGCCACACCCCCCAACCTCTCCCTTGCCCTTCATCCCTCCTGTAACCCTATAACACAAGGTCTCATCATAGCACTCATCACCATCACGCCACTATGGCCTCTGTCATAGCATTCACTGCAGATGGTCCCTGCTCCAGCACCCAGCAGGGGAGGACACAGAGAAGACCCATAAGAAATAGCTGGTAATGAAAAGAAGTCAAGTCTTAAACATCTTGACATCCTGGCTATAAAACAAATCATTCCTCAGTGTTTGAAACAGTGTTAACTGTAACTGGGAAAAAATGTTTACTAAAGTTTTGAACCACTAGCAGTGGAAGAGAAAGGAGTTCTCCCCACCTGGGGTGTGGCTGCAGGGTAACAAGGAGGATGCATAAAGTCCAGTGCAGTTGGCCGTGACCCTCTCTTGCCTTTCATATCCAAGACCTCCAGGTTTCCCCAGTGCCTGCACCAAGCCGAGCTTCAGCCATGCATAAGACTGCACGGAGCCTGTCTGGTGTTTCCCTCACTGATCAAACACAAGCCCAGGGTCCTGGTGGCTCCCAGGGAAATCTGCCCCCTCTCCCAAAGCAGCTCCTAGGTAGCCACCTGGCTCCCAGCTAGTCGTCCTCTAGGTGTGGCATCCTAGGTGCTTTAGAAACCCAGAGTCCAAGCTTCCGAGGCGTGCCCCAAACTGCCTCCAGGGAGAGGTGGGATCCTCCACGGACTGCCCATGCAGATCAAACAGGGGAGGGGATATTCTGGGGACCTCGGGGAGAGGAGGCCAGGCAGAAAAAGTAGAGGGACATTCCCTTCCTCCTCTCTCCTGGCAAACAAAAAAGATCCCTTTCCAAGCACCAGCTGGCAGGTAAGAGCCTGTCTCCCTCCTGTCTGGACATCCAGTCCTAAAAGGAACTCAGACTCTTAATCAGTCTCCCCCAGCCCAGACCTGGGCAAAGGTTTACCTTTGGGGGAAGAAGGTGGGGAGAACAACAGCCACGTACCAGGGCGCTGAGAAGGAAGGAGCTCTCCCACCGGGCCTCAGATTTAATCAAAACACTGCCTTCCACCAGAAGTAGACAGAACAAGTATTATTTTAGGGGGGAAGGGAGGGCTTCACAGGAGTGTGAAGGGGGAGGAGGGGGCCTAGTCTGGCTGTAATTAACTCGTCTGCTTCAAAGGGAGGGATCTAGATGGCCTAATGCGTTAGGAAGGAGGCTGTCACAAAGTTCCCCCGTGTTCCTGGGACCTTATGGGGTAGGGGTGAGGTCAGGAAGGAAGCAGGTGAGGATAGGAGGGGTGGGGTCTCCTTCCAGCAGGGCCAGATAGGCTGACCCCCTCCCGCGCGCAGCGGGAGGAACTGACTGGTTCGATGAGGAGCGCTCTTGCAGGCAGCGCATTTCAACCGGAAAAGCACGCGTGGAGGTTCCCGGAGCAGCTCCGGTACCAGGCAGCCGGGATTTGGAAACCTGGAGCTGGGAGTGGGGCGGGGCAGGGCCGGGCAGGGCAGCCGCGAGAGATTTACATATACACGCTGGAGACAGCCGGTCCGGATCTGCTACCAAGAAAGCTGTGTAATATTGGGCGAGTCCCTTCCTTGCTCTGGACCTCAGTTCCCCACCTACAGCGTGAGCGGAGGGTGGAGGCTGGGGTAAGGGGTGTCAGGAGTCAAAGCTCTTTGAAGTCCTTCCTAGACAGCTCTGACTCTGACTTTACTCCTTGGCAGCCGGAAGGGCTGGCTGGGTCCGTCTTCCTGGGGCAAGGCTGGGCCGGGCGCTCTCGCTACGGCTGTGGGCTCAGAGAGGGGACGTTCTGGGAGCAGCGGCGAAAGAGGTGGGGTCAGGAGGCCGCAGGTCCCAGGAAAAGGGCGCGGGAGGGGGTAGAAGCGGGAAGCAGCACGCCAGCCCGGACCTAGAGTCCTAGGCCGAAGCTGAAGTAGAGACTCGACACCAGAGCGGTGGGTGCCTCGGTTTCCCCGTGCGCACCGTGGCTCTGGAACCTCGGGAAGAGGCCAAAGGGCACCTTACCTTGTCCTTCTTGCCGGCCCCGCTCTCTTCCGCGGCTGAGGCGGCGCACTTGTTGAGCAGTTTCTTGCCTCCGCAGGCCGTCGGGCTCCAGGTGCGGCCGCCCGCGCAGGCGCCCCCCAGGGGGTCCCCGGCCCCACCGGCCGCGGCGCTCTCCACTTTGATGAGGCGGTGCTTGGGGGAGATGTAGCGCACCTCGGCCGGCGTGGCAGGCCGCCGCTCGCTGCTGCTGCGGTAGAGGTGCGGAGAGCCGGAGGACGAGGACGAGGACGCGGCGGCCCCCGCGCCCGAGGAGGCGCAGCAACAGCCCGCGGCGCCCGACGCGGACGAGGCCGAGAAGGCGCGCTGGACCCCGCCTGGCTCCCCGCTGCCGCCGCAGTAGTCCAGGCGGCACATGGCGCGCAGTTTGCGCAGCGACGAGCCAGGCCCGTTGTAGGGGTCCTCGAAGTCTCGCTCCTTCTGCGCGCGGTAGGCGCGGATGAGGTCGCTGGTGCTGCCGCTGTCGTCGGGCAGCGAGCCCGAAGAGGCCGAGAAGCAGGAGGCGGTGGCCGGACCGCAGGACGCCGAGGCGGCGGAGGAGGCCTGCGGCACGGCCTGGGGGGGCTGCGAGGGCCGCTCGCCCCGGCGCCGCTGCTCGCGGTAGTCTGGCCGCGGCGGCTGTGGGGGGCTCTTGGTCTTGCTGTTACCCAAGCTGAAGTACTTGTTTAGCCACTTGGCCATGGCGAGAGGCCGCCTAGGGCCGCGGCGCGGGAGCCCGGTCCGCCGCCGCGGCCATTCGGGGGGCAGCGCTGCGGCGCAGGTCCCTCGGCGCCCCGGCCCCGGCGGGGGGTGTCCGGGGCGCCCGCTCCCGACGCCAAGTTCAAGTTCTTGCCGCCGCCGCCTCCTGCCGGCAGCTCTCTAGCTCCGGCAGCTGCAGCACCGCCCTCCGCCTAGCGCCGCCCGAGCTAGGGATCTCGCGCCCCTCGTGGGCGCGTCTCATGGGGTCCCGGCCCACGGCCCGGGGGAGAGCGGAAGGTCCGAGCGCTCCACGCCGCGGACCCTGTGGCCGTACGCCCCCCGCCGTGGATCGCCCTCCTGCCCCGTCGGAACCGCAGCCTCCGCCTTGGCCGGGATCCGCGGCTGCCGCGGGAACTTCTCGGCGTCCTCGGCTCCCTTCTTCCTTCCTGCGAGCGCTGGGGCGAGCTCGGCCCCGCAGCAGAGGAGAATGCGGCCGGGAGAGATAGCGAGCGACGGAGGGAGGCAGCCGGCGCCCGCCCGAGCCCGCGCGCCCGTGCCCGTCCCGGCGGCGCCTGTCGCTGCCACTGCCGCCGCCTCCCGAGCCGCCGCGTGTGTGACACTCAGGCCGCCAGAGCCCGCCCCGCGCCGCCGCCCCGCCCTCCCGGAGCCCGCGCGCGCGCCCCGCCCCCCGCCCGCCCCCGCGAGCCTGGCCCCGGGCCGCGGCCCAAGCCCCGCCCCTCTCGCGCCCGGGGCCGGGGTGGGCGCATCTCCCCGCTCCTGCACTCGCCATCTCTCGCGGCCGCCCTGGCGCCAGCACCAGGGTCGTGCCCCAGGGCGCTGGGGTCCCGCCGCGCAGCCGGCTCCACCTAGCTTGCGGCTCGCCGCCGCCTCGGGCGAGAGGTTGCCTGGCGGAGCCTGCTACGCGCAAAGGCCAAACCTTTCTGCAGTCCCCCGGGACCCCGCGCGTTGTTCACTCCAGGGATCCCCCTGTCGGGGTTGAGGAGGGAGGGTGGATTAACACGGAACCTGTCTAGTTTACAGCGTGGCCCGTGTGGAGGAAATGCAGTGCTGAGTGCCCTTAGGGACAGAGTGGCTGTCCCTCTTTTCCTTAAAGGGACAGACTCCGGTTCAGCCCCGTGCGCCAGGTCTTCGGAGGAATCTTTATGCTAATGAGTGTATTAGCAGTCCAGATGACGGATGTGGCCGGGATAGGCGGTGGGAGCCGGGCCCAGCACCAATCCGAGAGCAAGGCTAGGGGAGGTCGGAATGTTTGCTTACCTTTTCACCTCTGAGGAAGTCGAGGCTTTAGCCCTGTTCACAGCCAGCCCGGGGGAACAAGTTGTGGGAACATTTAATGCCTTATATTGTAGGAGCTGGAAAGGCTCCATTTAATACAGGACCTCCGCCGGGTGCGGTGGCTCACGCCTGTAATCCCAGCACTTTGGGAGGCCGAGGCGGGTGGATCACGAGGTCAGGAGTTTAATACCAGCCTGGCCAAGATGGTGAAACCCCGTCTCTACTAAAAATACAAAAATTAGCCGGGTGTGGTGGCGGGTACCCGTAATCCCAGCTACTCGGAAGGCTGAGGCAGAGAATTGCTTGAACCTGAGAGGCAGAGGTTGCAGTGAGTCGAGATCACATCACTTGACTCCAGCCTGGGCGACAGAGCGAGATTCCGTCTCAAAAAATAAATATAGGACCTCATTTTACAGATGAAGAAACTGAGGCCCAGAGGAAAGTCACACAGGTGGACTTGGATGTCAGTTTCTAAGTCGGGTGGCACCATAATTATGTCTTTTCCGAGAGTCTCTTCTTTGCGATTTCAGATCATCCTTTATTATTAACCAAAATTGAGGAAACAGGCCCAAGGAGTGGCCCGATTTGGTCAGTGTAACTTTTCCTGGGATCTGCACCCAGGGGAGGTGGCATGCTCCCTGTTGAGAGGGAAATGCTGCCTAAAGATGAAGTAGCTGCCACTAGGGCCTGGTGCTGCTTTGAATTTGCCTGGGCAGCCCTCAAAATGTGACTTAACTCTAAGATGTGGGCACCTGAGAGCTGAGAAATTCTCTGAGAATGTTGGTTTACTAAAACAATAGCCCAAATCAATAATCTGCATTTGCTGTCTGTCTATTATAGATGCGCTTTGGGGGAGTCTGTTTTTCCTGTATCCTGTAGTAACAGTGGGAACTGTGAGGGCAGACAGCAAGGCCAAGGGCTCTTTTGATCACATCATAGTGCTGGCCACGCTGGAAGTGGAGGTCAAACTCTCAATCTGAGACATTTGGACAGGGGAGGCCTGAGAGCTGTTACTGCTTCCTCTCTGTAACCCACCCAGACTCATGCCTGAGGCCACAGCACAGAAGTGTTAGAAGCAGGACTTGAACTCGGTCTTATCCTGAAGGCGACCTCCGTCTGCTCAGCCATACACAGTGGTAAAGTGAAATTGACTTCAAATTTGTTATTCCAGAATCAAGCTATTTGCCCTTTCCCTCCTTGGTTAGACAAAACTGTCATCCTCTGTGGCCAATTGAATTTTCCAAACCCACTATGTGACGTCTCACAGTCGCAGATACTATCACCAACTACAGAGCCTCTTCATTGCCTGAGATCTATTTACTTAGCATTTCACAGGAAATAATCTAAGGTAGGGGTGTGTGTGTGTGTGTGTGTGTGTGTGTGTGTGTGTGTGAGATGTGATGTGTCTGGGGCATGCAGAGAGGACCCAGAAGTTGACCTGGCTAGGATGTTTATTTTGAATATACCTAGACTTAAGTATCTCCGTTACCCTTTTAAATTGCTCCTCTGTCGCATTGGCACTTAATTATCTTGCATATAAGGAGGCCCCAGTAGAAAACCTGAAAGGCAAGGACATCCTTGTTTTCAGCCCCACCTTTCATCCAACCACAAATCCTCCCCAGCTCCCTTCCTTCCCATGTCTACTTCTGGGCTCAGATCCTGGCAATAGGCCAGGCCACCTGAGACAAGAAAGTCCTCTCCGGAATCTGGAAGCTTGCTCCCTGCACGTATCTTGCACATGGAAGGGTTATCTCTGCCTTTTCCAAAGGTTCAGGAAGAGAAGTTATATTTCATAACTTATTTTTTCCATGTCACTTTCAGCAGGCCATAGAGACGGATCCACTTTTCCATGTGATACCTCTGCTGGGGTATAATTTGCAAGCCAGAATTATTGTAATGCTATAGTATTATGCCAAGAACTTCCAGAGCACTTGTGTATCTGCTCAACCCTTAGACACTCTGTATATAATTAACCCTCCTCAACATCCCTGCAATCTGGTGTTATTCCCAGTTTACAGATGGGGTAGCTGGCCTAAGGTGGTATTTACCTCAAGCAGGCAAAAACTACATGGGTGTTTTCCTTTGGGAGCTTGTAGAGACAACCATGCAAGACTCAGAGTCCGAAATAATCATTCTGAAGGGAAATAGAAAAAGCTTCCTAAGGACTTTGCCAAATGGTTTAGGAAGACAAACACTTGTAGAAGTATTAGAGCACTATAGGAAGTAAGAGTTGGACAGACTCTCTTTTCAGAGATCCAGCCACTCCATTTTACAGAGGGCAAACTGGGACCAGTGAAGGGAAGAGATTAAATCAAGAGGCACAGCTAGGATTGGTCCCCAGTCTCTTGACATCACAAACTCAATATTATGTGATGCTGTAAACTGTGCCCATCATTTTTGGAATTTTTGCTTTTCATGTCCTCCTCCAGTCCCATCCTAGTTTTCTTATTAGAAGGGTTGAGTATGGCCCTGTTTCTGTTTCTGTTCTATCTCAGCTTCTCACCTTAGACCAAGAGCTCCTCAAGCTGCCAGGGGCATGGTGCCTCCTTTGCTGCACCTCCTTCCAGTATCTGGAGGAAGGCTGTGCCACTGGTACAGGTCCAGAAAAATAGTGCCACCACCAACCCAACAGACTCATCTACTTCTTCTTCTTCTTCTTTTTTTTTTTTTTTTTTTTGAGACAGAGTATGGCTCTGTCACCCAGGCTGGAGTGCAGTGGCGCGATCTCGGCTCACTGCAAACTCCGCCTCCTGGGTTCACGCCATTCTCCTGCTTCAGCCTCCCGAGTGGCTGGGACTACAGGCCCCCGCCACCACGCCTGGCTAATTTTTTTGTATTTTTTTAGCAGAGACCGTGTTAGCCAGGATGGTCTTGATCTCCTGACCTCGTGACACACCTGCCTCAGCCTCCCAAAGTGCTGGGATTACAGGTGTGAGCCACCGTGCCTGGCCTTTTTTTTTTTTTTTTGAGACAGAGTTTCACTCTTGTTGCCCAGGCTAGAGTGTAATGGGGTGATGTTGGCTCAACACAACCTCCGCCTCCTGGATTCAAGTGATTCCCCTGCCTCAGCCCCCGAGTAGCTGGGATTACAGGCATGTGCCACCATGCTGGGCTAATTTTGTATTTTTAGTAGAGATGGGGTTTCTCCATGTTGGTCAGGCTGGTCATGAACTCCCGGCCTCAGGTGATCCGCCCACCTTGGCCTCCCAACGTGCTGGGATTACATGTGTGAGCCACCGCACCCGGCCTCATCTACTTCTTTTAGATAACATTATTCAGTTCTGTCCATTGAATGTTAACGTCAGTCCCCTGTCTGTATACCAGGCCCTGTAGGATGCAGAGATGATCTGGACCACAGTCTCTCACCAATAATTATACAAGGCAAGATGAGAGAAGTGCAAGACAGAACAAAGGACAAAGAGCTATGGGGCTATGGGGAAGGGAGATTTTAATTATGGGGCGGGGAAGATCATAGTGGGTTCTTAGTAGAGGTGATATCTGGTCTGGGCCTTGAAGAGTGAGTAGCATTATGATATAGTAGAAGTAGACGAGAGAATTCCACGCAGAGAGAGAGAGAGCAACATCATGAAAGGCATAGAAGCAGGAACATGTGGTAAACCACTTGGGCCATAGTGAGTTGTCAAGTGGAGTGGGAGTAGCTGAGAATCTGTGAATGCATGGAATGGTGGGTAAGGGTAGAAAGGTAGGCTGTAGCCTATCAGGAAGAGTATTGAATATCAAACTCAGGAGAATTTTTTATCTTGTAGGCAATAGGGAGCCACTGAAGGTATTTGAGCAAGGAAATTAATTACCTTATGTTTTCTGCATTTTATAAAGATTATTTGGGAAGTAGTGTGGAAGATGTATTTCTTGGGGAGAGACAGAAAGTAGGCAGAGCAGTTAAAGGAATGTTAAGGAACCAGAAAATGGTGCAGAGAACAGTAGCTAATGCACGGAAGGCACTCAGTACTTTTGTTGAATGAATAAATAACGTTGAAGTCGTGAAAGGGTGTTAAGTCATTTTGGAGGACAGACTCTGCCTGACTCTCAAGTCTTTGCCTTTGGGCCACTTAGTGAGTGGTGACCAACCACTTCCCAGTGAAAGGTGATACTGCAGGAAGGAGAAGGTGGTTGACTTGGCATTAGCTACCTGTGTAAACAGCTGTGAGGGTCAGGGCACAAGTCTGGGCTGGAGGTGTAGATTTGGGAGTTATTAGAACTCAGTAAAGATCTGAAGCAAAAACTTCTGTCATCCATGACCCCTTAGTTCATTCCTACTTTACCCGGCCCGTCGGCAAAGTATATGCAGAATCTGGCCATTACTCACCCCCTCCACTGCTACCACCCTGGACCAAGACTCCTTCATCTCTTGCCTGGATGATTGTGGGAGTCTCTTATCCATCTTCCCTGCTTCCATCTCACCCCAGCAGCCAGTGATCCTATTAAAAATGGGTGTGATTATGTCTTTCCTCTCTTCACATCTTCCCTGGAATCCTGATTTACCTAACAGGAAATGCCAAAATTCTTACAGTAGCCCATAAGGCCTTATATGACTTGGTCCCCTTAAACTCCTAACCTCCTGTTATACTGTCCTCTCTCTCCTGCTGCAGCCAGGCTGCCTCTTTGCTGTTCTTTGAAGCCTCTAGGCACACTTGTGCCTTCCTTCAGGACTTTATTTAAATGTCACATGTGCAATGAGGCCTCCCCTGGGCACAGTGTCTAGAACTGCAGTCCCTGCTCAACACTTGCCATCCCTCTTCCTCGTTTTATTTTCCCGATAACTCTCTTCCTCATTTCACCTACTGTATATTTTATGTATGTTTCTTGTTTATTCTTTGTCTTGCCCCACAGCGGGAAAGAGATCTTTGCCCTTTTGTTCACTGCATACCTCCAGTGTCCAGAACAGTGTCTGTAGTCATACTAGACACATGATAACTATTTGTTGAATGAATGATTGGATGGAAGCAATTGATATCATGGAGGGTGGAAGAGCAGAAGGTAACAGCTGGACATCTCCGTCCACTTCAGCTTGCTGGCCTTGGCCTGGAAGTAGGAGCATGTCAGACTTACTATGTTTTAAACTATATATATGTAAGATGTACAACATGATGTTTTGATATACATATGCATAGTGAAATAATTTCTACAGTCAAATTAAGCAAGTTAACCTATCATCTCACATAGTGACCTTTTTGTGTGTGTGGTAATGAGAGGTGACAGCGTGCTGGCAGTCCTCGCAGCCCTCGCCCGCTCTCGGTGCCTCCTCTGCCTGGGCTCCCACTTTGGCAGCACTTGAGGAGCCCTTCAGCCCGCCGCTGCACTGTGGGAGCCCCTCCCTGGGCTGGCTGAGGCCGGAGCTGGTTCCGGCTCCCTCAGCTTGCAGGGAGGTGTGGAAGGAGAGGCGCGGGCGGGAACCGGGGCTGCCCGTGGCGCTTGCGGGCCAGTGCGAGTTCCGGGTGGGCGTGGGCTCGGCGGGCCCCGCACTCGGAGCAGCCAGCCGGCCCGCCGGCCTGGGCAGTGAGGGGCTTAGCACCTGGGCCAACAGCTGCTGTGCTCGACTTCTCGCCGGGCCTTAGCTGCCTCCCCGCGGGGCAGGGCTCCTGACCTGCAGCCCGCTATGGCTGAGCCTCCCCCTGCCGCCTTAGGCTCCTGCGCGGCAGGAGCCTCCCTGAAGAGCGCCCTCCCCTGCTCCACGGTGCCCAGTCCCATCGACCACCCAAGGGCTGAGGAGTGTGAGCCCACCGCGCGGGACTGGCAGGCAGTTCCACTTGTGGCCCAGGGACGGCATCCACTGTGTGAAGCCAACTGGGCTTCTGACTCTGGTGGGGAACCTTTATGTCTAGCTAAGGGATTGTAAATACACCAATTGGCACTCTGTATCTAGCTCAAGGTTTGTAAACACGCCAATCAGCACCCTGTGTCTAGTGCAGGGTTTGTGAATGCACTAACTGACACTCTGTATCTAGCTACTCTGGTGGGGACTTGGAGAACCTTTATGTCTAGCTAAGGGATTGTAAATACACCAATTGGCACTCTGTATCTAGCTCAAGGTTTGTAAACACACCAATCAGCACCCTGTGTCTAGCTCAGGGTTTGTGAATGCACCAATTGACACTGTATCTAGCTACTCTGGTGGGGACATGGAGAACCCTTGTGTCGAAACTCTGTATCTAGCTAATCTAGTGGGGAGGTGGATAACTTTTGTGTCTAGCTCAGGGATTGTAAACACATCAGTCAGCACCCTGTCAAAACGGACCAATCAGCTCTCTGTAAAAGGGACCAATCAGCAGGATGTGGGTGGGGCCAGATAAAAGAATAAAAGCAGGCTGCCCGAGCTAGCAGTAGTAACCGGCTGGGGTCTGTTTTCTGGGTGTGGAAGTTTTGTTTTTTTGCTGTTTGCAATAAATCTTGCTGCTGCTCACTGTTTGGGTCCACACTGCCTTTATGAGCTGTAACACTCACTGTGAAGGTCTGCAGGTTCACTCCTGTAAACCAGTGAGACCACAAACCCACCGGGAGGAATGAACAACTCCAGAACTCTAGACGAGCCACCTTAAGACCTGTAACACTCCCCGCGAAGGTCTGCAGCTTCACTCCTGAGCCAGCGAGACCACGAACCCACCAGAAGGAAGAAACTCCGGACATACCACCTTTAAGAACTGTAACACTCACCACGAGAGTCCGCGGCTTCATTCTTGAAGTCAGTGAGACCGAGAACCCACCAGCAGGAAGAAACTCCGAACACATCTGAACATCAGAAGGAACAAACTCTGGACACACTGCCTTTAAGAACCGTAACATTCACCGCGAGGGTCCGCGGCTTCATTCTTGAAGTCAGTGAGACCAAGAACCCACCAATTCAGGACACAGTAAGAGCACCTAAGATCTAATCTCTTGGCAAGAGACCAAGAACCCACCAATTCAGGACACAGTAAGAGCACCTAAGATCTACTCTCTTGGCAAATATCCAGTATCCAATGCAATATTATTAACTTGAGTCCTCATGCTGAACATTACAGCTCTTGACTTATTTTTTCTACATATCTGTACCCTTTGACCTATATCTCCCCTTTCTCCCCCATCTTGTCCTCTCCCCTCTTCTGGTAACCACCATTCCCCTCTCTCTTTCTATGTATTCAACTTTCTAAAAACAGGTTCCACATACAAGCGAGGTCAAACAGTATTTGTCTTTCTGTATCTGACTTATTTCATTGAGTGGAACATCTTCCAGATTAATCCATGTCATCACAAATGGCAGTATCTCCTTTTCTAAAGCTGGATAGTGTCCACTGTGTGTACATAATTTTTTTAAATTTATTTATTTTTGAGACAGGGTCTCACTCTGTCACCCGGGCTGGAGTACAGTGGCATGATCTTGGCTCACTGCAGCCACAACCTCCCAGCCTCAAGTGACCCTCTCACCTCAGCCTCCTGCGTAGCTGGGACTACAGTTGTGTGTCACCATGCCCAGCCAACTTCTAAGTTTTTGTAGAGACTTTTGTAAAGTTTTGGCATGTTATCCAGGCTGGTTTCAAACTCCTAGGCTCAAGTGATCTGCCCACCTTCGCCTCCCAAAGTGCTGGGATTATAGGCATGAGCCACTGCACTCAGCATATTTTTAATTTTAATGGGTACATAGTAAGTATATGTATTTATGGAGTATACAAGATATTTTAATACTGACATGCAATGTGTAATAATCACATCAGAGTAGATGGAGTATCCACCACAGTTTTTTAACCCATTCATCCATTGAGTGAATGTTAGGTTAATTCTGTATCTTGGCTATTGTGAAAGCTGCTGCAATGGAAGTTCACCATCTCTATGAGGTGCTGATTTCATTTTCTTTGGATATATACCCAGAAGAGAGTTTACTGGGTCATATGGCAGTTCTAGTTTTAATTCTTTTGAGGAACCTCCATACTGTTTTCCATAATGCCTGCACTAATTTACATTCCCATCAATAGTGTGCAGAGGTTCCCTTTTCTCTACACCCTCACCCACACTTGTTATCTCTTGGCTCTTTGATAATAGCCCTCCTAAGAGGTGGGAGGTGGTATCTCATTATGGTTTTAATTTGCATTTCCCTGTTGATTAGTGATGTTGAGCACCTTTCCTATATATGTTGGCCATTTTTTATGTCTTTGTTGGGAGAAATGTCCATTTAGGTCCTTTGCCCATTTTAATTTAATTTATTATTATTTTTTTTTTTTGGAGATGGAGTCATGCTTTGTCACCCAGGCTGGAGTGCAGTGGTGCGATCTCAGCTCACTGCAACTTCTGCCTCCCAGGTTCAAGCAATTATCCTGCCTCAGCCTCCCAAGTAGCTGGGATTACAGGCACCTGCTACCACACCCAGCTAATTTTTGTATTTTTAGTAGAGACAGGGTTTCACCGTGTTGACCAGGCTGGTCTTGAATGCTGACCTCAAGTGATCCGCCTGCTTTGGCCTACCGAACTGCTGGGATTACAGGCATGAGCCACTGCGCCCGGCCCCTTTCCCATTTTTAAATTGAGTTATTTAATAACTAAAAGAAAAGCCGGGCACGGTGGCTCACACCTGTAATCCCAGCACTTTGGGAGGCCAAAGCAGGTGGATCTCAATGTCAGGAGTTCGAGACCAGCCTGGCCAAGATGGTGAAACCCCATCTGTACTAAAAATACAAAAAAGTAGCCAGGCGTGGTGGGCGCCTGTAATCCCAGCTACTCAGGAGGCTGAGGCAGAGAATTGCTTGAATCCAGGAGGCGGAGGTTGCAGTGAGCCAAGATTGTGCCACTGCACTCCAGCCTGGGCAACAGAGCGAGACTCCATCTCAAAACAAAAAACAAAAAACCCTTTTGCTATTGAGTTGTGTGAATTTCTTGCATCTTTTAAATATTAATCCCTTATCAGATATGTGGTTTGCAAATGTTTCCTCCCAATCTGTAGGCTGCCGATTCATTTTGTTGATTGTTTCCTTTGTTACGCAGAAGCTTTTTAACTTGATGTAGTTCCACTTGTTTATTTTTGTTTTCATTGCCTATGCTTTTGGTGTGATACCCCAAAAAAAGTCATTGCCAAGGCCAGTGTCAAGGAGCTTTTCTTTTGTGTTCTTTTCTAGGAGTTTTACAGCTTTGGGTCTTTCATTTAGGTCTTTGATTCATATTGAGTTGATTTTTGTGTCTGATGTAAGGTCAGGGTCCAATTTTATTATTTTCCATGTGAAAATCCAATTTTCCCAACATCATTTATTGAAAAGACTGTCCTTTCCCCGTTGTGTGTTCTTGGTGCCCATGTCAAAAATTAGTTGACCATATATACTCGGGTTTATTTCTGGGCTCTATTCTTTCCGTTGGTCTATATGTCTGTTTTTATGCCAGAGCCATACTGTTTTGACTTGCTGTACTTTTGAAGCACATGCATTCTGGGGTTCTGTTCCCAGATCTCTTAAATGGAGGAAGTAGAACATGACTCATCCCTGCCTTCCTGGCATCTGGAGGGGGCTCCAGGAAAGTTGTGGCATCCAGTTAGCTGCTTCCACATGAGTCCCAGTCCTGCTGACATGCAAGCCTGTCCCCAGTGTCGCTGAGCCAGCTGTTGTTCTCTCCACATCAGGTACAACTAATCTTAGGAATCTCATTATGGGTCGAGAAATAATCCTCTATATCTAGATTAAAGTCTGTGTTTTGACCATTACCGTGCACTGAGCATTGAGCTGACAGTTTAATTGAGCTGTTTATGCCACTGCCTTGATCTCTTCCCAGAGAATTTACAGCTAATTCCAAGCGTCTCTGTGAATTAAGTGGGCCTCTCCCAACATGCTTTGCCAGTGTTTGCCTGTTTCAAATCCCACTTGTCCTTGTGTTACCCAATTATGGGCTCTCACTCACAGCTGTCTCTGACCCTGCCACTTACAGCCCACTTCCTCCCTGAGGTAGCCATTAATGATATGGTCCCAGAATGGCTATAACCCAGGATAGCCTCTGTGATACCTACAGCAATAGAAAGGGGGGTGGAGGTGAGGATGGGGTGGAGCAGAGAGGTCATAAATTATGACCTCAGTGACCCCTTTGAAATCATCTCCAGGCAACTGACAGTCACCTCTAGCAAGAGGGTACATGCCTTTAGCAAAGTTAAGTGTAATGGAAGCAAAGAGTTCCAGTCTGGGGTCAAGACTCCTGAGTTCTTACCTGATATCCTCTGTGACCTCTGGGGCTACAGTTTCCCTGTTTGTAAAATGGGAGCTGGCAGATCATTGTTTTCCATTCAGGATAGTAGAGGTGTCTTAGGATAGGGCTGCCATATTTAGAAAAAACAAAACAGTCTGGGCGTGGTGGCTCATGCCTAGCACTTTGGAAAGCCAGGGCAGAGAGGATTGCTTGAGCCCAGGAATTGGAGACCACCCTGGGCAACATAGTGAGACCTGGTCTCTACAAAAAAATAAACAAAATTATGCTGGGTGCTCATGCCTGTAATCCCAACACTTTGGGAATCTAAGGCAGGCAGATCGTTTGAGGTCAGGAGTTCAAGACCAGCCTGTCCAACATGGTGAAATCCCGTCTTTACTAAAAACACAAAAATTAGCCAGGCGTGGTGGTGGGTATCTGTAACCCCAGCTACTCGGGAGGCTGAGGCAGGAGAATCGCTTGAACCCAGAGGTGGAGGTTGCAGTGAGCCAAGATCGCACCATGCACTCCATCCTGGGTGACGACAGAGCAAGACTCCTTCTAAAAAAAAAATTAAAAAAAAAATTAGCTGGACATGGTTGTGCAAGCCTGTAGTCCCAGCTATTCAAGAGGCTGAGATGGGAGGATCACTTGAGCCTGGGAGGTTGAGGCTGCAGTGAGACATGATTGTGCCACTGCACTCCAGCTTGGGTGACAGAGGGAGACTCTGTCTCAAAAACAACAACAAAGGACATCCATGCAATAGTTGGGACATACTTATAGCTAATTCTTACTTATTTACCAGAAATCCAAGTATAACTGAATGCTCTATATTTTCTCTGGTGACCTTACTCAAGGGGCTGTGTACGCAGGGCCCTGATCTACAGGTGGGTGCTAAGAGAGCAAATGAGTTGAATTGCTTTGCAGCGATGCATCTTAATGGTCAAACTGCCTGCCATCTGGCAAGTGCAGCATAGATTATGGAGGCTGCAAATCCACTGAGTGCAGTGGCTTTTTCAGTCCCAAATGTCAGACTGATAGCCGTCTTGAAGGCCACCACTGGAACCTGGGGCTTATTGGCAATAGGTCAAGTTAGGCCAATAAGAGTCAGAAGTACACAGGGGCATGTAGGGGCAGAAAGGTCTGGGTCAGATAGCCTGAAGGTCTGGCAGAAGGATCTGTGGAGCTTGTAGGCAAGGAGGAAGTGAACGTGGGGAGAAAGGAAATCAGGCCTGGTCAGAGGACACCACAGGTCAGCCAGGTGCCAAGGAGTCCCCATGTTCTAAGGGTGCCAGCAGAGAGAGAATATCTGCGGATATCTGCAGGGCTGGGTGGGCGGTCAGACCTTGAGGCTGTGCTTGCTTTGCTTCAGAAGCAAGTGGTGATAAAGAACACAGTAGTGTTTTTCTGCAACTGAGGAGGACTTAAATACTACGTGCCCACCAACACCTTTAGGTTTTCTTCTATGGGGGTTAGCTTTGGGATTACCAGGTGCCCAGGATGTGTGATCCTCCTCTTCTTGAGAGAGGTCTGGAGAGCAGGCAGCAGGGGCTGTGCATTATTTACTTCTGCCCACCCCGGTGGGTGGCTGAGTGCCTGCCAAGTGTTAGCCCCAGTGACTGTGTATGGGATTGAATCCAACAGACATTCACCGAGTCACAGTTCTTAAATCTCAGTTATTACCTCCAGCCTTAAACCACACCACCATGTGCAAAAGGGCACCTTTACCTTTGTAGAATCATTGCAGACTCTCCTCCTGCTGGCTGTGTCCATCTCTCCCTCCCTCCCACGTCCTCCTGCAGAGCATCCTGTCTGTGCACAGCAGTCCAGATGTTAGACCCACCCAGCTCCTGGACCTGGGCTTTGTACACTGACTGTAACAATTGAAACATAAGACATACCAGGCGCTGTGGCTCATGCCTATAATCTTAGCACTTTGGGAGGCCAAGGTGGGTGGATTGCTTGAGTCCGGGAGTTCGAGACCAGCCTGGGCAACATGGGAAAACCCCATCTCTACAAAAAATACAAAATAAAATATTAGCCAGGCATGGTGGCGTGTGCCTGTGGTCCCAGCTACTTGGGAGGCTGAGGTGGGAGGATCGCTTGAGCCCAGGAGGTCGAGGCTGCTGTGAGCCATGATTGTGCCACTGCACTCCAGCCTGGCCTGCAGAGTGAGACCCTGTCTCAAAAAAAAAAAAAAGGACATAAAGGCATTAAACATTGAAACCACCAAGATTAAACTTACCTGGGTTTACTTGTGAGTGAGTTCATGTGCTAGGGTGCCAGGAGAACACCCTAAATCTGAAGAGTTTAATCCAATTTTCCTCATTGTCAAACTAAACTTTGGTGTTCCTGAAAAGATGAAATATTACTTGAAGCCGTGCAGTTGGGAAAGTGGTTGATTTCTTCAGTGTTAAACCTCACCAAAAAATGTTCTGATGCAATTTCCAGCCTCTCACTTTGGCTGTAATATTTAAAGGCAATTTTTAAAAGTCACTTTCCATGCATAATTTTCTCCCACTACACTTTGTTATTTTTTTTTTCTCGAATTGAAATGGTTACCACGCTGCCATCTGAGGCTTTGCTAAGTGGGATGCATTGGTCTTTGCCAGAGCCAAGAAAGAGTTAAAGTTGCAAATGGCCGTCTGTCGTCTTTCTCAGTCTGGGGATGGGGGTGGATACCGCCCAATTGTCTGTCCTTTTCTTCCCCTCCCTAGGGCTGAGTGCGGGATATCAAGTCTCCTAAAATAGCTCAGACCCTATGGGGAGATGCCTGCCCTGAGCAAGAGCTAGCTTGGCATGGAGGATTCTCAGGGTTGGAAGGGAATGTTCCTGGCCAAATGGTCTGATCTCTTGGGCTGGAAGAGAGAGGAAGGAGCTCAGTAACCTTCTAAACCAAACATCCACTAACAAGCTCTTTCAGGGCCCTCAGGGAACCCAGATAACTGCTGTCATCTTCCTTCACCTAAGTGGCATCCGACAGAGCATCCGCCCCCACAGAGTCCTCTGAGGCTGCTGGGCACAGTGCAGAGAGGCACTGGCAGATCTGGAGCAGAATCTAAGTGAGCATCTCCTCATTAGGATTTCTGGATCTCTTAGGGTTTACAAGATACTATAGAATCATTGCATATTGCAAATGTCCAAAGGAGAGAACTGTTGGTTTTTGTGGTTTTCCAGAGTCATGGTGAGTGGAGGGGCTTCTTCTGCCCAGGCCTTCGAGCCTACTCTGATCCTTTGTCTTAAGATGCAGACAATGATTGGGGGCTCTAGACTATGGACCTCCTCACTCGAAGGCTGGGCAGCGTCTCATTTGCACGCTTTGAGTCAGGAGCTGGTGCAGGCCAGAGAGAAGCACTGCTTTCTTCCTAAGCCTCCTGCTTTTATCTTTTTTTTTTTGAGATGGAGTTTCACTCTTGTTGCCCAGGCTGGAGTGCAATGGCACGATCTCGGCTCACTGCAACCCCTACCTCCTGGGTTCAAGTGATTCTCCTGCTGCAGCCTCCCGAGTAGCTGGGATTACAGGTGCCCACCACCACACCTGACTAATTTTTGTATATTTAGTAGAGATGGGGTTTCACCATGTTGGCCATGCTTGTCTTGAACTCCTGACCTCAGGTGATCCACCAGCCTTGGCCTTCCAAAGTGCTGGAATTACAGGTGTGAGCCACCGTGCCTGGCCCAGTTTTATCTTTATGTACAAGTCGATTTGAATTTCTGTTTGCTCCTATTGACAGACATTTTTGTGGTGGGTATAGACTTTGCATGTTATTATTGGGCACTCACCACAGGAATTTACTCCTCCAGTGGGCCAGTTTTGCAATAAGGTAGCACATCTCCCACAGCCACAGTGCAGGTCAGGGGCACTCAGACTCGACTGTGCCTCGGAGCCACATAGACATCAGTGTTAGCATGGACACTCCCATGGCCACTCCAGGGAAGCTGACTCAACAGAACTGAGTGGGGCTCAGGAATCTGAGCCACAGCCGATTCTGTTGCCGATGGGCTGAGGATCCCACTTTGAGAAACTGATTAGTGTCTGAGTTCTCATCTGTGATATTAACCAGCAAATTATGGGTGACAAAATCTGGGATGGAGGCATTTCTGACTTTTGGCTGGTCGATGTCCGCAGCCAAAAGTCTGACATTCAGAGGATCAGCCAGCCTGCATCACAGGTAGGCAGGCAGGCAGGCTGCAGTCAGTGTCCCTGCAGGGGCGTCACGTCTCCATTGTGTGCCCTGCAGGATCCATAGTTTTTCTTATTTATCCCGAGCTAATCTCCCTCAGTGCCCAGTTTAATGGATTCTGCAGATGAAATGGGGATTAGGAAGGAGGAAGGGAAGAGAACAAATATGAACAGTGAGAACACTGTGCTAGATGCTGAGCTCCTGGCTTCACACCGATTGTGTCTGACATCACCCCCACAGAAGCACAGTGGGTTGGCATTACTGCACACTTCTCCAGCTGAGGGCTCAGAGGTCCCACGGCTAGGAAGTGGCAGATGCTTTGTTGCAAAGTCAGGCATGTTCAACTTAAAGGCCTTCCTCTTTTTTTCTTTCTCTCTCTTGCAGTGGTGGGGCAATGGATACATTTAAGGTTTTTTCCCTCATTTTTATTTTGAAAAATTTCAGACTATGGAAAGATTGTATGGTAACCCCCCTGGACCCTTTAATTGTTGACATTCTGCCACATCTGCATTCTCTCTGTCTACCTTACCCAGCTACCTAACTAATTTTGCTAATCCATTTGAGAATTACTTGGGAACATTGTATTGATTTACTTCTAAATATTTCAGTTTATCTCCAAGGAACAAGGGCATTTTCCCACAGAACCATAATACAATGATTACACTTGGGAAATTTCACATTAATACATTACCATTTAACAGGTATCTGGCTTATTTTCCCAATTGTTTACAAAATGTTTCTTATAGTATTTTTTTTTTTTTTTGATTCAGGATTCAATCCAGGATCACTTACTGCATTTACTTGTCAAGTCTCTTGAGTCTCTTTTCATCTCAAAGAGTATTTCAGTCTTTTTTGTTTTTTGGCCTTTTATAACACTGATGTTTTTTAAGGAGACCAGGCCAGTTGTTTTACAGAATATCTGTCAGTTTGGATTTGACTGGTCATTCCCTCTTAAGAGCTTCATGTCAGGGGGACAGAGGCTCTACTTTTTTGATTATCTGCCACTGCCTCTTACCAGGTGAGGATGGAGCGTGGCTGTTTATGTTGTTAAAAGGCCCAGAGTGGGAAAAAAAGCAGCCCAGTTTGGTGGGATGAATGTATGCTGTGAAGGGCAGCAGAGAGCTCAAGTTCTGGCTCATGTCCCTGGCTGATTGACCTTGAGCCTGTCAAAGAATATTCCTAGAACCTGGTTTTCTTCTTTGTAAATGTAGATGGTTTTGGCCTTGCAGGATTATAATAAATATAGGTAAAGAACCTAGCAGGTCAACTGATGCATAATTAATCATAACTTTATAAATGGCAGCCACTATTAAGTCCTTAATTACAATATACCAAAATATCCTACTTTTTCTTCCAACACACCTGTCAAATGCACCTTTTTCTGTACTTTCCCATTTCCCCATTCTAGGGCACTTCTATTGCTACTGCCTCCTTTCTGTTGCCCTCATCCTAATCTGTCCCATACATGCTACCATGGGTTGTCCTAAAATGTGGCCCTTGTCATCATATTCATCTGGCTTCCTTTTTCCCCAGCACATCGAGTCTGACTGTCTAGCACTCAGCACCCTTCATGGTCTCACCTCGTCCCCTACCTGAACATTTCTTTGACTATTTGCTCTTGATTTGGCTCCTAGGATTTTCTCCCTGACTTCCCTCATTCCCCATACTCCCACACAAGGTGCATGCATAAATCACCTGGGGTATGGTCACAAACAGAAACCACTCTAGGCTTTCCATGTGGAAAGGGATTTAATGAAGGCAATCAGGTGCTTGGAAAATCTGGACAAACAAAACTCAAAAGACAGACTGGACAAGCCAAGGTCAAGGAAGGCCACTGGTTTTGTCACTAGCTTTCACAGATAGGGAATTTGAAGGAACTCGGAAAACTACTAGGGATGATCTCAGCTGCCTCCAATCCCAAGATCTGAGATTTTCAGGAAAGTACCTAGAAGCTGCTGCAAAATGCCATGTCTGCCTAAGCCCAAATTTACCATTGCCAGAGGAGCAAAAATCTGGCTTCTGCCTTCTTTCTACCTTCTATATCTTGGCAAGTGCTTCTCATGGGTGTTTTTTGATGCAGGACTCTGAAGACAGGGATTCTGGGACATGTAGTCTCCAGGCTTCTAGCTCCTGTGATACAGGGGAGAGAAGAGAAGGGGGGTGCTGGTCAAGGAAAGGCTTTCCTTGGAGACAAGTGGAGAAGACATTTTCTTGCTATTTCTTAGGGTCACAGCTGGAAGGACGTGAAACTTGTTGCCTCAGAAGCCATTATCCCTGACACTTAGAGGAAGCCCCGCTGTGGTAGGAGAGAATGAAGCCCCCAAACAGTGAAAAGCAGAGCAAAAAACAGAGCTGAAAAAGGAGAGAGAGAGAGCACACTGATCATATTGTGCCAGCCCTGGATTTGAAGGCTTACCTTATGCAGTGTTATCCGTGTCCTTCTCAGTTATATCCATCCATACATTTCTTTTTCACTGTAGCTAACTTCAGTTAGATTTCTGTTACTTGCAGCCAAGAGGGTCTTAATGAATAGCAGAAGGGAGAGCATGTAAACATTGCAGAGTCAGAGTGTGGTGTGTGCTTTGCAAAAAGAACTAACAAAGGAATTTGAGCACCTAGAGAAGATAATAAGAAAGAGTTCAGTCGCGCGGTGGCTCATGCCTGTAGTCCCAGCACTTTGGGAGGCCAAGGCGGATAGATCACCTGGGGTCAGGAATTCGAGACCAGTCTGGCCGCCCATCTCTACTGAAAATACAAAAATCAGCTGGGCGTGGTGGTGCACACCTGCAATCCCAGCTACTTGGGAGGCTGAGGCAGGAGAATTGCTTGAACCTGGGAGGTGGAGGTTGCAGTGAGCCGAAATTGCACCACTGCACTCCAGCCTGCATGACAGGAGTGAGACTCCATCTCAAAAAAAAAAAAAAAAAAAAAAAAAGAGTTCATCTCCGTTTTATCTTTTTCCTTGGAAATATTGTTTAAACCATAATTCTACCTTAGTTATTACTTATTTTTAATTTATTTTATTTTATTTTTTGAGGCAGGGTCTCACTTTGTTGCCCAGGCTGCAGTGCAGTGGTACGATCTTGCCTCACTGCAGCTTTGACTTCCCCAGGCTGAAGCGATCCTCCTGCCTCAGCCCCCAAAGTAGCTGGGACCACAGGTGCACGCCACCACGCCTGGCTAATTTTTTGTATCTTTGGTGTAGACAGGGTTTCCCCATGTTGCCCAGGCTGTTAGTTATTGCTTCTCATGGGTTTTGTTTTCTTCCAGAATTCTCTTCTTCCTTTCCTTCTGTTTTCAAAAGACTTCCTGTCTCCCGAAGACCAATTTGATTATTTTCTCTCTGGGACCTCCACAGCTACGTTACCCCATTTCTTAATTCTTGAAATGCTTGGCACAGTCTAATTTGAACCACAAATTATTAAATTTTTGGTGAGTGCTTCAGCTGCCCTTTATTGGCTGTAACTTCCTGCCATGGACTACTGCATTCTCATCCACAGATTGATCGCCTTTGATTGGTGCTCAAGAATCCTTGGGAGTTGATGGACTGATGAATCAAACGGGGAGTCTGAGGCTGCCATGGGCAATTAAATGGGAGAGCAGGAGTGGAGAAGAGTAGTGCTGCCCAAGTAACAGTCATCCAGGAATAAGGAAGCCTTTCCAGAAAGAATAATCAAGCTGGCTCAAATGCACTTGGCACACATGGGGTGGACCCTGAGTCCCAGGTGGTGTACCTCTCCTAGTGGCCACAAGGGGGCGAGAGAGGGCATGGTCCAGGTGCCAAAATATTGCTGTGGCTGTGGGGTCAGCCAGCTGGCTGTTCCGCTAGTTGAGCCCTGGCTGGAAAGGGGATCTTGGCCTAGGTGATTTGCACAGGATAAAGTGGGTCTCCAACCAGAAGGCCTAGGAAGCAGCATGCCTGGACCAAGGTTAGGAAAGCCCAAGGATGAACAGACGGATGGCAAACATTGATAAACATCTAAGAATATGAGCTAGAATCTCCAAAATTAAACCAGCAAGTGAATGTCCACTGACCCACATATTCTGCTAAGGATGGGGGATGACTCAGTGTCCTGGAGAAGGAAGCAGGAAGCCCAGGCATAGTACAGTGGCAAGGACCGAGTCTGGGAGGCAGGGGTCTGGAGTCTGATCTCTAACCTTGTAGTCCCTCAATCCTGTGTATATGGCCCCTGATGAAAGCTTGTACCGTGTGTCCTTAGGTGATGGCCTCTCCCTCTCTGAGCCTCGGTGTCTCATCTTACCAAATAAGTTTGATGTCTGGAGACTGAGAGACCAGCCCCACCCTTGCACTGGGCACCATGATGACCAGGGTTCCTTTCAGTTTCAGTGGTCTCTGAGTGACATGAACAAAACAGTTAGTTGGCTGCAAAGACCATGTCTTTCTCACTTCTGCCTGTGTACACCTGCTCTCTTTACAACTTTTGAGGAGGCCCTGGTCCTGTGGGACCAGGATTGTTCAAAGACCTTTGTAGAAGCTGAGCAGTCTAATTTCTAGATGCACTGACCTGTGACATAGCACACACCAAAATGCCCCCACATCCCACTGGAAATGCAATTCATTTTCTCTAAAATAGTTTTTGGGGGAATTTTAATAATTTTGCTTTGAGGATTATTTTGCTAATTTTATTTTCAATGGCTATGGTTTCTTAGAAATCATTGTGCATAGTTAGGAATTCCTGGAAGTGAAAGAATCGGCTAATTGCTTTCAAATATAAATTTACAGATACTAAGTATAACGATATATAGAGTTGATGTAACAGAATTTCAGGGCATTTCATTACATTTTGACTGTGGAAATTTCATTTTGTAACTTGGAGTCAATGAGAATTTTTGTAGTGCATGAAACATTTTTTGAGGCTCTTGAGAAGCTCGTAGGTCCTCTGTCCTCTGTCTGTGGCACCTGATGGGAAAAATCCTCCTGCTTGAGGCAGCTGAGTTGAAGTGGGAGGTCATTTCTTACCATTATTAGTTTTTGTCTCATGTCTTCTGGCCTGAGAGCCTGTGCAAGCTTTGAGTGTATCAACAAGTAAAGAGCACCCCCTTTCACTTTCCTTTAATCTCAGAAACTTCATTTCAACATCTATCTTTCAGCTAAGCCGTCATATAGGCAGGCATCAGGGTGGCAGAGTCCCCCCAGCCCCAGGGATTTTTCTAAAGCCTGTCTCTCCCCAGTGCTCTCAGGCATACCGCAGCCAAGCCAGACATCATCCCCATTGTCAGGGTTCCACAGAAATAGATATCCCACAAAGGGCACTATCTCGCCTGAGAATTTGTTTTCTCTTGCTGATAATTCCTCTCCATAAACATTTTTGAGAAAGATGAATAGGTGTACCTTTCTGGAACAGTGAATGGATGCTGGGGCGTGAAATGACTCTGCATGGCATGTTTTATGGAAGAGGGGAGGGTCCTGAGGACTGCCTTTCATGTCCTCAGCCTCTGACTTGGTTGCAGATTGCCCGGCCTACTCTTCTGTAGGTGAAGGTTTAACAGCTGCTTCTCTCACTGCTGATAACCTCTGGAAGGCCCAGCCTGGGTGGAAGCCAGACACACCCCAAGAGTTGGCACAAAAATGCCACCAGCCTGTAGCAGCTCTGGGCCCACCCTGAAGACCTGGTTCTCTCATTGTACCTCACAGCCAGTGCTGTAGGCTTCAGACACTCCATTCTGCTGGATACCCCCCTGCCTGCCCCTCTTCCCAACAGCCATGAAGGGAATGAATTCCTTCCCATCGTGATGTTAATGAATCTCAAAGGGGGGAGAAAAAGAGATAAGATCTCAGAAATAAAGACGCCAGCATAAAAATGGAAGACACAGTGACCTTCAACAGGATGAACAAATGTGAGATTTTTCCATTCATCTCTGCCTGGGGGATGGGAACGGTGACCGTTAATAACAAAGTGACACCAAGTGATTTGCTGACAGTTCATAAAGGTCCCTGTGAAGCCCAGAGTCAAGAATGCCAAATGACTCATGAAGGTAGCAAACCAGAAATGGGGTGAGGGGGGAACCCTGAACTGCGACCTAGGTCACAGGTTTCAAAGCAGGTTTATTCTCACCCCAGGGTAGGGCTGCCAGAGTTAGCAAATAAAAATGTAGGATGCACAGTTATATTATATTTGAGTTTTAGGTAAGCAATTTTTATATATATATATATTTGGGACACATTTGTACTGAAAATGTGTTTATTTGAAATTTAAACTTGGCATCCTGTATTTTCTCTGGCAACCCTAACCCAGGGGCATAGCACTTCTCATTTCCCGAGTACGTACACATGTCCAGGCTCAACTTCCACCAGGAAGAGGCTCCCTCCAGCTCTTTATATCTTACAGTTTCTTGAATCTGACACTGACTTATAGGTCCAGCTTACAGGCCACGTTTTTGAGAAGACGTTCCCCCAACAAATCATTTTTTCCTTTCTCTCTGCCCTCTTGCCCACTGTGTTTTGCTTATTTTCCTATTTTGGTTTACATTTAGTTGCATGTAAGTCTGTTTCCCACACTAGATTGGGAGCAAATCAAGGGCAAAGACTGTATCTAGATTCTTTTTCTTCATTGCCCTTAATAAGGTTTCACCCATGCCTGACATGCATACTTTGTGAATGTTTGCTGATTGAATGAGTGAATGATCAGAGCTAACATGCTTTGAGTGCTGACTATGTGCCAGGCATGGATTTAAGTCCTTTAATGTTCTAGTAACACTTTGAGGTAAGCGTCATTTTAATTTCCATTTTAGGGATGGAGAAATGGAGGCACAGAGAAGTAACTTGCTTAAGGTCAAGGGCAGAGCTGGGACTTGAACTCAGGCAGTGTGGCTGCAGAGTCTGTGCTCTTAACCTCTGTAATAGATCAAATGGATGAATGAATGAACAGAAGAATGAGTGGTCGAATAAATGAAAAAATTCATGAGCAGAGGTGGCAAATGGTAGTAAGATCAGGGAGACACAAGAGGTAGGAGCCCAGGTAAGCAATAGGACATCAGAGGCTGGAGGAATCAGAGTGAAACCAAGAAGACAAGCTGAGTGACCTGAACATGAGAGGCAGCCCAGCACCAGAAAGGGCTGATCTCTGGTTCCTCTTTCTGCTTTGGAAATCAATCCTTGGGCCCCAACTGATCTATGACTCTGCTGGGGCCTGACTGTAGCTCTCTTTCTAGCTTTCTGTCCCTCAGCCCTCCACTTCCCAGAGCGGACTCCAACCCCTCTTCTCTTAAAAGGCTCAGACCTGCTGAGCTCTGAGGCCAACCCTGTCTTTCCTTGGGGGTGCTCACTTAGGAGTTACAGGGCATCCACAGGAAGTCAGCTTGGTGTCAGGGCCCTCCCTGTTCTTGGGCCTTGGCCACTCCATGTCTAGTGGACCTCTGTCTGGCTCCTGCTGTAGGTGTCACATTGAAGGAAGCAATGGGATCTACAGAGGGTGACCACAGACTGCCTGCTAATCAGATCACTGCCAGGGTTATTATAGAAATGCATTTAAGCCCATGGAAACAGACAATGGCCTGCTTATGTCTTCAACCTATTCTTTTTATTTATAAAGTTGTGGTTTAAAAAACCCCACATAACATAAAATTGACCATCTTACCATTTTTCTTTCCTTTTTTTTTTTTTTTTTGGAGAAGGGATCTCTCTGTCACTCAGGCTGGAGGGCAGTGGTGACCTCAGCTCATTGCTACCTCTGCCTCCCAGGCTCAAGCAGTCCTCCACCTCAGCCTCCTGAGTAGCTGGGACCAGAGGCCTGTGCCACCATGCCCAGCTAAATTCTTGTATTTTTGGTAGAGACAGGGTTTTGCCATATTGGCCAGGCTGGTCTCAAACACCTGGACTCAAGCAATCCACCTGCCTTGGCCTCCCAAAGTGCTGGGATTATAGGCGTGAGAAACCATGCCCGGCTGTTTTAACGTTTTTATGTGTACAGTTGAGTCATGTTAAATATATTCACGTTGTTGTGAAGCAGAGCTCCAGAAGGCTTTTGTCTTGCAAAACTGAAACCTATACCCATTAAACAATAACTACTCTCACTCCTCCCTCCAGCCCCTGGTAACTACCGCTCTGCTTTCTGTTTCTATGAATTCGATGACTTTAGATACCTCATATAAGTGGAATCATGCAGTATATGTATTTTTGTGACTGGCTTATTTCTTACTGTAATGTAGTCAAGGTTCATCCATGTGTAGCATGTATCAGAATTTCATTCCTCTTTAAGGGTGAATAATATTCTGTAATATGGATATGCATTGTCTTCATCCATTCCTCTGTCAATGTTGAGTTGTTCCCATCTCTTGGCTATCGTGAATAATGCTGCAGTAAACATGGGTGTGTGCAAATATCTCTTGAGACCCTTGCTTTCAATTCTTTTGGAAATATTCCCTGAGGAGAAATTGCTGGAGCATATGTTAGTTCTATTTTTAATTTTCTGAGGAGCTACCATGCTATCTTCCACAGCAGTTGTATACAATCATATGTTCCCTCCAACAGAGCACAAGGCTTCCAATTTCTTCCTATCTTCACCAACACTTGTTGTTTTCTGTTTTCTTGGTAGTATCTATTCTAATGGGTGTGCCTGTGTTTCTGTACTGCCTTAGAACATTTTTAAATTATTTATTAGAACTGAGCAATGGGAAAAGTATCACATCATTTTATGGGCAGATAACCTGATAACCTAGAGCCACAGAGAACAATCATAACTTTGCCAATGACCTCGTGACTGTGGGCAAGTTGTGCGATCTCTTGAGTTCTCATCTGCTCACTTTAAGGACAAGGCCTTCTCAATGATACAACCTTCTCCCTCCTTTCCCCTGACATTTTCACCAGGAAAAGGTGGGAAGTGAGAGATGGGAAATGACTTGTGAGATTGGGGTCTTAATCTCAGCAGCCATCACCCCGAGTATATATTTTTCTTTTCTCTATAAGAATAACTCATGCTTATTTTTGAACATGTAGAAAGCTCACAAAAGCATTAGAAGTGAGGAAATATGTATCTACCCTTCGATCACCCAGAGGCAACACCTGATAACATTTTGCTCTGTTTCTTGTAATCTTTTTCTAAGTGAGGCAAACTTCTTTAATCTTTGAGAGTCCCTCTTTTTCTAAAGAAGAGCTACTTCTTTTCACAGCAGTCTGTAGCAAAGTTAACTGAGCTCTCAATTTCTTAAATATATCTTTCTTTGTGCTAGTTCATTTCTTAGATGTGTCACTTTGAGTGAAAAGCAATTAATTACAGTGGAAACACTGCTAGGAGACATCTTATGAAATTCTGTTAATATGTATAGGGAGAGAAAGGAAGGGGAAAGGGAGCTGCCGGGCAAACCCAGTCTATTTAAATGGATAATTTCCTTTCCTTTCAAGTTTCAGGGTTGCAGATCTATATATTTATGAAAGGACTAGAAAGCTGTTACTGTATCTCCAATTTGTCAAACTCAGTAAAACCCAACTGAAAAGCAAAGTTGATAGAATGACTTTGATAAATGTCATTTTCAATTTTTTTTTGTTTTCCAAGGAACATTGCTATATAAGTTCAGAAAAAAAAGTCGAAATTACAATCCTAAAGTTAAAAAAGGAGTCATGTGGGAGAGCACTGGGTTTCGAAGGCTTGCTCTCAGTAATATCCAGCCTCAGGAAGCCATGCCTGGAGATCATTATTTAAAATATTTTTTGAGATGGAGTCACTCTATCACCCAGGCTGCAGTACAGTGGAGCAATGTTGGCTCACTGCAACTTCTGCCTCCTGAGTTCAAGTGATCCTCCTACCTCAGCCTCCTGAGTAGCTGGGATTACTACAGGTGCCTGCCACTATGCCCAGCTAATTTTTGTATTTTTAGTAGAGACAGGGTTTCACCATGTTGGCCAGACTGGTCTCGAAGTCCTGACCTCAGGTAATCTGCCTGCCTCGGCCTCAAAGTGCTGGGATTACAGGTGTGAGCCAGCGTGCCTGGCTGCTTGGGGATCTTTGGGGCTGGTGTTGCCTAAAGGGTTGGGCTTTGGGGCTGCAGGAGTCCCAGAAGGTTTTGTCTTGAAAACTCAGGCCTGGCTGGGACCCCTGAGGGTGGCCTGACCTGCCTCCTGGGGTTGGGGAATCCTGCACAAAAGGCATTCAGCACAGCTCCTCGCACAGGAGAACTGCTCAGTAACTATTGAATATAATTGCGATGTTCTGGGGTGTGGAGGGAGAGGGCTTCTGGGCCTTCTCTTGGCAGTGTGGTTGGGAGTCAGAGGAGGAGGTACATTTGGAAAGTGAGGTATGGTGGGGAGTGTATTGGTCCCTTTATCTGCTTTCTTTTTTCTTTTCTTTTCTTTCTTTTTTTTTCTTTTTAAGACAAGAGTCTCGCTCTGTCACCCAGGCTGGAGTTCAATGGTGTGATCTCGGCTCACTGCAACCTCTGCCTCCTGGGTTCAAGCAGTTCTTCTGCCTCAGCCTTCCGAGTGGCTGGGATTATAGACATGTGCCAGCATGCTCAGCTAATTTTTGTATTTTTAGTAGAGATGGGGTTTCTCCATATTTGCCAGGCTGGTCTTGAACTCCTGACTTCCAGTGATCCACCCACCTCAGCCTCCCGAAGTGCTGGGATTTCAGGTGTGGGACACTGAGTCTGGCCCCTTTATCTACTTTCTAATTCCTCCATAATCTGGGCTTCCAGGGCCCTGGTTGGGAAAGGAGTATGTGTGTGTGTGTGTGTGTGTGTCAATGTGTGTCAGAGCATCTAAAACAGGGAAGGTTTAGGGAGGAGGAAGAGTCAACTCACATTTATTAAGCCGTTACTGTACTGTATGTTTACCAGACACCATACAAAGCATGTGATACGGTTTGGATGTGTGTCCCCTCCAAAGCTCATGTTGAAATGTGAACCCCAGTGTTGGAGCTGGGGCCTAGTGGGAGGTGTTTGGGTCATGGGGGTGGATCCCTGATGAATGGCTTGGTGCTGTCCTCTTGGGAATGAGTAAATTCTCACTCTGTTCGTTCTTGCGAGATCTGATTGTTTAAAAGAACATGGTGCCCTCCCTCTCTCGCTTCCGTTCTCGCCATGTGACCGGCCTGCTCCTCCTTCACCTTCCTCCATGATTGTAAGCTTCCTAAGGTCTCCCCAGAAGCTGAGCAGATCCTGGTGCCTTGCTTGTACAGCCTGCAGAACCATGAGACAAACCTCTTTTCTTTGTAAATTACCCAGCCTCAGGTATTCCTTTATAGCAACGCAAAGGAATAACATAGCATATAAGAACTAAACCAAAGAAATAACACAGCATGTAAGAAAAAAAACTAATTCACAAAAGAGGTTAGGAGGTAACTGGACTAAGCATTTGGACCAGGCTTGTCTGCTTGACCCTGAAGCCTGAGCAGGAACATCTCCTCCATTTCCTGTGGACCTATAGAAAGATTTCCTCCACCATGTTCCTCAAGAGTTCAAGCCTAGCCTGGCCTCAGGTAAGATCTCAAGGGGCAGAATTTTCCTAATCCATGAAAACTCAGAGGTTTTCCCTTTTGGGGTGTAAAGAGGCTTCCTGCCAGTGGCAAGGAGCTACTTTATCACTGGCTGCCACTCGTCCTTTGAGAAGGACAGCCCAAAAGAGCTAGCTTAGGCTTGCCAGAAACTCTCCCAGGCCACATGGAAAGCCAGGCGACCCTGTAGTCCCTGCCCGGTGTGACTCAAGCCCTGAGTAGAAGAAAAGCAAGCTCCAACCTGCAGGCCAAGCCTGGCATGCAGTGGGGCTGTGGGCAGACTGCCATCCTTGGCACCAATGGTGCCAAATTTCTTGCCAAATGGGCTTGAGTTTCAACACGTTGGGAGAGCACAGGAGCCTGTGAGCATAACTTTGCTGTCAATCCTGAAGCAGGGCCAAGGAAGATCCTAGAGAGTCCAGCAGTACAGCAGATAGAAGGGACAGGCATGGATGTTGGGCTTCTGGGGACTCAGCCCTCTTTGGGGAAAGCAGAACACCATCTAACACCAGAGGACTGGACTGCAGCCGGAGCATCACCCGAGCCATCCCAGGGGATGGAAGTGAGTTTTTGTTTTACCTGTGAGATCTTAGAACTTAGGCTAGGTAGGTTTGTAAAAGTGGTCTTGTCTACGATGTGCATCTTCATTGTACAGATGGGGAAATGGAGGCTCAGAAAGAAAAGGAGACTTTCCTAAGGTCACATACTGGAGCTGGTGGTGCAGCTAGACTGCAACCTAATGCAGTGTTATTTTCATTTCCCATATTACTTGGTCCTCTCAAATGACTATAAAATTATAAAGGGTTTACAATTTTAAGGGATTAGTTTTCTAAGGGAACTCTTTTGTTTTCCATCAACTCTGTGAAGTCTTGGGGGTCCCTCACTAACCAGGGGACTATAGTATCCTTTTGATCCTAAGAATAGGAATTAGGTCAGATTTTTCTCTTTCTGGGCAAACCCCTTCCTACTTATTTGAAATCCCTTGAGACTCTAGTCAATAGTGAATGAGAGGCCAGCAGAACAGGACAACCCACTGTCTCCATCAACAGAACATTCTCCGCTCAAAACTTTGTTGTATATGCCTCAATATGTTGCCTATATCTATAATCTGTATCATCTGTCACTATCTCTCTTATATACATTGTATTTTTCCATGACATTACATCTTCTCTGATATGTGTGACAGAGTTTTCCATTGTATGATTATACCAAAGTTTGTTTAATTAATAATGTAGAGTTAAGTTCTCAGTTTTTTTTTCTTATTTTTTGTTGGTTGCATTAGCTAGTCCCTTCAAGACAATATTAGACACTGAAGTAATAAGTATCCTTCATTCTCCTTTCTTCTGATTTTCTAAGATCTGTGCTTAGAATTTTTCTCCTAAATGGGTGTGGATATAATTACATATCCTTAGTCTTCAGGATTTTTATTAAATTCCTTTTGGGTTTTTATCAAGATGATCATATTTTTCTTTCTTAATCTATTAAAACAATAAATTGTAATAACAGATTTTCTAATATTGAATCAGACTTGTAATCATGATGTATTATTCTTTTAATACATTGCATATATTAAATATATGCAATATTTAATGAATTATATGACTATAATTTAATATATATTGATTCGATTTGCAGTATTTGACTTGCTATTTTTGCAAATATGTTTATGTGATATTAATATTTAGCTTTTAGTGAGCTTGGTATATCTTTGTGAATAAAAACTATCAGGTTTGATATGAATGACATGTTAGATTTGTAAAACAAATTAAGGAGTATTTCAACTTTTATCCTGTGGAACCACCTAAATAGCACAGAAGTTATCTATTGTGTGAGGCTTAAAATAATTCACCTGTAAAACTGTATGGACCTGGTGCCTATTTAAGGGCTTATTTTAAAAATAAGTTTTCTAGACCTTTCTATTTTTGTCTATCTTTTCTGTATCTTCTTCAGAATAATTTGGTAATTTATATTTTTTGAGGATTATTTATTTTAATTCAAATTTTAGCATTTTCTTAGAATCTCTGATTATATCACCTTTCTCACTTCCATCATTGTTTGTGTTTCTATTTTTCATGATTAGAGATAATTGTTACTTTCCTCTATTGCTGGTCTTTTCAAGGAATTTGGTCTCGGAGGTATTTACTAATTTTACTTCCTGTGTATGTGTGTGTTTGTGTGGGTATTTAATTCCTTAATATCTGCTTTACTTCCTGTGTATGTGTGTGTTTGTGTGGGTATTTAATTCCTTAATATCTGCTTTTACCTTTACCATCTGCTAATTGGATTGATTGAATTAATTTCCTCTATCTTTTTTAGTTGAATGCTGAGTTTTTAAAAATGTTTTTCTTATTTAAAAGCTAAAAGTATTTAAACCAATATTTAAACCTAAAAATTGTTCTCAGAATGTGACTTTACCTATACCCCAAAAGTTACTTGAGCGTTGCATTTGTACATAAATAACAACATGGTTGGATGTAGATTTTTAGTTTACAATCTTTTCCCTTCAAACTCTTGATGTTACATTATTTTCTTCTTGACTTCATTATTTCAGAGAACTGTGGCAATCTTATTTTTTTCATTTAAACATGACTTATTTTTCTCCTGCTCTGATTAGCCTATAGAAATTTTCTTCTATTTATGTGTAACACATAGCTGGAGCTTAGTAAATCTACATGGACAGACTAACTGAAGGAAAATTTCAGCAGTTTATATCAAATAGTATATCTCATTTATTTAATGAGTTGTCTGGTATTCTGTAATCCCTTTTCATCTGAAAGCTACAGTGTTTATTCAGTTCAGGGACATTTTCTTCTACTTTTTCTTTGATGATCACTTCTTCATTTGCTCTGTTCTTTTTCTTAGGAATTCCTACTAATAATCTGGATTTATCATTCGAGTCACTTTGATGTTCTCTGTTCTTTGAGCTACTGGAGAATGCCTTGTGTTTGTTTTTCCAATTCATAGAGACACAGACTTGATGGAGATTTGAAATTCAACAATTGTGGATTACATTTTAAAGCATTTTTTCCTAATTTAGTGGCTTATCCTTTTCTTAGATGCAACTGACATTTCTCTGTTCTCCTATCACTCAGGCTTTCTGAAGAATGTGACATGGACAACCACTCCCCGTCTTCCTGACATTCTTTTTTTTTCTGTATACTCTGACATCACACTTCTTGAGTTTCCTTCTACCTGATGACCAGTCCATTTCAGCCTTTTGTCCTGGCTCCTCCTCTGCTCAGCTTTGAAGTATTGAAACATTTCAACACTTGGGCCTGGGCCTTTTTTTCTTTTCTCTGTCTGCACAGTCTATCCAGAGCCATAGCTTTAAGTACCATCTTTCCTCTGAACAGTACCAAATTTGTATCTCTGGCCCATACTTTTCCCTGATCTTAGACTTATGTCTCCACGTTTGTAGCTCCACTTGGAAATCTAAAAGGCATCTCAAACTTAGCAAGGATAAAGAAGGCCCTTGATTCTCCATCCCAAACCAATTTCTCATGTCCTCTCAATTTTCACCAGAGAGCTCAAACATTTAGTTGCTCAAGACAAAAGTATAGGCATTATTTCTATTTCCTGCTTTTCCCTATTATCACAGCTAATCCATCCTCAAGACCTGTTGATTCTCCCTCCAAAATGTGTCCTGAATTTGTCTACTTCTTTCAATCCACACTTCCATGGTCCTGGTTCCAACTATCATTGCAATAACTACCTGACAGGTCTCTTCACGTCTACTTTTGCCCTGCTGTAATCTGTTCTTTATATAGCAGCCAGAGTAATCTTTTAAAAACAAAAACTGATGCCAAAAAATTAGATAGCCTAAAATGGAAAATTTCCTAGAAAGACACAAACAATTGAAACTGACTCAAGAAGAATTAAAACACTTGAACAGAGTATAACAAGAAAAGATAGTGAATATTAAAAAAAACCTTCCCATTAAAAAAAGATGATTTCACTGGTGAATTCTTCCAGATGTTTAAAGAAGAACTAACACCACTCTTCCCTAAAATGAGAACACTTCTCAACTCATTCTGCGAAGCCAGTATTATCATGATACTGGCTGTATAACTTACTTAATACCCAAGTCAGACAAATATCACAAGAAAACAACAGACCAACATTCCTTATGAATATAGATGCAAAAATTCTCAACAAAATACTAGAAAAATCAATTTATTTAATAAACCATGCTAATAGAATAAAATATAAAAACCATATGATCATTTCAATAGATGCAAAAAAGCATTTGACAAAATTCAACACCCTTTTGTGATAAATACTCAAGAAACTAGAAATTGAAGGGAACTTCCTCTACCGGGTAAAGTATATGTATCAAAAACCCACAGCTAATGTAATATGTAATGGTGAAAGACTGAAAGCTTTTTTTCTAGCATCAGGAACACGATAAGAATGTCTGTTCTTGCTACTTTTAGTCAACATTATGCTGCAGGTTCTAGCCAGAGAAATCAGGCAAGAAAAAGAAATAAAATACATCTAAATTGGAAAGGAATAAAAGTAAAACTAGCTGTTTTGCATGCAAATAGACATGAACTACTATACATATGCTGCTTGACTTATGATGGGGTTATGTCCCAATAAACCTATAGTAAAGTCAAAAAATCATAAGTTGAGCCATTGTAAGCTGGGGACTGTCTGTATAGAAAAACTTAAATTCATTAAAAAAAACTTAGAGATAATAAATGAGTTCAGCAAAATTTAGGATACAAGATCCATATACAAAATTCACTTGCAGTATTATACACTTGCAAAGAAGAATCCAGAACTGAAATTAAGAAAATATTCCTCTTGTGGTAACATGACAAAGAACAAACTTCTTAGAAATAAATTTAACAAAAAAGGTGCAAAACTAGTAAACTAAAACCTATAAAAAATCATGAAAGAAATTAAAGAAAACCTAAGTAAATGGAAAGACATCCCATGCTCATGGATTGGAAAACTCAATATTGCTAAGATGACAATACTACCCAAAGTGATCTATAGATTCAATGCAACTAATCTCAAAATTTCAGCTGGCTTTTTTTGAGAAATTGACAAACTAATCCTGAAATTCATATGGAAATGCAAGAAGCTCAAAATAGCCAACACAATCTTGAAAAAAAAAAAAGTTGGAGAAACCACATTTCTTAATTTTAAAACTTACCACAAAACTACAGTAATTAAGACTGTTCGGTACTGGCATAAGGATAGACATATAGATCAATGGACTAGAAGTGAGAGTCCAGAAATATCTATGCTCAATTGATTTTTAAAAATTAATTTACTTTTAATTAACAAAATTATATTTATGTTGTACATCATATTTTGATATAGATGCACATTGTGGGATGGCTAATCTAATAAACATATTTATTACATCACATACTTACCATTTTTGTGGTGAGAACATTTGAAATCTACCCTGTCAGTATTTTTCCTTTTTTTTTTAAATTTCTTTTTTTTTTTTTTTTTTGAGATGGAGTCTCACTTCGTCACCCAGGCTGGAGTGCAGTGGCACGATCTTGGCTCACTGCAACCTCCGCCTCACTTCCCGAGTTCTAGCAATTCCCCTGCCTCAGCCTCCTGAGTAGCTGGGATTACAGGTGTGTGCCACCATGCCCAGCTAATTTTTGTATTTTTAGTAGAGACGGGGGTTTCACCATGTTGGCCAGGCTGGTCTTAAACTCCTGACCCCAGGTGACCCACCCATCTCTGCCTCCCAAAGTGCTGGGATTACAGGCATGAGCTATTGTGCCTGGCCTGTCAGCAATTTTCAAGTATAGAATACAGTGTAGTCACTGTGTTCTACAATAGATCTTCTGAACTTATTCCCACTGTCTACTGAAAGTTTGTATCCTTTGACCAATATTTCCTCAATCTCTTCCCCAACCCCTGAGCACCAGCCCTTGGTAGCCACTATTCTATTCTCTGCTTCTATGAGTTTGACTTTTTTGTTATTTTATTTTACTTTAATTAATTAATTAATTGAGACGGGGTCTCCCTATGTTGCCCAGGCTGCTCTTGAATTTGCAGTCTCAAGCAATCCTCCTACCTTGTCCCCGCAAAGTGCTGGGATTACAGGCTTGAGCCACCATGATTAGTTGTTTGACTTTGTTAGATTCTACATATAAATGAGAACATGTGGTATTTGTGTCTGTGACTGGCTTATTTCACTTAGCATAATGTCCTCCAGGTTCATCTATGTTGTCACAAATGACAGAATTCTCTTCTTTTTAAAGGCTGAATAGTATCTCATTGTGTATATGTACCACATTTTATTTACCTATTCATCTGTTGATGAACATTTAGATTGATTTCATACATTGGACTTCTCCCTGCACTACATACAAAAATTAAGTCAAAATGCATCAAAGGCAAGAGAAGAAACTATGAGACTCTTGGAAAAAAACATAGGTGTAAATCTTGTGGCCTTGGACTTTCTTAGTCAGTGCTTCCTTAGATACAACCCCAAAAGCACAAGCAAACCAAAGAAAAAAATAGATAAATTGGACTTCATCAAAATTAAAAACCTTTTGCTTTGAAGGACACTATCAAGAAAATGAAAAGCTGGGCTCAGTGGCTCATGCCTGTAATCCTAGCACTTTGGGAGGCTGAGGTGAGAGGATACTAGAGCCTAGGAGTTCAAGATCAGCCTGGACAGCATAGGGAGACCCCATCTCTACAAATTATAATAAAAATAATTAGGTGGGCTTGGTGGTGCTCACCTGTGGTTCCAGCTACTTGGGAGGCTGAAGTGGGAGGATCCTGAGCCTGGAAGGTCAAGGCTGCAGTGAGCTATGTAGGGCCATTGTGCTCCAGTCTGGGCAACAGAGTGAGACCCTGTCTCAAACAAACAAGCCCCAAATCCCCACAAAAATTAAATAAATAATTGTAAAAAATATTGGCAAAGGATTTGAATAGATATTTTTCCGAAGAAGATGTACAGATGATCAATACACATATGAAAAGGTGTTCAACATCATTAGCCATCAGGGAAATGCAAATTTAAAACCACAATGATAACACTTCATATCCTATAGGATGGTTATAATAAAAATATGGACAATAACAAGTGTTGGCAAATTGGAACCCTTATACATTTCTGGTAGGAATGTAAAGTGATGCAGCCACCTTGGAAAACAGTGGTGGTTCCTCAAAAAGTTAAACATAGAGTTATGTCTTAGCAATTCCCCTCCTAGGTATACACCCAAGATAATTAAAAACATGTTTAAACAAAAACTTGTACACAAATGTTGATAGCATTATTCGAGATAGCCAAGTCAAAATAAAATGTCAATCAATAGATAAGTGGATAAAGAAAATGGAGTATACCCACACACTGGAGTATTATTCAGCCAAGAAAAGGAATAAAGTGCTGATACATACTACAATGTAGATGAGCCTTAAAAACATTATAAATGGAGTCAGACACAAAATGTCACTCATTGTATGATTCCATTAGTATGAAACAGTCTTAGAAAATGCATAGAGATAGAAAACAGGTTAGTGGTTACCAGGTGCTGGAGGGAGAGAAAAATGAGGAGTGAGAGCTAATGGGTGTGGGTTTCCTTTGGGGTGATGAAAATGTTCTAGGATGTGATAGTTGTGATGGTTGCACAGCTTTGTGAATATACTAAACCCCACAGAATTGTATACTTAGAAGGTGAATTTTTTGGTGTGTGAATTATATCTTAATTTTGAAGAAATGAAATGACCCACCCCAAAGCAGGGGCACTAATAAAGGTCTCATGGACTTGAATATGCTTGGCAAATCCACCAGACACAGATTCCTACTGCAAGGAGGGACCCTCATTTGCAGGCAGACAAGTACCCTTTGGGATGGGAGGGGACTCAGATCAGAAGTCAATGGGGCCAACCCTGAGCCCCAGCCCCCTGTTACGCCTCCCTGCCAAGTGCTCATCAGACCTCTGCCTGCTTGCTTGCCTGCCTCTTTTGACAGGGAGATCATTTCTGTTCAAGACAACCCCATTGGTCTTAAACAGCTTGATTTTTGAGAAGTTATTTACTAAGAAAAAAAAATTTCTTCTTCCTGTAGCATTCCTCTGGTTCTGTAGCAGAGCTGGTTCTGGCTCTGCCCTCTTAGACACAGAGAACAGGTCCATTTCCTCCCCTCCCTGACAGCCCTTCACAGACTGTCATACATGTATTCACTACAATCCTATGATCTGCTACTCTTTATCTTTAAGATCCTTGGCTCAGCGGGCACTAGAGGGCCTGAATTGCCTTCATCAAAGCAAGAGATAATTATGTATTGCCATAATGCATTTTAAAAAATAAAAACAACCATCTACTTACGAGAGCTTTCCTAACAAAACAAATCTGAACACCAAGAACTAAACTAGGAAGTTCTTTGAGCCTTTCAAAGTGGTGTCAGAGTGTGGGCACTTAAAAAATAGATTGTGCCTAGCCTTTATTTTTATTTTTATTTTTTGATGGAGTCTCACTCTTGTCGCCCAGGCTGGAATGCATTGGTGTGACCTCAGCTCACCACAACCTCTGCCTCCTGGGTTCAAGCAATTCTCCTGCCTCAGCCTCTGGAGTAGCTGGGATTACAGGTGCCTGCCACCATGCCCAGCTAATTTTTGTATTTTTAATAAGGACAGGGTTTCACCATGTTGGCCAGGCTGGTCTCAAACTCCTGACCTCAGGTGATCCACCTGCCTCAGCCTCCCAAAGTGCTGGGATTACAGGTGTGAGCCACCATGCCCAGCCCTGCCTAGCCTTTTTACTCTTTGTTTACATATAGTTCTAACACATTTAGTTACCAGATTACTAGGCCATGGTGAATCCAAAAGGAGATGGAAGCTTCTGGAGGCAGGCTCCTCATTCCACCCTTTAAGTGATCTTGACTCATCCCCCTATTGGTTATCCCATACAAAGCTGCTGTTGGTTCCTATGCCCCATCTGTGAAATTGTTCTAGGTCACCTCCAAATGGGCTGCCCTGTACTCCTCATCTTCCGTTTTCCTGATTCCTATCCACCCCACCACTGCCCAGCCTTGTGTCCTCACACCTGGCCACTTCAATTGGTGGCCAAGTTTTGAACAAGCTATTCAAGCTGTGATTTTATTTATTTATTTTTTTTTGAGACAGGGTCTCCCCTGTCACCCAGGAGTGCAGTGGCGGGATCATGACTCACTGCAGCCTCAAACTCCTGGGCTCAAAGGATCTTCCCATTCAGTCTCCCAAGTGACTGAGACTACAGGTGTGCAAGACCATGCCCTGCTAATTTTTGTATTTTTTGTGGAGACAGGATTTCGCCATGTTGCCCAGTCTGGTCTTGAAATTCTGAACTCAAGCGATCCGCCCGCCTCAGCCTCCCAAAGTGCTGGGATTACAGGCATGAGCCCCTGTGCCAGGCCAGGTGTGATTTTAGTATTCAACTTTTCCACTTACTGGTGGCATAGAAGTCACTTAACCACATTAAGCCTTGTTTTGTTTTAATCTGTAAAATGGGAATGTAATTATTTCAGTTGCACACATTTGTGTGTGAACAGTAGATGCCATAGTGTGTGTGAAGGAATAAGCAGTCACCAAGGGCAGCTGTTCTGATGATCTGGCTTCTGTTTGCCTGCACCATGGCAGTCCGGTTGTGGCAGTCCCCAAGGGGGGACCTTGCTCTAAGCAGGCCCAGGATTTCAAAGGCAGGATTTAGGAGGACAACTGCGGTCATAATGGTAGCTGGAGAGTAAAGACAGAGGTGAGAAAACTTTAAAACTCAGGCACTAAAGGACTCTTGTCTGGGTCCTTTAGCTCAATATCCCCTATCAACCTCCAAGAGTGTCATCTCCATAAAGCATCCTAGAGCCTAATGCCTGTGACTGTCCTCCCTTCATTTCCTAAGCAAAAGCGTATTGGTACTCATTTTGTGCCAGGCACTCTCCTGCCAACTGGAAAGGTAGCAGAGATAGAGACCTCTGCCTTCAGGGGGCTCCCATTCTTGTTGAGCCTAAGTCAGGGGAGGAGGAAAAGAATAATAATTTATAGATACTGTTTAGGCTGAGCATGGTGGCCCATGCCTGTAATCCCAGCACTTTGGGAGGCTGAGGTGGGCGGATCACCTGAGGTCAGGAGTTTGAGACCAGCCTGGCCAACATGGCAAAACCCCGTCTCTAATAACAAATACAAAAATTAGCCAGGCATGCATCTGTAGTCCTAGCTACTTGGGAGGCTGAGGTAGGAGGATCGCTTGAACCTGGGAGGCAGAGGTTGTAGTGAGCCAAGATTGCACCACTGCACTCCAGCCTGGGCAACAGAGCCAGACGCTGTCTCAAAAAACAAAAGACATTTTATGGTGTGTTTTAGAAAGATTTACCTTCAAAATGATTATACTTCTTAATTTATATCTCAAATAATTATAGTTTTAAACAGTTTAGCCAAGGGAAATCTTCAGTTATCATTCAATTTCATTTAAGTGGAATGGAGAGTATCAGCTTTTGCTAGGTAATGATGAGTCACATTTAATGAGTGTTTACCATATGTCAGGCTCTATCCTAAGTGCTTTATAGTTCTCTTAAGTCCTTTGATCCATAACAGCCCCATGCAATGGTACAAATATTATTCTTGTATTGAGTGTAAGGAAACTGAAACACAGAGGGGTTTAGTAACTTGGCCAAGGTCACATAGCTAATAAGTGGCAAGCTTGGATTTGAACCCAGGGAGGCTGGCTCCTGTGAAGGAGCTCGTAAACACTATATTTTAGGGTGTCCCATAAAACAAAGACTTACTTTCTTTGGATTTTTTTACCAAGTGATCATTCATGTAATGTATGTATGGACACTTTCACAGAATGTGCAGGTCAGTCAGGACAAAGTGGGAAAATCGGACACTTGGTATCTTGATTCTTTCCTTCCCCCTTGCGATTTTACAAAGAAGGAAATTAAAGCCCAAAGATGGGGCAGGGGACTGGCCACCACCAGGAGGGTGATGGGCTCCCTGCCTCCCCCACAGTTTTGGCCGGGCGCAGTGGCTCACACCTGTAATCCCAGCACTTTGGGAGGCCAAGGCAGGTGGATCACTTGAGGTCAGGAGTTCAAGACCAGCCTGGCCAACATGGAGAAATCCCGTCTCTACTAAAAATACAAAAATTAGCCGAGCATGGTGGTGCATGCCTATAATCTCACCTACTCAGAAGGCTGAGTGGGAGAATCACTTGAACCCGGAAGGCGGAGGTTGCAGTGAGCTGAGATTGTGCCCACTGTACTCTATCCTGGGTGACAGAGTGAGACTTTGTCTCAAAAGGAGAAAAAAAAAAAAAAAGGCCCAAAGACTTATAATGACTTCCTTAAGGTTACAGCATGAAAACCAGACTGGAGGTCAGAACTCAACCCCCAAGTTGGGCTTTTCCCAATATCATTCTTGGTTCTTAATGAGCCCTGTATCAGACTCTTAAGTGGTTCTGAACTCTCTTTCTCTGTCTTTGTTTCACAGTCCAAAGTCTTCTTAACCAGAAAGTGCATTTCCTCTTCAGTACCAGTAACCCCTGGTTCCGACTGCATCAAAGACACTCCCTAGGCTTTCTCACAGCTGTCTTACCTGCTTTGCTGGGGCTATTTATGGGAGAAGAGCACAGGATCTGTTTTGCCTTTCATCAGAGTCAGGATCAGAGCAGAGAGGCTAGGACACAAACATTGAACCCCGAGATCCGGACCACATGACAAGGGTGGTGGAAACTGGGGCCCAGCCACAGCCAAAGCCACAGGGAGGCCACGCCAGCACAGCCATCACCCTGTCATCTCCTCCCCTGGCTGTTCGTCTAATCCTCAACAGTGCTGAGATGCCACTGACTAGAAAGTGCTACAAGAAACCACACAGATTTGAGTGTCATGGTTGTGTGCGAAAAATACTGAACCAACTCTGGACTGGGAGTCAGGAGGCCTGGCTTCCGGGCTTGGCTCTTCCACTGACCAGCTGTGAAGGTCTGGGCAAGTTGACACGCCCCTCTGGGCCTCTGTTTTCTCATGCATGATAAGAGGTTAATCAGCTGCTTGTCTATCCTCACAGGATTACTGTGAGGCTGAAAAACAAAAGTGACAATGCTTTGGAGATAACAAAGCAGTGTAAAGATGTAAGGAATATTGTCATTGCACTGAGCTGGACCCAAGGTAGCAGCAGCTCTGGATCTCCTGCCCTGGTGATAAAGGGTTGCAGAAAAGGCTTTATCCACTCCCCTCTGCCATACCAAGACCTGCTCCCTGGAAGAGATTTGGGCAGTGGGAAAACAGAGCCCAGCCTGGGATTGTTTCCAACACCACGTGTTGGCTCTTTGGAGCACTGAGCTAGGAGTCAGGAGCCTGGGCTTTGGGCCCTACTCTACTGCAAACAAGCTGTGTACCCCAGCTGGGCTACAGTGTGAAAACCTGACTCTGCTGGTGTGGCCTCCCCATGACTGTGCCCAGGTCACCCCAGTCACATGGTCTTGATATCATGCCCAGCATTCCTTTCCTAGTCCCTGTGCTCTGATCCTAACCTGATTAGAGCCAAATGGATCCTGTGCTTTCCCTCCATAAACAGCCCCAGCAAAGTAGGCTGAGCTAAGTGCTGCCACGTAGCCTCTCCTGGCTTCGGTCAGCTCTAAAAGTCTGATGCCACAATCAGATCATCAGCTTGAACACAGGGAGGTGGATCAGCTCTGAGATCTGAGGAAGGGGGAAAATGGCGGAAAAATACCTACTAAGCATCAGGTCCTTTCCATGTAATTGATCTCACCTCATTCATTCAGCCCACGATTATGCCAAGCTCTGCGCCTGTTGCTGGGTACCAGCCATAAACAAGACAGACCTGGTTTTCTGGGGATTACAGTGAAGCAGGAGAAGTGGGCGTAAAACAAATGTTCACACAAATGCAGAATGACAATTGTGGTAATGGTACAAGGAAGAGAATAGAGCTATGGGGAGGGACCTAACCAGCCCGTCATGGAGCTGAAACTTGACAGAGAAGAAGTAGATGCCCAGCTAGAAGGGGGCCAAGCTTCCATGCAAAGGGAACAGGCGTGAAGGCCCTGAGGTTGGAAGGAGATTGCCATGACCCAGAGACCAAGCAAGAAAGCAAGTGTGTATAAAATATGGTGAGCAAGAGGGGCTGTTGCTGGCACTGATGTTGAGGGCCTGGCTGAGCTCCTTCTCTTGGCTATACTCAGAAGCAGAGGTCTTGATCTTAATCTTGCCATTCCCTCTCTCCACCCCCACCCCACCCCCTTTTTTTTTTTGAGACAGGATCTTGCTCTGTCACCCAGGTTGGAATGCAACAGAATGATTATAGCTCACTGCAGCCTCAAACTCCTGGGCTAAAGTGATCCTCCTGCCTTGGCCTCCCGAAGTGCTGGGATTACAGGTGTGAGCTCCCCTAATCTTGGCATCCCTTTATCTTGGAATATGAGCTCCACTGACTTAGATTTTCTGCATACAATTAGAATTTCTTATTCTCTGGACAATCTGATTTATAATATTCACCAAATTTGATAAACATTCACTGTATTCAGCCCTGAAAAACAGAAAAAAAGACTTGTCCCTGCTCTTCTGGTCCTTGTCTGGAGGACAGGCTGAAGAGAGGGCAGCTGGTGGGGCAGACACTTGATTAAGAAACTCAAGCAATGCTGAGATGCATGCCACAGAAGAAGCGCAAGGGTCCAGGGTTCAAGGACCAGGTTTGACAGTTACAGGAATTTGTCATGTTAATGGCCACATCTTTGTAATGCTTGTCATACCCATGTGGGAGAGTTTCCAGGGAAAAGTATAATTTAAGCTGAGCCTTGAGATGTGATAGGACTGTTTATTTTTAATATGTTTTTCCAAGTTAAAAATATATGTGCCTAAAAGAAAATTTGAGAAAAATAAAAAAGGACAAAGAAGATAATTATAACTGTCCTTAATCCAGAGCAACGACAGTAAACATTTGAGGGAGTATCTTTCCAGGCTTCGTATCTATGTTTAACAACATTGAAGTCATTGTATGTAGACAATTTGGCAGCACTTTCATCTTTCATTTCACACGTCAAGGGTCTTTTCCCATGCCATTACATGTTCTTTAAAAATACAATATTTGATGGCTGTTTAATATTTGGTATTTTGGGTTTGTGTAATCACTTCATTATCATCAGATATTTTGGTAGTTTCCAAATTGGTTGCTACTGTGAATAATGCTGAAATGAGCATTGAAGTACATAAAACCTGCAATGGCATCTGGGTATTCCCTTAGGGCAGAATCTGAGGAGTGGAACTGCTGGGTCGAAGAGTGTGAACATTTCTATGGCCTTGGGTATTTACTGGCCCATTACATTCCCACTCACAATGTAGGAGCTCTTCTAACTCACTGCACACCCGCCACCACTATTTTCATTTTTAAATCTTTGCCATTTTGATGGAGGACAATGCTGTTGCTGAAGAATGCCTTTCTTTGACTAAAGATGAGTCTGACTTCGACCAGCAAAGTGCGGGAATGGGGAGGTGAGGAAGGGCACTGAGAGAACAGTTTGCTGCTGGCACGGTTCCTCTCCAGGCAGCTCTGTGGAGGTGTCAGGAATGTTTAGGAATTGCACTAAGGCTGCATCATGTCACGGGTAACTTCTTCTCTGCTGTCTTAAGCACTTACAGCAGCCGTGACTCAGAACACTTCCACCTGGAAGGAGAGTGTCTGTCTGAGATACCAGTTCTGTTTGCCCCAGAACGACCTCAGGAGGTGAGGACCATTCCCAGCCAACACCAGTGCTTTTCTCTTAAAGGATGGATTTCTACTTCAGCAAATTTCTCCAGTGAGAGGAGTCTACTTTTATCTTCTCTCTGAGAAATGAAATATGGTGAGGTGGGATTTGGGAATAAAAAGGTTTTGGAACGTGACTTCAAAAACAGGACTTGGTGTACTACTGGATAAAGCATAAAGTGGTTTACCCTTTTTGTAGGTCAATTTGGTAATATGTCTCAAATTGTAATGAATACTCTTTAACTCCATAATTTTACTTTTTTTTTTTTCTTTTGGAGACAGGATCTTGCTCTGTCGTCTGGAGCTGGAATGCAGTGGTGTGATAATGGCTCACTACAGCTTCAATCTCCTGGGCTCAGGTGATCCTCCTGCCTCAGCCTCCTGAGTAGCTGGGACCACAGGCACATGCCACCATGCCTGGATAATTTTTTTAAGTAGACATGAGTTCTCACTATGTTGCTCAGTCTGGTCTTGAACTCCTGGGCTCAAGTGATTCTCTCACTTTGGCCTCCCAAAGTGCTGGGATTATAGGCATGAGCCCCTGCACTCAGCTCCATAATTTTACTTCTAAGAATGTATTTGGGGAAGTAAACAGAGAAGAATGCAAAAATGTGCCGACTCTGGGTACACTGCCTATGAGTTAGCCCTGCTCCACAGGGATCAGTAATAAAAATAAAAAAAAAGAGTGCAAAAATGTGTGTACAAGGATGTGTACAGAAGGGAGTATTGTGGGCGTTTAGTGAAAAGAATGGAAACAGTCTAAGTAGGTATCATCTATGTGCCTGAGAAATGAAGACATTTGCATGAGAAATTGTATGGAAGTCTGGGTTGAGGAAAGGGCCAATACTGGCTAAGAAAAAACTGTCTTGACCGGGCATGGTGGCTCACGCCTGTAATCTCAACACTTTGGGAGACTGAGGCAGGCAATCACCTGAGGTCAGGAGTTCAAGACCAGCCTGATCAATGTGAAACCTCATCTCCACTAAAAATACAAAAATTAGCCAGGTGTGGTGGCACGTGCCTGTAATCCCAACTACTTGGGAGGCTGAGGCAGGAGAAGTGCTTGAACCTGGGAGGTGAGGTTGCAGGGAGCTGAGATCATGCCACTGCACTTTAGCCTGGGTGACAGGATGAGACTCTGTCTCAAAATAAATAAATAAATAATAATAATAAAAAAGCTGTCTTGAAAATATCCAGCAGAATCTCCTGCCTAACACCCAAGATGAGCCCTTCCTCCCTGATCACATTTGGCCTCAACAGCTTGCAAAGCAAAGCATGGCTTGAGCCTACCACGGGCAGGGACACAGTCGGCAGCCCACGTTAATCTGCATCCATGAGTAGGGAAAATGAGTCATTCAGCCAGGAGGGTGAGGCCTCTGTTGGGCACTAGTCCGTCCTGGTGCCTCTCAAGCTACTAATGTGGCCAGTAGGATAGTAGTTATTTTTCTTGGCCTGAAACATTCCAATAGGGGATCTGAATATCCCATTATCAGGCAAGTATGCTATCCAAAACCCCTAATGAAGCATAGACAGAAAAATGCCATCATATATCTTTCATGTGATTCAAAAGTTCCTAATCAGAGGACCAACCAGAGGAAATGTCTCTCTCAGATATATTGCAGGGAATAGAAGAAAATATTAGAAAATATTGAATTCCAAATGACAACAAACTTTAAGAGGACATTGCCTTTATTCATCATTCAAAAAGCATGTATTGAGTGTCCACCCTGTGCTAACAGTGAACAAGACAGGCAAAGTCTCTGTTCTCATGGGGTTTACCTTCTAGGGTGGGAAGAAAGATAACAGAGAAGCAAATAATAAATGGTGAATATGGAGTGCTGTGGTGTGGACTAATAGGCTGATGAGGCAGAGCGACTGAGGGAGGCACACTGGGGAGAGTGAGAGCGCTTGTGGGGAATTGTGAGCTTAGACTTGGCATCTGAGAATGAACCAGCCCTGCAAACTAGGGGGTCTCAGGCAGGGGGAACAAGTACCAGGACAGAACAGAGGCCAGCCTTGCTTCAGCACAAAAGAGGGAGACAGACGTGGGTGAGGGGGAAGAGGTGGGTAGGAACTAGGTCATCCAGGGTCTTATTCATTCTGAGAGCAGTCAGGCACAGTGGTTCACACCAGTAATCCCAGCACTTTGGGAGGCTGAAGTGGGAAGATTGCTTGAGGCCAGGAGTTCAAAACCAGCCTGGGCGACCTAGCAAGACCCCATCTCTACAAAAAAAATTTTAAAAATTAGGGGGGAATGGTGGAGCACACCTGTAGTCCTAGCTACTCGAGGCTGAGGCAGGAGGATCCCTTAAGCCCAGGAGGTTGAGGCTGCAGTGAACTATGATCACACAACTGCACTCCAGCCTGCGTGACAGAGGAGACCCTGTCTCAAAAAACAAACAAGCAAACAATCAAACAACAAAAAACCTCAACAAAACCCAAAAGCCATTCTAAGGGCAATTGGGGATTACTGAAGAGATTTAAACAGGAGAGGAACATATATGGTTTGTGTGTGTGTGTGTGTGTGTGTGTTTTCTGTTGTTGCTTTTTAGTTTTAGTTTTGTTTGTAATTTTAGTTTACTAGGAATTATTAAAAAATGAGATATAATTGATATACCATAAAACTTCCTTTTTAAAAGAGCACAACTGAGTCTTTTTTTTTTTTTTTTTGAGATGAAGTCTCTTATCTGTCACTCAGGCTGGAATGCAGTGGTGTGATCTCGGCTCACTGCAACCTCCACCTCCCGGGTTCAAGCAATTCTCCTGCCTCAGCCCCCCGAGTAGCTAGGACTACAGGTGTGTGCCACCACGCCCGGCTAATTTTTTGTATTTTTAGTAGAGACGGGGTGTCACTGTGTTAGCCAGGATAGTCTCAATCTCCTGACCTCATGATCCGCCCGCCTTGGCCTCCCAAACTCGGCCTCCCAAGGTGCTGGGGTTACAGGCGTGAGTCACCGCGCCTGGCTGAGTCATTTTTATTACATTCACAAAGTTGTGCAGCCATCACCATTATCTGTGGTCCAGAACATTTTCATCACCTGAGAAAGCAACTCTATTCCCATTTGCATCACTCTCCATTTCCCCCTCCCCCAGCCCAGATGATCACAAAAGTAGTGTAGTGTACACTACACTACTTTACTCCAGTACACTGGAGTGTAGTGGCTCGCTCTCGGCTCACTGCAACCTCTGCCTCCCAGGTTCAAGTGATTCTCCTGCCTCAGCCTCCTGAGCAGCTGGGATTACAGGCGCCTGCCATCATGCCTGGCTAATTTTTTGTATTTTTAGTAGAGATGGGGTTTTACCTTGTTGGCCAGGCTGGTTTTTCACTCCTGATCTCAAATGATCTGCCTCCCTCAGCCTCCCAAAGTGCTGGGATTACAGATGTGAGCCACTGTGCCTGGCCTTCATTCCTTTTGAAGGATGAATAATATTCCACTGTATAGATTTACCACATTTTATTTATCCTTTACCAGCTGTTGGACATTTGTTTTTTTTCTACTTTTGGGCTATTATAAATAATGTTGCTATGAACATTCATGGCTACATCTTTGAAAGGATATATACTTTTCTGAATAAATGCTCCCTGGATTCCTGCAAGCCTTTGGTTCTGAAAACGTTGATTCTGCCGGTTTTGGGCAGTATTTCTATTGCTTGTATGGAGCAGACAATTCTCAGAAGTCTTTACTCTGATATGTTGCTGATGTCATGCTGAATCCCTTCATTTTTATTATTTATTTATTTATTTTTGAGATGGAGTCTTGCTCTGTCGCCCAGGCTGGAGTGCAGTGGCATGACCTCGGCTCACTGCAACCTCCGCCTCCCAAGTTCAAGCGATTCTCCTGCCTCAGCCTCCCCAGTAGCTGGGACTACAGGCACGGGCCACCACACCCAGCTACTTTTTGTATTTTTAGTAGAGATGAGGTTTTACCATGTTGGCCAGGCTGGTCTCGAACTCCTTACAGCCTCTCAAAGTGCTGGGATTACAGATGTGAGCCACTGTGCACAGCCCTAAGTCCTATTCTTGATGCAAAAAAGCCAGATGCAGAATTCTGGCTCAACAGACATAAATGAGAGAAGTTCTCAGCTGGCTGAGTTGATAGAAATGGGTAGGAGGGGCCGGGCGGGTGGCTCACGCCTATAATCCCAGCACTTTGGGAGGCTGAGGCGGGCGGATCACGAGGTCAGGAGATCGAGGCCATCCTGGCTAACACGGTGAAACCCTGTCTCTACTAAAAAATACAAAAAAAATTAGCCAGGCGTGGTGGCAGGCACCTGTAGTCCCAGCTACTTGGGAGGCTGAGGCAGGAGAATGGCATGAACATGGGAGGCGGAGCTTGCAGTGAGCCGAGATTGCACCACTGCACTCCAGCCTGGGTGACAGCGAGACTCCGTCTCAAAAAAAAAGAAATGGGTAGGAGGTATGAAGAGCCACCCTTGGAACTAAGACAAACTCAGAGGGCATTCAGAGTGAAATAATGTCTAGAAGTAGATACTCTGGGCTGCATCAGACACTCATGAGGTTTTGTGTCCTGGAGTATGTCTAGGGTGGTGAAACTATCTTGTGTTAGAGCAAGGGAAGGGCTGGGGCTGTTCAGCTGAAGAATGAGAGACTCAGGAGACATGAGCACTGTCTGCAGATCTCTAAAGGGCTGCCCTGGGGTGGAGAGAGCAGGTCTGTGAGGCCCCCCAGGGCAGAGGTATGTCCAGTAGTCAAAGATACAGAGAAAGAGCCCTCAGCTCAAACATTGAAAAGATCTCAATAACAGGCTGAGCATCCAAGAATGCAAACTTGGGCATATGTCTGTAGGTAGTGAGTCCCCAGAAAGGGCCAGGTTGGAAGAATTCCAGGAAGTATTTTGCACAATACCTGCAATGATGTTCTCTCAAAGTTGTGTTGGAGCCGATGGCGTTATCATGTCTTCAGATCTGCCCTTTTTTCATTCCAGAGCTCTGCCACCCACCTAGCTGGGAAACCAGAAACCTGGGCACTCTCCTAGACAATTTCTCCTCTCCTACTCGTGACAATCAATCAATCGACCAAACACCAGGTCCCATCCAGGACAACCTTAGGATATCTCTGGCATCTGGCCCCTTTTCTCCATCTATTGCTGCTGTCTTCACTCAGATCTTCATAATTTCTTGTCCTGGCTTCTGTTATAGCTTCAGGTCTGTCCGTTAGCAATCTAACCGCAAGCTGATCATGTTAAGCCCCTTGATGAAATATTTGTCCTTTCTCCATAGTTTCAGGATAAAGCATGGACACCTTAACATGATATTCAACCCACCTCTCCAGGCTCACTGTTTTCCAGGTACTTTAGCCTCCAGCCGCATGTCACTGGCACCTGCCTTTGTTTTTGCTGAGAGTTCCCACATATACAACTCATGCATCCCAGCTTCCCCTGTTATCTACATCTTAACCAGTGTGTTATGTTTGTCAGAATCAGGAACCGATGTTGGTACATTATTATTAAGTTCATAGTTTACCTTAAGATTCACTGTTTGTATTATACATTCTATAGATTTTTGTTTTGAGACAGGGCCTTACTTTGTCACTCACGTTAGAGTGTAGTGGCATGATCATAGCTCACTGCAGTCCTGAACCCTTGGCTCAAGCGATCCTCCTGCCTCAGTCTCCTGAGTAGCTAGGACTACAGGTGTGCACCACCAAGCTTTGCCAATTAAATATATATATATATATATATATATATATATATATTTTATTTTATTATTTTTTTTTTTTTTAGAGACAGGGTCTTGCTATGTTGCTGAGGCTGGTCTTGAATTCCTGGCTTCAAGCAATCGTCTCACCTTGGCCTCCTGAACTCCTGGGATTCCAGGTCTAAGCCACTGTGCCTAGCTCTATAGGGTCTGACAAATATATGATGACATGTATCCATCATTACTGTATCATACAGAAGAGTTTCACTGCCCTAAAAATCCCGTGCTTCACTTATTTCTCCCTTGCCCCAACCTCTCCATGAGTCCCTAGCAATGACTTTTCCTGGCTTTTTATATGTCAAAAACCTACCCTGGCCAGGCGTGGTGGCCCACGCCTGTAATCCCAGCACTTTGGGAGGCTGAAGTGGGTAGATCATCTGAGGTCAGGAGTTCGAGACCAGTCTGGCCAACATGGCCAAACCCTGTCTCTACTAAAAATACAAAAATTAGCCAGGCATGGTGGCAGGTGCCTGTAATCCCAGCTACTCAGGAGGCTGAGACATGAGAATCGCTTGAACCCAGGGGGCGGAGGTTGTAGTGAGCCAAGATCGTGCCACTGCACTCTAGCCTGGGTGACAGAGCAAGACTCAGTCTCAAAAAGCCTACCCACTTACCTCCTTAGGAAGCCTTCATATGTTTTTCTGTGCTGGGTTCTCTCTCTTTCTCTCTCTCTCTCTGTGTCTCTCCCTGTCTCCCTCCTCCTTCCCCCATACACCAACCCTGCTGGGTAGATTTTACCTCATGGGTGAATAAACAGAGGCTCATTTATTTAAATAACTTGCCCAAGACCATAGAACCAGTGAGTGTGGGGACTGAGATTTGACTGAGATTTGAACCCAGCCCTGTCTGTCTCCAAACCTACCCAGAGCCCTTTTCTTTTCTTTTTCTTTCTTTTTTTTGAGACAGAGTCTCGCTCTGCCCAGGCTGGAGTGCAGTGGCATGATCTTGGCTCACTGCAAGCTCCGCTTCCAGGGTTCACGCCATTCTCCTGCCTCAGCCTCCTGAGTAGCTGGGACTACAGGCGCCTGCCACCATGCCTGGCTAATTTTTTTTCTTTGTATTTTTAGTAGAGACGGGGTTTCACCGTGTTAGCCAGGATGGTCTCGATCTCCTGACCTCACGATCCTCCCGCCTCGGCCTCCCAAAGTGCTGGGATTACATGCGTGAGCCACCGCGCCCAGCCCAGAGCCCTTTTCTTAAGCCCTTGACCCTGTGCACTGTCCGCCTTCCCTCTAGATTGAGAACTTGAGATCGGGAACTATTTCCAATTCAGATCTGGGTTTTCAGAATCTAACCCAAAACCCCAAACAGAGCAAGGATTCAAGATAAATATGTATCTATTGAAAAATATTTTGTTTATTGGAATACTAATGACTAGCTGGAAGCATTAAAGAAGAAAAATATCTGGAGTCTTTGGGCTGTCTGCAGGAAAAGATGTTTACCCCATGCACTCCGGCAGACCCTCTGGGCTCAGCCTCTTGAGCGAACTTAATTCCAGTGCCAATGACCCGGGGGTGTGTATGTGTGCTTGCTAGTTCAGGAGCTCCATTGCCCCCATACCTAGGACGCTCTTAAGAGGGAAATAGACTCCTTCATCCCAGCCTGAAGAGGCCTGAAGAGGCCCATCCTTCCCATCTGGGCTCCCCTGGAGAGGGGCCAGGCCCGGGTGTGCTCACGTGTGTGCACTTGAGCTCAGCGCCTTCTCTCTTCAGCCATCACCCCACCAGATGCATAATTCTTCTCTCTGCTAATGCAATTTATATGTCTGAGCATGAACGGAGGATTTGTGAGCCTTCAAGGCAGCGGCTTTGGAAATTACCACGACAGGCCAGGGCTGCTGGATAGAGAATTGGGGTTTGGGAGACTTTGGAGGAATTATTTTCAAAGGTGAGGAGGCTCCTCCTGGACAGGAGGAAGAGCATATTCTGGCCTCTGAGAAGCCCACACCTATCCCATGTCCTCCCCCAGGCCCTTCCAAGATTCCTTTTAAGACATCCCCAATAAGACTTTCTGGCTTAACAATGCACAGGACGGGAGCTCCTCACTGCGATGGAACAAAGGTTCATTTAACAGGATCAGCTGGTCGGGGAGGCGAGGCGGGAATGAGAGCTTGGTTCACACTGAGACTGGGGCTCTCACCAGCTGGGGAAAAGTCGGTGCATTTACAAATCTCTGAGCCTCAGCACCTACCTGATAAAGTTGAAAGCAGTAAATCATGTCTGTGAGGAGGTCGTGTTTCATACTGAAATGGACTCAGGCTTTTGTGTCCAAAAAACCTGTGTGGCCTTAAGCAAGCTGCTCAACTTCTCTGAGGCTCTTTTCTGTCATATGTGCGTTTGGGAATACCCAAGTACCCTGTAGGATTGTTTGGAGGGAATAAAGCAGATCCAGTGGAGAAAGTGCTACTAGTAGTGCCTGGTGCCTGGCACCCAGTAAGGGACCAGTCATCACAGTCCATCCTTGGTAGATGCCTGTTCTTCTCTCCTGCCTCACTGCAGGGCCTCAGCCTCCACTTCAGTCTTAATGGCTCCTCACTCACATCCCACTCCAAACTCCCATCCTCCCATCGTCTTTTTTTTTTTTTTTTTTTTTTGAGACAGGGTCTCACTCTGTCTCTCAGGCTGGAGTGCAGTGGCACAGTCTCCGCTCACTGCAACCTCCACCTCCCGGGTTCAAGCGATTCTCCTGCCTCACCCTCCTGAGTATCTGGGATTACAGGCACGTGCCACCATGGCCAGCTAATTTTTGTATTTTTAGTAAAGACGGGGTGTCACCATGTTGGCCAGGCTTGTCTTGAGCTTCTGGCCTCAAGTGATCCACCCGCCTTGGCCTCCTAAAGTGCTGGGATTACAGGCATGAGCCACTGCACTCAGCCTATCATCTGTCTTGACTGACAGTTACAAGTCTGTTGCCTTTCTCTGCATATCCAGGGGCCGTAGTGCCTCCCGTGTCTGTCTAGAAAGGCCCTTTCTGAACCCATTCTGACCTTGTCTTTTTCCTGCTTAAGAAAACTCTTATGCCTCCCTGTCACCTACCAAGATAAAACGTAAACTCCTTACTGCTTTCCGCCTTCTTAATCTTACTTCCTCTTCCTTTAAGGACATGTCACACTGCAGTATCAGAGTCGAGGACTGCAGCTCCCAGTGTCAAGCATTTCTTGTCCATATTTCTTGTGTATCATTATTGATCTTTCTCCCTCCCAAGATGAGGGTGGTTTTCTTAGTGAATTTTGAAAAGAGTGATCTCTTGATCTAGTTAAGGACAAATTCTAAGGAAAAACACAATAATAATTTTTTTCTTCATGCCTTGAAAACCACCTGAGTTTTGCCATGGATTTATTCACTGTTTTCCTATGAGCTATAGCGGTAGAATGATCAGAGCATTGTATTGTATTTCTTTGCAATTTCCCTGTGCTGGGTTGCAGGTCTGGAAAATGATAGATGCCTAAAATTGATCAGGGTAATCGATGCTACGTGAAGTATTTACACATGATGGATGTATCATCTGCCAGATGCGGGTGTTGGCAACAGCTTGCTTGTTTATAAAACCCCTGAGATCCCATTTGTATGAGTGACTAATGTTTGCACACAGAGCTGTTGGCTGTGTTTCTGAAATGACTATTTATTCGACATGATCACCTTTCTCCTTTACTTCCCCATTCATCACAAGCCCTGCTTTCCTACATAACAAAATCAGAGTTTTATTCAATCTTCTTTCTCCTTGACCTCTGTGATATATGTAGGTGGTTTTATTTTGCATTTCCAACTGGCTTCCAGTCTTGCCACCCCTCTGATTTGAAACTCACATGTTGCTGGTGTTCTGTCATGAGGCTTTAACTGCACCTGCAATATAGACTCTAAACCCCCAAGGACAGCATTTAGAGTCTTCCCCAGCCTGGCCTCAGCTGACATTTCCAGATGTACATTGTACTGAGGACTCCAGCACTGGAAAGGGATGTTCTTTTTATAAGTGACAGAAACCCAAGCTCCCCAGCTTATACTCACAGGGATATTTACTGACAGGTCCTGGCATAGGACACAGAATTGGAGAAAGGCCTGCCTGAATCAGCCCAGCTCTGAGGACCTCTGAGACTGAAACTAGGGTCTCCAAAACCATGAGCAACTGCCATCTCCCTGTTTCTGCTTGTCTTGTGTAATGGCCTCATTCTCTCCTGAAGACAGGTTTCTCTACATAGTAGGAATGTGGCTCTTGTCAGTCTAACTCCTCATCAAGGAAAGTGTTTTCTCCCTGCTGCTCTAGAGGAGGGACACTGGTTAGCCTGGATTGGGTCAGTGCAGCCCTGGACCAGTTACTAAATCTGGGGGCTGGGGAGTTGTAACTGACCCAGCCAGCATCACTGGCCTGACTCTGGTCAGGAGGAGGGCTGAATAGACTCTTAGAAAAAGGGAGGAGAAGGAGTAGGCACAGTGGCTCCCATCTATAATCCCAGCACTTTGGGAGGCTGTGGTGGGAAGATCGCTTGAGGCCAGGAGTTCAAGATCAGCCTGGGCAACATACTGAGATCCTCTCTCTACCAAAACAAACAAACAAAAAACCAGGCAGGTGTGGTGGCATGCACCTGTAGTCCTAGCTACTCAGGAGGTTGAGGTAGGAGAGTCACTCAAGCCCAGGAGTTGGAGGTTGCAGTGAGCTATTATCACATCATTGCACTCTAGCCTGGGTGATAGAGTGATACAGTGTCTCTAAAAAAAAAAAATCAAAGAAGAAGAAGAACAGTAGGAGGAGGAAAGAAGGAGGAGGAGGAAGAGGAGGAGAAAAAGAAGAAGGAGGAGGAGAAACAGGAGGAGGAAAAAAAGAAGGAGGAAGAGGAGGCGGGAGGAGGAGGAGGAGGGAGGAGGGGAGTATATCAGTCAGACAGAGCTGTGGCTGCGTTCCTGCTCTGCACATCCTAGCCACAGTGCATGTGCCATTAGTTAAGCACTTACTGGGCACCAACCTTCTGTGCCAGGCTTCAGCCTTTCTTCAATGGAGCTCACAATCTGGTGGAGGAAACAAATACCCAAACAGATCATTCAAGTGCAGGGGGTAGAGTGCACCAGTGTTGGCGACTCAGTGTGCTGTCAGAACCCAGGCGGGAGGCTTTGAACTCAACCTCTTCAGTCAAGGAGGCCTCCTGAAAGAGTGACAGGGACCCCAGTCTTGGAGGGAACAGCAGGAGTGAACTAGGTGATGAAGGAGGAATGCGCATTCCAGGTGCGCAGCAAGGTGAAGGTGTGAGACCCAGGCCTGTGCCCAGGAGAATCAGCAGCTTCGGAAGGTTAGGGAACGGAGTGTGGAGGTGGACAGGGACAGGAAGGGTGGGAGGGCTTGGAAATGCCTCACCTTTGGCCTTGGCTCTTGCCTGTCCCTCCTGCCATCCACACAATGAGATCCGACTCAGCTTCAAGGCAAGCTCTGCAGCAGACCTGCTGTTTTGAATCCTTCAGTGGAGAATCACAGTGTCCTCAGGGATTCTGCGGCATCTTACAGGTGCCTCTGTTCTAGACTTTCATGTTCTGCCTTGCTTTCAGTTATTTATTTACACATCCGAGGTCCTTTACTACATCAAAAGACCCTTGAATGCAGGAACCATGCCCTAAACATCCTTCTCTCTCACACAGCTCCTTGTTCAGTGTTCAGAAAATAACTGAATTGTGATCACTTGGCTAATTGGACAGTTTTTCCACCTTGGGAGCAACTACCAAAATGACATTGGTTTCATGTAAGTTGAAAGAATTTAAAAAGTTATCTATTAACATTTTTTCAACATATCCAATTTTTTAAATATATATATATATATTCAAAAACAAAAAGAGCTTTATGGATTTTGTTGATTATGAAGTTGATAAATATGCATAAAGAAAATGTAAATGATACATAAAAGCATAAAGAATAAATTTAAAATCACACAAGATACTGTCTCCCAGAGGCAGCCACTGTGTACATTTCAGATAACCTTTCAGACATTTCTCTATAAATCCAGCTATTATTAATATATAACTTCATAAAAAGGTAGTAAAAAATGCAACATAAGCTAGCCCTCAGAATAACAAGTTCAAAAGAATTTAACAGTTGAATAAAATGTCTTTTTTTTCTTTTGGATAGCCTAAATGGGTTCTCTGATGTTCCCTGAGGGATTAAACAACCACTCAAGATTTTCTTGGGAAACTTCTGCCTGCTTTCTGTCTCTCTTTTCTTGAGATATAATTGACCTGCCATAAAATTCACCATATAAAGTATACAATTCAGTGGTTTTGAGTATGCTTACAGGGTTGTGCAACTATCACCACTATTTAATTCCAGAACATGTCCATCGCCCCAAAAGGAAATGCCATACCTTTTAAGCAGTCACTACCAATTCCTCTCTCCTTCCAGCCCCTAGCAACAAATAATTTCTTTTTTTTTTTGAGACAGAGTCTCATTCTGTCACCCAGGCTGGAGTACAGTGGTATGATCTCGGCTCACTGCAACCTCTACCTCCCAGGTGGAAGAGATTCTCCTGCCTCAGCCTCCCAAGTAGCTGGGATTACAGGTACCTGCCACCACGCCCAGCTAATTTTTGTATTTTTAGTAGAGACGGGGTTTTCCATGTTGGCCAGACTGGTCTCGAACTCCTGACCTCAAGTGATCTGCCTGCCTCGGCCTCTCAAAGCGCTGAGATTGTAGGCGTGAGCCACTGTGCCTGGCCACTAATTTAGTTGCTGTCTCCATTTTATTTCTGTCTTTATAGACTTGCCTATTTTGGACATTTCATGTGAATGGAATTATATAATATGATGCCTTTTTTATCGGGCTTCTTTCACGTAGCATAATATTTTCAAGGTTCATCTATATCGTAGCATATGTTAGTGCTTCATTGCTTTTTATGGCCGAATAATTTTGCATTGTATGGATATACCACATTTTGTTTATCCATTCATCAGTTGATATACATTTAGATTCTTTCGCCTTCTTGGCTGTTATTAATAATGTTGCTATGAACATTAGTGTAAAAGTTTTTATTTCAGCATGTGTTTTCACTTTTCTTGGGTATATACCTAGGAATAAAATGTCTGGGTCATGGCTAGGCATGGTGGCTCACACCTGTAATCTCAGCACTTTGGGAGGCCGAGGCAGGTTGATCATGTCAGGAGTTGGAGACCAGCTGGCCAACATGGTGAAACCCCATCTCTACTGAAAATACAAAAATTAGCTGGGTGTGGTGGCGGGTGCCTGTAATCCCAGCTACTTGGGAGGCTGAGGCAGGAGAATCATTTGAACCCAGGAGGCAGAGGTTGCAGTGAGCCAAGATGGCGTCATTGCACTCCAGCCTGGGCAACAGGGCTAGACACTGTCTTAAAAAAAAAAAAAAAAAATCTGGGTCATATGGTAACTCTATAGTTAACTTTTTGGGGATCTGCCAAACTGTTTTCTAAAGTGGCTACAGTATTTTACATTTTCACCAGCAATATATAAGAGTTTCACTTTTTCTGTGTCCTCAGCAACACTTGTTACAGTTTTCTGGTTATAACCATCCTAGTGGGTGTGAAGTAATAGATCATTGTGGTTTTGATTTGCGTTTTTTTCTTTTTTATTTTTTTGAGACAAGATCTTGCTCTGTCACTCAGGCCGGAGTGCAGTGGCACAATCATAGCTCACTGCAGCCTCAAACACCTGGGCTCCAGCAATCCTCCTGCCTCAACCTCCCAAGTAACTGGGACTATAGGTGTGTGCCACCATGCCTGGCTAATTAAAAAAATTTTTTTTTGTAAAGACAGGGTTTCACTATGCTGCCCAGGCTGGTCTTGAACTCCTGAGCTCAAGAGATCCTCCTGCCTTGGCCTCCCAAAGTGCTGGGATTACAGACATGAGCCACTGTACCCAGCCTGCAGTTTTCTAATGACTAATAACATTGAGTAATTTTTATGTGCTTATTGGCAATTTATATATCTTCTTTGGAGAAATGTCTGTTTCTTCACATCCTTTGTCCACTTCGTAACTGGAGTATTTGTTTTTTATTGTTTAGTTTTTAAAGCTTCTTAAATATTATGAACCACTGTAGACCTGATTTACAAAACATTTTTTTCCCCCGTTTCGTGGCTTTTTAACTTTCTTGATAGTGTCCTTTGAAGCACAAACATTTTTAACTTTGCTGAAGTCCAGTTTGTCTGTTTTTCTTTCCAGGGTCTGTTTCCTGATATGTCCTCACAGGATAGATTTTTCTTTCTTTTTTTTTTTTTTCGACACGGAGTCTTGCTCTGTCATCCAGGCTGGAGTGCAGTGGTGTGACCTTGGCTCACTGCAACCTTCACCTCCTGGGTTCAAGCAATTCTCATGCCTCAGCCTCCCAAGTAGCTCCCATTAGATGTGCACGGCTAATTTTTGTATTTTCAGTAGAGATGGGGTTTCACCATGTTGGCCAGGCTGGTCTTGAACTCCTGACCTCAAGTGATCCACCTGCCTTGGCCTCCCAGAGTGCTGAGATTACAGGCATGAGCCACTGCACCTGGCCGGAATTGGTTGTTTTAACCTTGCCCCAACCAGACTGTCTTCTGCACTCTAACTGCCCCTTCTAAGTCTTCCAGGCAGCCTGGGCACCTGAAACACTGGGATTCCTCGTTACCCAAGGTTCTTCTGTGTTTCATGGTGATCACTACATCTTCATCACATAAGACACTTTGGATTGACTTCAAGACTCACCTTGACATTGGCTTAAACACTTTCTCCAACTTCGGCTCCTGTAACAAAGACTCTATTGATTCTCCCTCCACCTCTGTCTGCCCCTCTGTGACTCCGCTCTGGACTCTTCATCTTGCTCAGGGTTTGCTGTAGTCTCACTTTTCTCTCTCTCCTCTCTACTTTCCAGTGTTCACCTGGTTTGACTTCTTCAATGACCTCCTCTCTTTGGCTCCTTAGTGATGGAAGGCAAAACAGTGAGGCAGACCTGGGTTTGCAGCCTGGCTTGGAAATTTACAAGCTGGGAACCTTGGACAAATTTATTTATAGCTCTGTTCCTTTGTTTCCTCATCTATCCAATAAGGGTAAGAATAGTGTCTTCCAAAGGAGCTCTTGTGAGGCTAAAGGAGATATCTTAAATACCCTGTGCCCATGATACATGATAGAGTAAGTGCTCAAAAATATTTACCATTGGTGCCCCACTATCACTTCAAACTCAGCCTGTCCAAGCCAGGCTCATAATTTCACTCCAGGCTAGATCCTTCTGTCTTTTGCCCCCTTCATCCTGCTAGTGCCCTCACTTTGGGGTCACCTCCTACCAGGCCTTGTTCATTCATGATAATATCATCCCACATGTGTCCCACATCGCTAGAGCTTGTCCATGCCCAGGCTCTTGCTTTGTTTCACCCTGGAGCCCCAGTCACCTGATCCTGCTAACTTTTGTTTCAAAATATCCCCTTCTCCCTCTTTTCTTTCCACTGTCAGGGCCCCTGTCCTAGCTGTGTGCTCACTGGACTCTGAGTGGCGGAACAGCACCTGATACCACTGTGGCCCACCTACCTCTGATCCCTGGCCTTTAGATTTGGCTCTCACAGGAGCTAGGAGTCCAGGCACCTTCCTGTGTTTTCTACAGCTCTGATTGTTTTTCCTGGCAAGTTGGGGCCACACACTAACCAGGCAAAATGTGGGAGAGGGAGCGAACTGTAGAATTTGGAGGTGGGAGCTCCTGATTGTAGACTAGGCTTGCCAGGGGATCCAGCAAGTCCTTTATGGTTCTTGGACCTTGATTTCCCCATCCACACAGTGAAGATGAAGAATTTCTCAGTCTTGAAGGCCCCTGCCTCCTCTGATATGTGGCGATTTATCACTTGTGGTCTCTTCCAATTACAAGGCTCATTCATGGGGCTTCTGAGAAGTCCCTTTTCATTGTCTTCCTACCTTGACAGATTTGTCCTCTAAGGTGAGTTTCTCTTTTGCCAAGTCCTTCTCAGGCCTCATTTCCTATCTCTGACACACTCCGCTTGGCTTCTTCCCCTACCTTATAGCGTAGGGTGCGTGCGTTGATGTACAAATGTATTCTGATAGTTGGCATAGCTTCTGCCTCTGTGTTCTCTTGGTCTTGCAGACAGTCTCTGCCTCCTGTCTCTCCTATTCCATCTCAGCCCCACACTGACAACCCATGGGAACTTTCTAAAGCTTAAATCTGAGCTTGTCACTCCCCTGCTGAAAAAACTTTGGTGGCTCTCTAAAGCCCCAGGATCAAGGTTATCTCCTTACCCTCCTTTTCAAGCATCCCACACCCCTCTACAGTCTGGTCTCAACCTAACTGCTCTACTCATCTGCTCCTGAAGAGATGGGCCCCTGATTCCTTTGCTGATTCCATCCCTGTGCATGAAGTGTGCCCTCCCCTCACTTCTGTGTCCGGTGACATTCTGTGATGTAACCCACTGGGCCTCAGATCAACTGTTACTTTCTTGGGAAGCTTTCCTTGATCTCTTCATTCAAATAAAAATGCTGTTACTTGTGCATTCCTGCAGAATGTTATTCACTCTGCGGAGAAGGATCATTTTCTTTCTTCTTCATCTCATGATAAAGGCGGGGGCAGTGTCTGATGTGGCCAGGTGGTCAGCACATCGGTGCTGCTCAGTATACATTTGGTGACTAAGGGAATGGCTTCTTTATGGACTTCTGGTTTTGTCTCTCTCCCCAGCTGGGCTACTTGAGAGGCCTCCTTTAATCTACCCACTATAGATAGATCCTCTTGAAGGGCAGCTGGGTTCATCTGCTGCCAAGCCCAACGTATGTTCCACATTTAAACAAAGGAGCAGGAAGAAGCAAGAATTAGTGCAGGATGCTAGTCATTGAGCACACAGACACCTGCTGGCACAGGGACCTTTGGCGAAATTCCCAGCAAGTGCCCACAAAAGCCAGTGCTCGATGGTGCCTGCAGATAGGATTCCCACTGGCTGAGCTGCAGAGCCTGAGCACCTGGATCCTTCCAGTTCTAGAGAGCTGGAGCTGGTGCTTGAGATCAATGTGTTCCAGCCCACTCATTTTATAGATGCAGAAGCTGAAGCCCCAAGAAGTCTTCCCAAGACCACCCAGCAAATCAGGGCAGTGCTGGGAAAGAAACTCAGGGCTCTCATTCCCTGGGTTCATCCATCTTCACCAGGCTGTGGGGTTTTATGAGTACTGTTGTAATTCCTGGATGTTTTCCTTCATGAATAGGGATTTCCCTAGAGCTGGATTAATATGACCTTGAAATTGGCACTTATCTTTGAAATTCCAAGAGCAAACTCACTGATGGAGGGAGTGAGGGAGGGGAGAGAGGGGGAGGGGAGAAAGAAAAAAAGGAGAGAAAGAGGAGAGAAACAAAGAGAGAATGAGATAGGGACAAAGAAAGAGACACAGGGCCAGAAAGAGATAGAGATGAAAAATGATCAAAGCCCAACAAAGAGATCAAAAGAGAGTCAGAAAGAGACCACCAGACAGTGCGTGAGAGAGATGGGAAGCAGAGACGAGGGAGACTACGATAACGGAGCCTTCTCTACAACTGCCTGCCTCCTTCCTCCACAGGGCCCCTGGGAAATCCTTCAAAGGCAAGTGCAGCTGTTGCCAGCTCTGGGTTCTATGGGGCCCATAGGATGACGTGGCCCGAGGCTTCATCACTGGAGCCCGGGGCTTCAGCTTTCCAGGTAGTGCGTGGGTTGCAGCAGCTATGGGAGTATGAGATGGGACTCTGAGAACAGTGCTGAGGGGCAGGAACATCTGGCCCTGGTCTGGGGTCTGGTGCTGCCTGGCTGGGGGTCTTGAGGAGGTTTTTACTCCAGAGCTTGGGTCAGCTGGTCCCTAAAGTTCTCCTAGCTTTGAAATTCCTGACTGACTGAGCCCATGGGACCTAAAGATAAAGGGTTCCATCCCTTCTTGGATGCTCATCCCTAACCGCTACTTTGGGATCATGTCAGCCATCAAGGATGTGGTCAGAGAGGAATTGTCCACCCAAGGAGACTAACTTCACCTATTGATTTCTCCAGCTAAGAAATCTTCTTGGTAGAAATGTGAAATTACAGACCATCAGAGCTGGAGGGTACCAGGCACGTCTCTTGAGTTCCTCATTGCTCAGATAGGGAGACAGACTCAGACAGCCATCATCAGAGCAGGATCTAGAAGGTAGAACTTGGATCTGCTGGCCCGGTCATGGACCCCAGAGCACCAGGCTGCATGCTGAGTGGCAGCGAGGGAAGTGGACAGGTTTCTTAGGCAGCAAGAACCACCAAGTCCCCAGAAACATCCCCATAATTTGGGGAGGGATGGTACTGCTTCTCCCTTCTCTTTCCCTATTTAGGCTGTTTCAGAGCCACTTGGACTGTCCCATTTCATTGCCCAAGAGCTAGTTCAGCGGCAGCTGGCTGCTCACTACCCCTTCAATCACCAGGAACCCAGTCTTTCAGCTCCTCTCTTTCAAAGGCTGGCCAGTCCTCTGGGCATAGTCTTACAGGAGGCTGCTCCATGACTGTGTTTTGGGGGTGCTGGGCAGTGGCTGCAGAAGGCAGCAGATGGGGGTATGTCGAAAAGAAGGAAAGGCTGTTCAAAAGATGAAGTTCAGACATACAAATCCATCTATATTACCCACCACAAGTCACCAAATGGTGGAGTGGACTTTCTTTCATAGACATTCTGAGGCTTTTTCTTTGTTTCTTTACTTGTTCATTCAGACACATATTCATTCACTCATGTAACCAACCAACCAGTCATTCATGGTGTGCATGTTCAGTCGTGGTGATGGTGGAGGTGGAGGGGGTGCATTGGTGGTGGTGATGGTTGTGGTAGATAGGTTGTGTTGGTGCTGCTGGTAGGGGGTGCTTTTGTTGGTGGTGGGTGATACTGATGGGTGTTGGCGATATTGTGTGTAGTGGTGGTAGTGGGTGGTGGTACTGATGGTGGGCGGTGGTGGTGGTAGGTGAGTGTTTTTGTTGTTGGGTGGCATTGATGGATAGTGGTGATTGTGGTGGTGTTGATGGGTGTATCAGTGGCAGAGCTGATGATGTAGATACTGGTGATGGTGAGTGTTATCTGTGGTGATGGTGATTGGAATAAGAATAGTGCTGATGTGTGTTTTGGGAGTAAACGTGTTGCTGTTGATGGGGGTATGGTGACAGTGATCGTGGTATCATTGCTTATGATGATGGTAGGTTTTGCTGGTAGTGGTGATGGATGTAGTGGTGGTGTTGATGGGTAGTTGTGGTTGTGGTGGTATTGATGATGGTATTGTTGATGGAAGTTGTATTAGCTTTCTATTGCTGCTGTAACAAGTTATCACAAATTTAGTGCCTTAAAACAACACAGATTTATTATCTTACAGTTTTGTAGAGCAGAAATCCAACATAGGTTCACTAGGCTAAAATCAAGGTGTCAGCAGGCTTAGTTCCTCTCTGGGAGCTCTTAGGGAGAGTCAACTTCCTTTCATCTTCCAGCTTGTAGAGGCTACACTCATTATTTGGCCCATGGCCTTCTTCTTCCAGCGATGTTGCAAAGCCAGCGATGTCGCAAAGCCAGCAATGTCATATCTGTCTGACCCTTCCCTCACTGTCCATCTCTCTCTTTGACTACAGACAGGGAAGGTTTTCTGCTTTCATAGACTTGTGGTTAAATTGTACCCACTCAGGAAACCCAGCATAATCCCCCCATCTCAAGGTCTGTACCCTTAATCATATCGATAAAGTCCCTTTTGCCATGTAAGGTAAAAAAAGGAACCAATTCTGGGGATTAGAGTATGGATATCTTTAAGGGAGTACTTTTTTGGCCCATCATGGGGGAATGATGGTAGTGACGATGGTGGTGACCATGGTGATTGTGGCATTGATGATGATGAGTGTAGTGATGGTAGAGGGTGGTAATGGTTGTGGTAATGGGGCAGAGAAGGTGGTAATGATATTGGTGGGTGGTTATAGTTGTAGTGTTTTTGAAAGGGTTATGGGATTGTGGTTATGGGAGTGTGGGCAATGGAGGCAAATCCACCACTTTGGTTCTCTGCACATTCTATGGTCAGGAAGGAGCTATGACCTGGACGGAACACCTATATCTGCAGATGGATGGTGCTCAGGGACATGAGAGAGGGAAAATGAAAAGCTTTGAGGGCTTGGAAGAGGTAGATGTCCTTGTTGGCAGGGGCTTAGGAAGCTTTCTGGACTCTGAAGTATGGCTAGCCATTAAAAAAAACTCCATAACATTAATAGCTTTGGCTGGGCACGGTGGCTCATGCCTGTAATCCCAGCACATTGGGAGGCCAAGACAGGTGGATCACCTGAGGTCAGGAGTTTGAGACAACCGTGGCCAACATGGCGAATCCCCGTCTCTACTGAAAATACAAAAAGTAGTTGGGCACGGTGGTGGGTGCCTGTAATCCCAGCTACTCAGGAGGCCGAGGCAGGAGAAATGCTTGAACTCAGGAGGCAGAGGTTGCCATGAGTCGAGAACGCACCACTGCACTCCAGCCTGGGTGATAGAGCAAGACTGTCTCAAAAAAAAATTAACAGCTTTACTGCTTTATATTTGTAATACCTGCTAATTAAACACAGTCAAGCAACACAGAAAAGTGCAGAAAAGAAAAATTTTAAAGTAACCAAAATATTACTTCCCATAAGGTTGGGGAGGGAGGTCATCTCCATACTCGGAGGTGGAGGTTGGGAGGTTCCTGACAAAGAAGGACATTCCCTTCCCAAGGGAGGAAGCAGAGTGAGCAGTGGAATGAAGGTGTCCCGGGGTAGGGATGGTTCCATGTCCTGGGAGAAAGGGGCAGGCACGTGTTCAGTGCAAGTGGGCACACAGCTTTCAGAGCCGGGCAGGGGTGAGGTGGGGTGGAGCAGAACAGGCTCTCCCCTGCCTGCCCTTTGTCCTGTGATCTGCCTGGATGAGCAGATAAGCTTCAAGGATCATTGCATTCCGTGCATCACTCTGGGGGCGGGGGGGTACACTGAAATGTGTCATGCAGGCCACTGCGGAATTGCAATGAAAAAGAAGGATCTAGAAAGGGACAATATCATGTCCTTTTCTCTTTTCTCTCTAGCACCATCCCTCCCTTCCTCTGCCCTTGAGCAGAGCCTCCCCAGAAACCCAGGCATTTCTGCCTATTCATGGATCTGGGTGAGGCTAAAGGAGCATCCCTGACAATGACCTTGGGGGAAAAGACTTTTTGGGTCCTACTGATGCTAAGGGGATACCTGGAAGGTATCCATGCAAAGGGGCCAAGAAAGGTCAGAGTTTTAAGGGTCCCTTAAGATGATCAAGCCTAGGCCTTTTCGGTCGTTCCCTCGTTGTTTATTCTTTAAGTTGTGGCATCCTTTTGTCAAGCAACATTTTCAGTGAAAGTCCAATATGGACACCAACAAATAGGAAACTGCTTTGAGTGAAGCCAAGGAAGAAGTCTCTCCCTAGCTGAGCACCTAACACCTGGCTGGTCAACTCACTCCAGGCCTTGGATGGGGGTAGGAAATGGGGGAAGCATGCTTGACTTTCAGGGCTGTTAGGGATGCTATAATATATGTAAAACTCGGGACTCTGTCATGTGGAGAGACATTGAGGGCTTCCTAGCAGCTTAGCCTCACTCTAGGCTCTGTTTGGGAGGAGGAGACAGGGGCTAAGAGCCTGGAACATGGCCCTGGAGGGTTCCCATACTGGCAGATTATCATTCCAACAGTTGGCCCCCAGGCACCTCCTGCCCCAACTTAACACACACTTCCTCTCTACCTACATCCTGCTGCCAACCTAGGTGGCCTCAGTGTCCCCTGGACTTAACACTTCACTTCAGCCTTACAGTCCAGGATCACCTTTGACAACAATCGCAGCAGCTAATGTTAATGGAGCACTTGTCTTGCGCTAGGCCCTGTTCTTAGTTCTCCATACACGTCATCTTGTTTGATGCTCCCGATAGCTCTTCAGAGGGAGCCTCGCTCTGTCACCCAGGCTGGAGTGAAGTGGTGCAACCTCAGCTCATTGCAACCTCTGCCTCCCAGGTTCAAGCGATTCTCATGCTTCAGCCTCCCCTGTAGCTAGGGTTATAGGCGTGCGCCACCATGCCTAGCTAATTTTTTGTATTTTAGTAGAGATGGGTTTCGCCATGTTGCCGAGGTTGGTCTTGAGCTCCTGAGCTCAGGTGACCTGCCCTCCTCAGCCTCCCAAAGTGCTAGGATCACAGGTGTGAGCCACTGCACCCAGCCAGAGCACCATTCTTCTACTCATCTTACGCATGAGCGAGGACTCATGATTTGCCCAAATTCATGCAGGTGAGGAGAGCTGGAATTTGGTGCAAGTACCATAGTGCCTGAACCAACACCACCTGAGGCCTCCCCACCTCTGAAACCTCAGCTGCCACAGCCCACTCCTTGGCCACAGGGTCCCTCTGCACCTCATAGAGATCTTTAGGTCTTTTTTGTAGCTTCCCCTCATTTCACTCAGTCTCTTAGCCCCTCCTACCTTCACTTTACCTGCCTAAATCCTTAGACCCATACTAGCAACCTCACCAGTGCTCTGAAGCGCCAGAGCTATTACCAGACCTAGTGAAAACCCTGTTTCCCTACCTGAAAGGAGAAGCAAAACTGCTCATTTGAAAGCTGGCTGCTTTGGAACCTTCTGAAAGGTCTGCAAAAGTCATCTTCTGTATAGAAAAAGTTTTCTTTGTTTAGAGAACTCCTTTGAGAGCCTTTAGGTGAGGCACAGGGCATGGGCAGGGGACCTGGCAGCTCTGGATAGAGGATGGGAGAGCAGAGAGGGTCACGGGAGGTGACTCCCAGGTCTGCCGCCTCACACACCTCTGGGGACCCATCCACATGGCCTTGTCAATGTAGCCTCTGGGACTTAGCATGTTTTACCCCTCTGGGAAAGGGGGTAAAAGGGAGCTTTACCCCACCACCAGTGAGAACCTCAGCAGGACTGATCACAAAGGCTGTTCCTCAACTCTCCCCTGGAGTATGAGGGGGAGTAGTTATACTCCACCTTATGCACCTCCAAAATGCAATCCAGAGTCCTTCCTTTGGACCCCAAGGCCCTATGAAATCTGTCCCATACCTCATCATCCACCAGGACCACACCGCTTCCTGCTTGCCTCAAACACCAAGTGCAATGCGGCTTCCACACTGCCTTCGCACCTTGGCACCTGCTCCTCTCTCTGCCAGAACTTGCACCCCTGGATATCTAAAGGGCTGCTCCTTTCTTTCTTTCTGTCTTTGCTCAAAGGTCACCTCCCCCAAAGGGCCTTCCTTGACCTGACTAGCTAAAATCACACACGGTCACTGTCTCTTCACTCTGCTTAAATTGTCTTCATAGCACTGATCATTACCCGATGTCAAAGTATAATTTCCAAAGAGTCAAAAACATGACTTTCATAGAAGCATCTAGTGGGATGTGTCAGTGATTTATTTAACTCATTAGTGAGGAATCAGCAAGATGACAGAGCTGGTTCAAGAGGGGATATGAGAACCTGCTATATGTAATCAATGGAAAGAGAGTGCTGGAATAAGATGGCAAAGTTAGATACTAAATTGGTTAATGTCCTATAGGACGATAAAACTGCAACCTTTGGGGTTATCTTTTCTTCCAGATAGAAACCATTTGCATCTCTGCTGGACAAAAATCATTTGCAGCTTATTAATCTTCTTGAAGTTAACATTTAACTTCCTAGAGTCTGGGCCCTAATCAATAGTAAATAGTAAGTCAAGCCAGAGTGACTCTCCTAGAACAGCCCTGTCTAAAAGGACTTTCTCTAATGAAGAAAATCTGCACCAACCAATAGGATAGTCCCTAGCCCCCAAGTGGCTGTTCAGCTCTTGACATGTGGTTGGAGTGATTGAGAAACAATTTTAGTTGTTTGAATTAAATTTTAAGAAATTTAATCAATATAAGTAAATATCTATTATATATTGTTATATGTATTTTACTATAATATTAAGATAACAAACATGAATAATTTAATATTTATATATAAATTACATGTAAATATATAATTTATGAGCCGGGGATGGTGGCCCATGCCTGTAATCTCAGAACTTTGGGAGGCAGAGGCAGGCAGATTGCCTCAGCTCAGGTGTTCAAGACCAGCCTGGGCAATATGGCAAAATCTCAACTCTACCAAAAATACAAAAAATTAGCTGGGTGTGGTGGCGAGCACCTGTGGTCCCAGCTATTCAGGAGGCTGAAGTGGGAGGATCACCTGAGCCTGAGAGGTGGAGGTTGCAGTGAGCTGAAATCATACCACTGCACTCCAATCTGGGTGACAGAGTGAAACCCCATCTAAAATATATATATATATTTATTATATTAAATATATTTAATTCATGTAATTAATATAAAGTTAATAAATGTAAATGGCCAATTTACAATTAATATAAAGTTAATAAATTAAACTTAAATGGCCAATGTGGCAAATGGCTACCGTATTGGACAGCCCAGCCCTAGAAAGTCACAAGACAGTTAGGCAGCTTGTTAGACAATGTTTTGAATCATTTTCATGTTTTGAATAATTTTTTCTTAACTCTGACAGTATATTGTATGTTTATTTGCTTGTTTATTGTCTTTTGTTCCTAATAGAAAGTAAGTTTTGCGATCGAAGGGACGGCTTTGTTTTCTGCATGTCCTAGCACTTAGGAGGGGTGCCTGGAGCACAGCAGGTACACAATCAATAATTGTTGAATGAATAAATAAACACAAAGTGGCTGGAATCTTATCAGAAGCCAAAGCAATAAGAGACTCCCCATGGTAAGTTTGGCAGATGAGCTTTAAGCAAGAGTGATGCCTGATGTTTAATTTTAAATGGTTTTCTTATTCTGTAAAGTAATCCCCTGCTGTTAACCTCAGACCTTCAGTGATGTATGTGGCGGCGGCTAATGGTTCTTGGGGAAATGAAGGTCTATGAAAGAGAGTGAGGTGTGGAGTTGGGGGGAGGACATGATGACATGCAGGGGGTTAGAAGGATGGAGTTGGGTGCAGACATGCAGAGCCAGAGTAGAGAGGAGGGGCTCCCCAGAGGGATGGGAGTGCTTCCTGGGGATCCTCAAACTACCAGGGAGAACCTCAGGCACCCACCCACAGTTAAGAAGAAACAGACTCAAGTCATTCACTTGGGATTGTGTATTGGTCAGGGTGGACTAACTACAGTAACAGTCTTGAAATCTCAGTGGTTTGACATGGTGAGTTCCCAGGAGAGGGCCCTGGCCTTGGCCGACATGGTCTAGTTGGGGCAGAAACAACTATTCATCTATCTCTACAGGGTGAAGGTGCATAATCCACAAATCATTTCTCTTTGCCCTTGAGCTGCACTGGAGCCTACATTTATATATGGGAGTGTTTACCCAGGGAACTTACAGGGGATCCACCAGGAGGCTCACTGGGTGCAGCAAAGCCAGGAGAAGCCCCTTCCTCCTGCCTCCCCTTCCTCCTGCCTCCCCTTCCTCCTGTCTCCTCCCATTCTCCTTTCCCTGGGGCCTGAGGCAGAACAGCTGACTCTTAGATCTCAGCCTCTTCCCACAGCACAGGTGTGACTTGGCTGGGCCATGCCTTCCTTGGGGCAGGGAAAGGATTATTTCTATTCAAACCCCCCTCACCCTGCTTTTCCAGGACACACAAAAGATGCAGGCTGTACACTGGGGATGGTGGGAATGGTAGCAGGGTTGGCACTGGGAAGTGGCCTATGTCTTGTCCTTGGCTCCTTGGCTGCCTGTGATGACTAAGGATTACAATTTGCATGGATGGGATTGTTTCTCTCTCTCCTTCTCAGGCTAACCATCAAATGCCCCAGGTAAATGAGACGATGAGAGTATCGAGCTGCACCATCCCTGGGAGACTGAGGACCTAGAATCATTCCCAGGGTAAAGGTTCCAGAAGGCAGGGTTCTCAGCAGCCCTGTGGCCCCACCCCTCATTGTGCAAAGGACAGACCTGGGCCTGGAGAGGGGAAGGGACTAACCGGGGGGCACATGGTAGTCCAGGGTCTCCTGACTCCCAGCTATGGCTTCCCTGTCACCCTCTTCTCCTGAAACCTCCCTCAAAGGTGTCTGTTCTTTGGGCTTGTCCCCTGGGTCTCTTTTCAGTGCCATCAAAGGGGGCCAAGATGAAGTAGGAGGAGGAGAGGTGGTGGGATAGACGCAGAGAGAGGCGTTTTTAGGCTGCAGGAACCTCCGCAGGACACTGGAGTCAGAGATCTTGTCCATGAGGTTCTTATCTCTGGGGGGACCGCCAAATCGCCCTGCTGTCTGAAGGGAGGGGCTGTGGGCAGGATGGCAAGCATCAGTTTCCGGCTGTGCCTAGGACTGGAATGGGGTCCCAGGCTGCCACATGGCTGTACTTCTCTGATGTGTGTGCTGCCCTCTCTCCCCCTGCCCCTGAGAATTCCCTGTTCCTTTTCCCTTCCCATCTAACAGAGGAGTCCTCCTCCATCGGAGTTGAAAGTGCCCTTAGAAGCCATCCAACCCCCTCAATTTACAGCTGGAGAAAGAGTGGTTCAGAGAGAGGAAGGGGCTTTCATGTGTTTGTACCGCCAGTCGGGGCAGAGCTGAGACTGGAGCCTGAGGCTTCTGCACCAGCTAGGGGTTTTCCAGTGTGCTCCGGGCTGACTCTTGCCCGTTCTCTTATCTTGTCTCATCTTGTCTCATCTAATTAAGGATGAGGGGCTAGAGAGATAGCACTGAGATGGGATCTTGAAATCGACTTCCAAACAGCTCTTGGCTTGTACAGTGAGAGAAACACTTCCTCACCCCCCCACCCCCTCACCCAAGCCCAGAAGTGAAAACCATCCCTGGCTTCCATTCCAGCTACCCCTCCTTGCTCACCAGCCTCTCTGTGTGGGGTCCCAGGAAAAAGTCGTGGGCAGGGGACAAGTGAGGAATAGGACTGGGCCACCCCTTTGGGGAGGAAACTCCACTGGGCTTGAGCTCCTGGAACCAAGGAGGACAGACTGGCAGCTGCCTGTTGGGATAGGTTCTTTGGAATTTCATGGAGTTATCTAGAATGGAAGGCAGAGGGAGGAAAGCATCTGAGATTGGGTCCAGGGAAGAAGGAGCAGGGGCAATGGCAAAGGCCTCTTGTTGCCCCAGGTGGATGAGAAGGTATATTTGGGGCCTCTTCCTACAGGGAGTCTTCCAAGCTTGACTTTAGGGTTCCTTGCAGCAAAGACCGAAGTCAGAATAAAAAGTCAGTATACACTTGGTTCACTCTGTCATTTATGGTCAGGATGCTTTTGGCTGTCACAGAAACCCCACTCAAATAAACTTAAGCCAAGGCCAAAGGGAATTATTGAAAAGACACTGGGCTTTTCCATGTCACAAAATCATGGAAAGGCCTTGCTCATGTCAACAAATCATGTCCCTGTAGCTGAATGCAGCCAGGACCGTCTTTCATCTCTGCTTATCTTTGTGTCAGCTTTGCCTCTGATGGCTTCTTCCACACTAGAGGACACAGTGCTGACCACTCTCCAGTGTCCCACAGCTCAGAGCTTTACACCAAGAGACAGACGGTTCCTCTTTCCCCAGGTCTTGTTGGGGAAATCCCTAGAAGCACTCAAACTGGCCTGGGCTGGGTCAGGCAGCCACCCATGGCCTGAACCATGAGGTGTTGGGAACTGTCTGCAGAGGAAAGAAAATCACAGTGAGTCTGGGAACCTCTTTTGAGGGAGCCCTCTCTAGTTAATTTCTTTAGCATGTTTGTTAATGTCTCATACATGCCACACCTGGCCAGAGCTGAACTGTGAGCAGCCTCAGACTTAGGGTGACCACAGTTTAACAGAGGAGCAAAGCATATGATAGTAAGTTCTTCGGGCCTGAAAGAGAGCAGATATGGTGCTCTGGGATGACAGTGGTTTTAGAATCAGGTGGAGAGAGCAGAATGTCCAAAAGCTTGGGGGAGACTGTGAGCTTCTAGCTCACTGGGAAGGCAGCAGGCGATGAGGCTTGGGAACAAGGCTATGGAGCTTCAGATTTGACCTAGAGACAGGGTAAGCCATAGGAGGCAGGGAGGGGATGGGGTCAGACTTGTCCAATTATGTCCTATAGAGCCTAGTGCTATGTTGGACATCAAGTTGCTAAGTGGCCCTGTTTTAGGAATTCCCTTTCAATGACGTGTGGAGGAGAGCCTGAGATTGCAGACAGGAGTGGATGGGTAGGAAGCCACAGGCATATCCTAGGGTAGCCTCAGCACTCCAATGCACAATTATGGAAACACGATTATTAGCAGAATTGAGCTCCTTTGTTTTGTGCAGTTGTGGGAGCCAGGAGACAGCCACTACTCTATAAGAAAGGGAAAAAAGATTGCTCTGTGAAACTGAATTAATCAGCTGAAGAAGGTGCATTTGGTCTAATTCTAACATTTCACTCAGCTTTCCTTCTCTGGCCCTACTCTTCAAAACCTTCCGGTCCTCCAGAGTAGGCTGTTCCCACCATCAGCAGCATAGAAGAATGCAGGACAAAGTTCTGCCTCCCTAAGGCAAGGAGGAAACTCTTGTCAGGCAGGAGAGCACTTGAGGACCTGGGGGAGGAGGGCAGAAGAAGGGCGGACACAGGGATTCTGGTTTCCCTCCCCAGGGGCAGGAAAAACACAGGGCATCTTCCTGGAACATCAATTGTTATCAAAGATTTCAAGAGAAAAAAATTCATAAATCATTTTAATACTAAGATCAGATGGATATATTATGGAGTAGAATGCAAGTTTTGCATGCTTTTAAAAAAATTATGGTAAAATACACAACAAAAATTTTACCACCTTAACCATTTTAAAGTGTTCAGTTCAGTGGTGTTAAATATATTTCCATTGTCGTGCAACTGTCACGACCATCCAGTTTTATAACTCTCCTATCTCGCAAAACTCAAACTCTACCCGTGAAACAATAACTCCCCGTTCCCCTTCCTCTCATCCTTTGGCAAACACCATTCCACTTTCCTTCTCTACGAATTTGACTACTCTAGGTGTCTCATAGAAGTGGAATCATACAATACTTGTCTTTTTATGACTGGCCTCTTTTGTTTAGCATAATGCCCTCAAGATTCATCCGTGTTGAAGCAGGTGTCAGGATTTCCTTCCTTTTAAGTTGGAATAATACTCCGCTGTGTGTACGTATGCCACGTTCTGCTTATCCATCCAGCCATAGGCGGACATCTGGGTGGTTTTCCCTTTTGGCTGTTGTGAATAATGCTGCTATGAACATGGCTGCATAAATATCTGTTCAAGACCCTGCTTTCAACTCTTTCGGGTATATACCAAGAAGCGGAATTGCAGGATCATGTGGTGTTATAATTCTTCAATTCTTCTTCTTCTTCTTTTTTTTTTTTTGAGACAGAGCTTCACTCTTGTTGCCCAGGCTGGAGTGCAATGGTGTGATCTCGGCTCACTGCAACCTCAGCCTCCCAGGTTCAAGTGATTCTCCTGCCTCAGCTTCCTGAGTAGCTGGGATTACAAGTGTGTGCCATCATGACTAGCTAATTTTTTGTGGGGTTTTTTTGTGGGTTTTTTTTTTTTTTTTGTATTTTTAGTAGAGACGGGGTTTCACCACATTGACCAGGCTGGTCTCAAACTCCTGACCTCAGGTGATCTGCCCACCTTGGCCTCTCAAAGTGCTGGGATTACAGCACAGTGTGAGCCACCGCGCCCAGCTGGTATTATAATTCTATGTTTAATGGTTTTTAGGAACCACCGCACTGTTTCCCGTAGTGACTGTGCCATTCATTCCCCTCAGTGTGCATATATCTTCCATATTCTCACTAACACTGGCCATTTTCTGTTTTTCGATACTAGCCATCTTAATGGGTGTGAGGTTTTAGCATACATTGTTAAAAGGAAAAGACATATCTCACCTCGATGGCTGCTTTGAGTCTCATTCTCAGAGCCTCGGGGCTTTCAGAGCAGAAAGAGAAAAGCATCCCAAGCCTGGGTGCAGCACTTAGTGGGTTTGCAGGAGTCGCTTACCCTTCTCCTCCTGTTCTTTGCAGCTTGCTTTCACAGCCTTGAGGGCAGGATAGGCCACACATAAGTGTGACTATGCAGCAGAATGAAATGCCTTTTATCATCAAGAGTCACAGCCTTAAGCTCAGAGGACTGGGAATCTCTCCCACAATCCGGAAGGCAGGACATCCAGAAGGCAGCTTCATGGAGGAGTGAGATCAAGCTGGGCAGTGAAGGCAGAGAGGACTTTTCAGGAAGGAAATGGTCTTAGAGGAGAAGAAGGCTGCACCTGAGCAAAGGCCTGGAGGTGGAGAGAAGGAAAAGGGTTTTTCCTTCTTAGTTACACAAGCAGATTTGAAGGATTCCAGTGGGCTCTGGACTTACCCCTATCCTCCCTACCCCACCAGCCTAGTTGAGCCTTCCTCTCGGTCGGGGATGCCAGCGTCTTCTGGCTCCTTCTCCAGCCCTCCAGATCACCCCCTTTCTTGAAATGCTTTCCTTGCCTCCTTGACACCTGGCTCTTTCTATTTTTCTCCTCTCCTTAGGCTGTTTCTCCTTGTCTCCGCCAATTCTTCTTTCAGCTCCTGAAGAGTTTCCAAGGGAGAGGACTTGGCAGCTTTCTGCATATGATGTCCTTGTGCAAACCTGCGATTGAGATCCCAGGGAATGGGCTGTCAGCAGTTGAAGGAGTGACTAACCCTGTGAATGTACGCTTAATTTTTGGTGCCTTCTGGATGTCCCCAGACAGGAATCTCTGCCTTCTCACCTCCTTTACCCCAGATAAGGCAGCCTTTCAGCTGAGCTGAATTGATTCAAGCTCTCAAAGGCATCTGATTAAGGGGACAGTACCTGATGGCGTCAAGCAAAGGTGTCAGGGGTCTTGTGATGGAGACAGACACGAGTTCGCCTGGCACCCACACAAAAGGAGGAGAGCCGGATTTGGGAAGAGGCAGTTATAGTCACTGTGAAAGGCAGTGTGGGAGATGCACCTCGTTGCTACGGGAACTCAGAGGAGGAAGACATCAATCCAGCTTTGAGGCGAGGCTTCAAGTAGACTTGACAACCTAGCTGAGATGAGCTGTATGAATCCACACATGGAAACTAACCAAAGGCAATATGTTCTCAGAGGCATCAGAGTTACAAATAAGTTCTTTGAGTATTGGAAGAAGAAGGCATTTTTATCCTACTTGGGAATGAAGGTGGCACCACAGTTTCCTGGATGGAGCGAATTTGATCCATGCCTTGGCAGGATGGAAGCAGAGATGAGGTGGAAATAGAATGACTAGGGAAGAGAGTGAGTGGAATCCCAGGGCAGAAATGCATGCAGTATGTCCAGGGAGTAGTAGATGATCCAGGGTGGTTGGAGCCTTTTGGTGATGGGGAGCCATAGAAAGTTCTTGAGGAGTGGAGTGATGGGCTTGGAGGTGTGCAGTGATTGGCGAGTTGCTTCTCATGGCAGTGTTGGGACTGCCATTAGCTGAAAGTATTAGGTTTGGGAAAGGTGAAATCCAATCTGCATGGACTCATCAGCAATGATTTCTGGGCTAGTGAAGGGGGAGGAAGTCTAACTCTTTGGAAAGCACTTGCTTGAGGCACTAATGCACAGCTCCTGCATAGCTGATCCTCAGTCTTTCTAAAGATGCTGTTTTAACCTAGTTTCCTGGAACTCGTACAACTGAATACAGTATTTGATGTTTACAAAATTGAATTGGAAAATCTCAAACAAGGCAGAAAAAGCTATTATTTCAAGCTCTCTGTTGGCTCTGTTTTGGCTTGTGTGTCTAATGGCTGGAGAGGCTGGGAAAAGACCGTGGTGGAGGAGCTGGGTGGCTGGGGGCAGGGAAGACAAAGGATTCAGTTCTGGACATGTTGAGGCTGAGATTCATGGTGCCTTGCAAGTGGAGATACCCAGCAGACTGTCGTGCTTATAAATTTGAAGCTTCAGATAGTGGTTTAGGAGTATATTAGCCAGCATTCTTCTAGTTATGAGTCATAATCCTAACTTTAACTGTCTCAAGTCAGAAAGGCAATTTATTGGCTCATGTTAGTGGAAAGTCCAGGGGTTAGTTGGTTCTGATGTTAGGCATGGCTGGACCTAGGGGTTCAGTGATGTTCAATGATGTCAGTTATAGCCTGTCTGTCCATCTCTCTGTCTCTCCGCATCTCAGTTCTGCTGGGCTGTATTTGGCTTCATTCTGCATGTAGGTTCTCTCCACCAGATAGGCTTAGTGTCTCCTGGGGAAAGAGGCTAATTTCTGCCAGCAGCAAAGTTCTGGGAGAACTCTGATTGGCCTGGATCAAGAATGAATAAGAGTGCCCCAGTCCTGAAGCTAGAGGACAGGGCCATTGTGATTGGCAGTTCCCCTGTGACTGTGTGGAATTGAGAATGAGCAATTCCCCAAAGCAGAAGTGAGGTGTCATTCCTAGGAATGTATGCTGGGTCAAGAAACAGTACAGCATCCACAGGCTGTGTCAGGGTGTCTTCACTACACAAGTGAGGATTCTGCAGCACAAATAGATCATCTAGGGAGACTGTATATGGACATGAGAGAGGAGGGCTAGAGTTTAATCAGCCAGAGTTCAGGGAGGAGACTGGCCAGGAAGAGGCTTCCAAGAGCTGGGAGAATCTGGAAGGGTCCAGGGCGACCCAAGCCTCAGGAGGAGATAATGAGGAAGTAATCCTCTGCAGAGAGCTCCAGTGATATGGTAATGGAAAAGTAATTTTACAATCGAGTGACTGGAGAGCTTGGAAAAAGCTGGGGACAAGGGAGTGATGGAATGGAAGCCAGCTTGGAGGGGCTATGAAAGGAACAGGGAGTGCTGGAGCCAGAGAGGTTGCTGAGTTTTTGTTTTCGATTTAATGAGGAGACACCTGATGTGTTAATGCTCAAGGGAGAGGATGAAGTTTGGGGAGAGGGAGGGGATTCTGGAGTAGATGGCAGGGCCAGAGTTAAGGACAGAGGCAGCAGGATTACCTTTGTCTCCACAAGCCCCTGCTGTATACAGCTGCATGACATGCAGAGCAAAGTCCATCTTGTTCACTTAATATTATATGCATTTCCCATTTGCAATGTAGTATTCATACTTATCTTTTAAAGTTAGTTTTTAAATCACAAAAGCAACACATGCATATGGTAAAACAAAATGCAAACAGTTCAGAAGGAATAAAAGATGAAAATGAAAGTCTTCTCCATCCTCCCTCAGCCTGCCTTCCTGTAGGGAAACTGCTTTTCATTAGTTTCTTGGGAATTCTTCCCAAAATTTTTAATGCATATACAAGCATATATGTGCATATATTTTAAAATAGACAAGTGGGATCCTAGTGTGCATACTGTTCCGCACCTTGCTTTTTCACTCAATGCTGTATCTTGGAGATACTTCCTTATTAGCATATAGAGAGAGCTCACTCCCTTTCAAGAGTGGGATGCTGTTCTGTTGTGGGGATGGAGCAGGGCTTGTTCAACAGTTCTCTACTATGTGGACTTTCTATTGTTTCTAATCTATTGCCATTAAAAAGAATACTGCAATATACCTTTTAACATACTTATTTTTGTGCACAGGTGGAACTATTTTTGTACATAAAATTCTTAGGAATAGAATTATTGGAGTTAAAGAATATATACATTTAGAAGAGTGATAGGGCAATGCAAAATTGCTCTTCAAAGAAGTCACGTACATGTGAATATTTTGGAGCTTAAGTAGGAGACACACAGGTGTTCATTATATTACTGCCCATATTTTTTGTATGCTTGGATAGTTTACCCACATATGCACAAGAAGTCACAATATTTACACTCCCACAAACAGTAAATAAACGTGCCCTCATTTTCCCAAAAGGACATTAATGAGATTTTAAATCTTTGTCCGTTTGAAGGGTGGAAAATGGTATATCCCTATCACTTTAATTGCATTTATTTAATCATGAGGGTGGCTGATCATTTTTTCAGTAAATTGCTTTTGCATTTCCATTAAGTCATACTTTAATGCCTACAGACAGTTTCATTTTATACATGTGCCTTAATTTACTTAACTCTCTTTTTGTGGGTTATTTATATGGTTTCTGAACAACTGTGAATATCTTTGTATGTGAAGTTTTTTCTCTTCTCTTTTTCAACTTTTTTCTTCAGTGTACCATTCCAGAAGATGAATTGCTGGGTCAACAGTGTGAACATTTTTATGACTCAATATATATTGTCAAACTGCTTTCTCAAAGGGCAGTACAATACACAGTACCCCCAATTTTATTATTCTCTTCTCAGGATTAGGTATTGTAAGTACAAATTAATTTTTTTCTAATTTTATAGGTAAAAATGAGGCCTTAATTTCATTTGTATTTTTCTTATTCCCAGTGAGGTTGAATATTTTAATATGTTTGTTTATTAATTGCATTTCACGTCGCTGAACTGTCTTCCTTTCTGCTCATTTACTGATAGCACATTCTTATACAAAGGAAATAAGATGATATCTTATCAGGGAGACCTCTTTCCTCAGGCCCTGTGACATTCTGGGAAATTATTGACTGATATCAGATTATCAAAGTCAATCTTTTACATGAGAAAACTGGGGAGGGAGTGATTGAAAAGACTTAGGTGATACAGAGTGAAGACAGATGGGAGAACTGAATGAGTTAGACTCTAGGTAATGATGTGGGTTGCAGATATGAGGGAGGTGGGAAAGAATTTATGAGTCAGGATGGAAATTCCTAGGTGGCATAGAGAACTTGGAGGGCTCAGGGTTCTCCACCTCTCAGCTTCCAAATGGAGCTCACTGGGTGACCCGGACTGCAATGGCTGGGTTTCAGAATGCCGACCTGGATGTTGTCATTTCTGCCATGTGCTGCAGACTTGAAAACAGATTTGACCAAGGAAGGATTTTGCTTAAGCTTTGGGTGAGCAGTTTCTGAGCACCGTCCCCTTCTTTATCCAGATAGCCATTTAGTTTCACCATTGTTAAACAATCTCTGTTAATTAATTTGATATCTAGATTTATTGGTATTATACTTTCTATTTCTTTTATTACTAATTTTCATAGACAGATTTCTTTGATCACTTTTCATATATATATGTATACACATATGTATATATATATACACATGTATATATATATACATGTGTAGTATCTATTCCTACTATTTTATTACTGTTCATACCTTCAAGTCTGTGTGTGTGTGTGTCTGTGTGTGTGTGTGTGTGTGTATTCACCTCTTTTGGGGGGAATTGACTGTTCATATTCATTTTTCTTTCCTTTGGATGTTAATTATTTTATTCATTTTTAGGTAATCTTTATATATTCAAGTTATAAGACTGTCATATTTTTCACAACATTATTTTTAATTTATTTGCATTTAATTTTGTTTGTTTCTTTCACTTTTTTTTTTCTTTTGAGATGGAGTCTCACTCTATCACCCAGGCTGGAGTGCAGTGGTGCAGTCTCGGCTCACTGCAACCTCTGCCTTCCAGGTTCAAGTGATTCCCCTGCCTCAGCCCCACCACACCCCACCATGCCTGGCTAATTTTTGTATTTTTCATAGAGACGGAGTTTCACCACGTTGGCCAAGCTGGTCTCGAACTCCTGATCTCAAGTGATCTGCCTGCGTTGGCTTCCCAAAGTGTTGGGATTACAGGCTTGAGCCAGTGCACCTGGCATCACTTTTTGTTACTGAAATGCACAATTGAGCTTGTCTAATCTGTGGCCCACGGGCTGCATGTAGCTCAGGACAGCTTTGAATGTAGCCCAACACAAATTCCTAAACATTCTTAAAATATTATGAGATTTTGTTTGTTTTTAGCTCATCAGCTATTGTCAGTGTTAGTGATGGCAGTGGTGGCCTGGCTGCTGCCATGATGCTGGCTGCAGTGGGGGAGGGGTAGCCAGGGCTGCCCGCTCCACAGAGCCAGTGAGAGCTGGGAACAGGCGGAAGCCCTGCCTGCTTCCAAGTTGGAGGGGTGGGAGCCCCACCCTACTGCAGCAGCTGCAGCTGCCCAGCCATGGCTGCAGACCCAGGCCTCTCTGCACTCTAGGGGCCCAGGAAGCCCCCAGTCCCTGAAGGCTCTGAAGTCACTGCTCCTGCTGCCTGGCCTCTCCCCACTCCCAGCATCCACTCCAATTTTGGAGCAAAGTGGTAGCTGAGCCCAGGTGCTGTCATGACCCAGCTGGGTGTGTGCACACTTAGGGCAGTGCTAACATGCCAGCTCCCTGCTGCTTCAGCCCCCTCCAGACTTTGAATGCAGATGAGCAGGGGAGAGAGGCCGAGGCAGGGATAAGGGTGGCTAGGGCATGTCTGCAGGCACCCCTCAGCATGAACAGCTTGAGCACTGTGGGCACTGTGGATGGCAGGTTAATGGCAGCAGGAGACAGACAGGCTCCTGGGCAGAAAGGGGTGTGTCCCTGATGAAACCCCCACCTTCAGGCCAGGGACAGCCTGGGGTCCAGGCTGCCAGTTCTGCTGACCACAGTGAGAACTTATGGTGCTTTTTCCGGGTCTGCCCATGGCTGCCCATGGACCAATCAGCACATACTTCCTCCCCTCTGAGGCATATAAAAACCCCAGACTCAGCCAGACTTGCACAGATGACCTGTCTGCAGAGAGGAGCTACCCACTGTGGGTCTCCTCTCTGCTGAGGGCTGGACACTTGTTGGGATGACCTGCCTGCAGACAGGAGCTACCCACTGCGGGTCTCCTCTGAGCTGTTCTATCACTCAATAAAGCACTTCTTCACCTTGCTACCCTCCACTTGTCTGCATACCTCATTCTTTCTAGATGCAGGACAAGAACTTGGGACCTGCTGAATGGCAGGGCTGAAAGAACTGTAACACAAACAGGACTGAAACATGTCCCTTGCTTGCTACATTGCGGAAGATGAGAGGGAGAGAAGAGAGAAGGAGAGAAGAGTTTCAGCCCTTTGGGGATCCCAGACCTAGGAGCTCCTTGAGCCAGGGCTGTGACACCCTTTTTGGAGTTCTGCAGTTCTTGGAGTCTCCAAGCTTTCAGGCACCACCATGTTCCCCAGTGCCAGCCATAGAAACTGCTTGCAGTACGCCTGGCCCAGCTGTAGCCTCGCAGGGAACTGGCACCCATGCCAGTGCCTGGAGCTGCCTGCCCTGCCGCAGCTGGAGTGCCTGGCTGTGTGCAGCAGCCAGACCTCACGTTCACTCACTCACATAACCCTTATCACTCTGCACCTGAATCGCCCTTGGCAGGTGTGGGATCCAGGCTGTTCGTGCAAGGTGAGCAAAGCCTGCCAGGCCAAGTGGGCAGAATGAGCCCAGTGGGCCCAAGCAAAACTCAGGCAAAGGTGCCACAGAGGTTTGCAGCCAGAAGAGTGACACCCCAAGGATCCTGTGACAATAGTGTATTTTATGTGTGGCCCCAGACAATTATCCTTCTTCCAATGTAGCCCAGGGAGACCAAAAGATTGGTCACCCTGACATAGAGCTTAAGTGTAAGTTTCGTGAATTCTGACAAATGCATATACCTGTATAACCCACATTTCTATCTAAATATATAATATTTATCGATATCGATAGGTGGGATAATCCTTACCTGTTCCTCGTTTTGGAGGGCAGATAGAACATGATGATTGGAGATGCATGAAATGTGATTAATGCCTCTGCCTAATCAGGACTTGCAACACCCTGAGTACTCCTCTCTGATTCTTCAGGACAATCACTACTTTGAAAGAAAAAAATGAACATATATATAAATATTTCTCTTACCCTAGAAAGTTTCTCTGTGCTCTCTTCCAGTCAATCCTCACCCTCCCACTGCTCTGCCAGAGGCAACCACTGCTCTGATTTCTATCACCATAGATCAGTCTTGCTTGTTCTAGAATTTCAAGCAAGTGGAATTGTAAAGTGTGGCCTTTTCTGTGTCTGGCTTCTTCCACTCAGCATGATGTGTTTGAGATTTACTCATGTTGTCACGGTTGATGCGCTCTTCCTTTTTATTGCTTAGTGATATTCTGTTGTATGAACATAGCACAGTTTGTTTATTCATTCTCTGGTGGGCCAATGTTTGGGTTGTCTCTAGTATTTAGCTATTATAAATAATGCTCCAATGAACGCTTTTGTACAAGACTTTTTGTGGACATATTTTTTGGCTAAATATCTAAGAATGGTTTGCTGGATTATGTGGCAAGTGTACATTTAACTTTTTTTAGAAACTGCCATACTGTTTCCTAAAGTGACTGTACCATTTGACACTCACCCCAGCAGTGTATGAGGTTCTAGTTTCTCCATATCTTGCCAACATATGGTGCTATAAGTTTTTAAAATCTTAGTCATTCTAGTGGACTGTAGTGGCATCTCATTGCAATAATGATTTTCATTTCCTTGATGACTTAGGATGTCAAACTCTTTTTCATGTGGTACATTTGACATAGAGACTTTAAGTTTTATGTAGTTGAATTCATTAACCTTTTCTGTTATGAATTTTATTGATTTTATACTGAGAAATCCTTCTTTTTTTGGCAGAGATGGGGTCTTTCTATGTTGCCCAGGCTGGTCTCAAGAGACCCTTCTACCTCGGCCTCCCAAAGTGCTGGGATTACAGGCAGAGAAATCCTTCTTAAACCCAAAGCTAGTAAATATTTTTACTTTTATTTCCTTCTAGACCTTTATTGGTTAAACTCTTAAACATTACACTCTTTAATCTACCTGTATTTTGTTTTAAATTGTAAGAAAACTGTTTGTCCTCAGGAACTTAACCAACTAGACTGTATATTGAATAATAACTTCTTCCTTTCTTCACCTATTTTATCTACTACATTTATCTTAAACCAACTTTTAACATATCATTGGGTCTATTTCTATGATCCTGTTAGTGTTGATTTTTCCACCAATAGTACAGTTTCAATTATTAGGATTTTAGAGTTTATTTATTAGGTAAGCAAGTCTACCTTCATTACTCTTTATTTCTTCAAAAATTTCTTTGCAATTTCAGCTCATTTACTTGTCTCCTCTAACTGTGGAGGGCTAAATAATGACCCCTCAAAGATGTCCAGGTCCTTATCTCTGGAACCTATGAATATGTTACTTTACATGGCAAAAGGGACTTTGCAGATGTGATTAAGATTCTTAAGAATTCTGAGATGGGAAGATTGTCTTAAATTATCTGGGAGGGGCCCTATGTAATCACAAGGGTTCTTATAAGAGGGAGGCAGGGGTGGTAGAGAGAGGAAACCATAGAAACAGGGATTGGAGTCCTGAGGCCACGAGCCAAGGAGGACAAGCACCTTCTACAAGCCAGAAGAACAGGGAGCAGATTATCCCTTGCAGCCTCCAGAAGGCACCAGCCCTGCCAACGTTTTGCTTTTAGCTCCTTAAGACTCATCTTGAACTTCTGATCCCCCACAACTATAGGACAATAAATTTGTGTTGTTTTAAGCCACTAAATTTGCAGTAATTTTTTAATAGTAGCAGTAGGAAGTTAATATACTACCTTAAAAATTATTTTTAAAAATGATGTTCTAAGTGTTTTTCCATTATAATTTTGATTAGAACTGTATTGAGCAGAACATTTAATTTGCGAAGAACTCACATTTTTATACTGTTCAGTCTTGCTACTGAGATTTCTCCAGAAAAGCATCTCCATGTCCCTCTACTTCCATGCATCACCTGCTATCGCTGTTGGGTTTCTCGGAGTAGTCTTCAGGTAAACTTTGAGTGCAAGTAGTCTATTTAGAAGGTGATTCCAGGAAACACATGTAGGAGAGTGAGAAAGTGAAGCAGGGAAGGGAGGCTGCCAATAAAGGGAGTGTTATCAGCAAGTGACCATCGTGGGTGACTGGCATTTCCTCTCACTGGGGAACTCTGGGAACCCATGTAGATCATGCAGCTCAGGGCTATCCAAGTTTTCCATAGGGCACAAAGGCTTCACCTGAGTATTAGGAATGGAGGGGCATCCGGGTGCAGGCCACACCATCATTCCTAGTGAGATCATCACAGCAGCCTGTCTCTGCAATCACTGGCTCTGTGGGCAACTTACTTCCCTGCTCCGAGTCCCAGCATCCTGGTATTTCTTGCCTCCTCTAAAGGAGGTGACATTACAAAAAGGAATAAAACTCTAACTTTGCACAGGATGTTGCAGCCAGAACAGCTTCCCAGAGGAGGTGAGCTGCCTGCTAAGTGGCTAAACAGGTGTAGCAGCTGAGCTTTCATCCCCAGCATCATGATGGATACCTGATTTCCAAGTACAGCATCTGCATCTCTTTGCCCAAGGACTTATCCTGCCTGCCAGAATCTGTGGCAGGTCACAACCATTGGAGAATTTGTCCTCCCAGCAGTCTCCTGCCAATGACTGGCTGAGGTTGGTGTGCACATACCCCAGCCCCTTGCTCCTGGGAGGTGGGGGGTGGAGCACTCAGAAGCATGAGTTTGGCACCAGCTCCTAGAGTTCCCCAGTGGGTTAAAGCTTTACACTGTACCCTTTGCTGGCTGCTCACTTCCCTGCTCCACATCCCACTCTCCAACAGGAGTCTTCTGGGGTCATCTCCCAAATAAATGCTTACACCTGAATCCTTGTCTCATAGTCAGCATTTGGGGTAACCCCAACCAAGATAGTAGGCAATGGACCAAAATGGCCAGGGGTGAGGTGGAGGCACACCAGATCTGGGGATCAAAGGCAGGCACCACTGGGCTGAGAGAGGGAGATTTTGAGTCTGTGGTGTGAGCTGAGGGGGTTTTGGCCCCTTCCTTTGCACTTTGTTTTTATGGCTCCTCTGGCCATTCCTTCTGTTTGGCTGGCTGGTCACCATGGCTATTTGGGATCTGACCCTGAGACTGGGGTCCCAGTAGTGGTTCTGGCCCCTGGGCCAGCCCCTTTGAACACCCAGGAGGAGTGAGAAGTCTAGAAAGTGGTTTGTTTGGTTTTACTGAGGCAGCAGGATCTGCAGGCCACCTGGACTTCATTTTGGTAGAAGAGCTGAGAACAAATACTTCTCCATTTGGGAGAATTTAATGTGTTTCTGAGAGGGGAGAAACATCAGTGGAGATTGAGCTAGTGCTCCAAGGAGGACATTCGGCTGGTACCCTCCCTGGTAACCATGGGGATGGAGGGACTGGGAGCCTGGCAGGATCCATATCCCATAAAAATGTTGCAAGATGAAGGGCCTGCAGATACCCTCCGACAGCATGTAATTTATGGGGTAATCAGAACTCCTTCTGGAGGGCTGTGAGGGAAGAGGAGCTGTAATTCAGAGCCTTAGGGGCTTGGATATTTAATGAGGCACTGGGAGCCCATAAAGATTTAGATTAGAATGATTTGTCCATTTAGGATGCCAAATCTATCTTAGCACCACCCCTGAAAGGTGCTGCTTCTTCTCTGACTTCTCTTGGAACTCTCGATGCTGAAATCAACTGACCTAACATTTGAGAGACACAATGTAAGGGCGCAGCCAACGCATCTGGAGGCTGAAAACTGCCAGCTGGCTGCCATGAGGGAACTGAAGCTGAGAGAGAGTAAGAATCTCAAGCCAGAAAGGCCCTTATAGAGGGGTAGCTGAAGTCCAGGGAGGTCAAGTAACTTGTTCAAAGTCACACAGTGCACCAGGGACCATTAGCACCAGTGATAAGATTAGTTGGAAGAGAAAAGGAACTGCTAAAATCTAAGCAGGGAGAAGAGTGGGCATGTTTCCTTCTTAGAATGCAGAGGGTAATCTACAGGGCACAAAAGACAAAAATAGTAGCTTTTGGTGTTTTAAACTTTGAACATTTAAACTGCTTCCCTAAATGCAAAATATGTATTATGACACTTTGAGAATCTTTAATGGTTGACTCAGCAATTAAGAAGGAGCCTATTAATATTTTTAATATTTGGCAACTGACTCATGAAATGGATTAAAGATGGCATCCAAGACCAAGCACGGTGGCTCATGCCTGTAATTCCAGCACTTTGGGAGGCTGAGGCAGGCAGATCATTTGAACCCAGTTCAAGATCAGCCTGGGCAACATGGAAAAACCCAGCCTCTACAAAAAAATACAAAAATTAGCCAGGTGTAGTGGTGTGCACCAGTAGTTCCAACTATTTGGCAGGCTGAGGTGGGACAATCATTCGAGCTTCGGGAGGTTGAGGCTGCAGTGAGCAGTGATCACATCATTGCACTCCAGCCTTGGTGACAGACCAAGACCCTCTCTCAAAAAAACAAAAAAACAAAAAACAAAAAACAGGGATCCACGTGTCTAAAACATTTCCAGTGTCTGGAAACACAAGAGCCTGAAATAAGATAGTGGTAGTTTGCTGCACTAAGGGATGAATGAGGCTGGCCCTCTCAGAGGGTCCTGCCTGGCCTTGGGCAGGGAATCTTAATTTTTTTTTTTTTAACTTTTTTGATTCTAAAAGCAATGTATGTTTACTGTAGGAAATTGGGAAAAAGAGACAATATGTAAAACAATAAAAAAATTACTCATTAACTTCCTCCAACCTCCCCCAAGTAACTATTCTTAACACTTTTTTGTATATATGTATTTTTAAAAATTGGTGTCAGCCTTATTTTGCCTTGACTCTAAGTCATCAGTTAATAGCCTCCAAAGAGAGAAATTTTGGTAGTTGATTTATATTCCGTTGAAAGGTTTTGGCATAATGTATTAACCTGTTTCTAGGTCATTTCCAATTTTTCAATATTATAAATTACATGATAGCAAACGTTCTGGTGCATAAATCTTGGGCGGCACCTCTGATTGTGCACTCATGTTCCGTTCCCAGCAGTGGTGGGGTCAGAGGCTCTGCACCCTTCCTGCCCTTCTAGTACCAGGAGCCCAGGGGCTGTAACTCTAGCAGAACCCAGACCAGCTCTGCTCTTCACCCCACAGCCTCAGCATCCTGGAGCATGACCTTACAGGGTGGGTGAGAAAGCCTGAATCTATGGGAACTGCCTAGTTCTGTGCCTTTGGGCATGTCCCCCTGCCTTTCTGTGCCACGGTTTCCCCTTCTATAAAAGGAGGAGCATAAATGAGTTCATTGGATTTCAATTTTATTTTTTATTTTTATTTATTTTTTGAGACAGAGTTTTGCTCTCGTCGCCCAGGCTGGAGTGTAATGGCACAATCTTGGCTCACTGCAAACTCTGCCTCCCAAGTTCAAGCGATTCTCCTGCCTCAGCCTCCCCAGTAGCTGGGATTACAGGTGCCCACCACCACGCCTGGCTAATTTTTGTATTTTTTCATAGAGTCAGGGTTTCCCCATGTTGGCTAGACTAGTTTCAAACTCCTGACCTCAGGTGATCCACCTGCCTTGGCCTCCCAAAATGCTGGGATTACAGGAGTGAGCCACTGCGCCCAGCCTCAGTTTTATTTTTTTTTAAAACTCTTTTACTTCAAAGGAAAATCTTCCATATAATAGAAGCTCATTATATAAAACAGAAGTGAGAGGGAGGTCCTTTGACTGGGGCTAGAACTCTGCCCAGTAGTTCTTTTTTATCCTGCCAAAATTATCAAAGGTCCTCTGTGTGTCTGGCTCTGCACTAGGTGCTGGGAATAGAATATAAGCCAAAATATTTGGCACTTCCCTAAGCCCAGGCCCCTTAGGCCCTTTGCTTCTGGGGTGTTGGAGTGCTGCAGGGCATTGCTGACTGACCACACTAAGATGGACACCATTTGGCACTGACTTTGTTTTTAATGATAATCATTTTGTATATACTCTATAGGGTGGCCCTGTGTTAATTGAGTTGCCCCATGCTTTGTTCCCTTCTAGGGATAGCCCTGTCTGATTCCACCGTGTGGCCTCTGAGCCCTGAGGTAGCTCCTAGGAGTTCGAAGACCTTGCAGGCCCTGTCTGAAACCTGCAGCCTCTGTCCATTCCAGTGACCCTGCAGCTCTGATACCACTGTACAACTCATGCTGTGATTACTGCTATCAGCAGCTGTGGTCTGCTGAGCTCTGCTTACAGGCTGGCACCATGCTCAGAGCTCTGTGTGCATTATCACACTCAGTCCTTATGGCTATTCGAGGCTCCTCTCGATATCCCCATTTTACATGAGGAAAATGGGGCTCAGGGTGCTGAGCATCTTACTTCAAGTTCAGTCCTCCTGAGCCTGTGCTCCTGCTCACTAGAAAACTGCATACAGCAGGGAGGTCTACTTAAAGCCTCCATGCACTCACTGGCAAGCCTCAAGATTCCTACCAGGCACAGGATGTGGAGGCCTCTTCTGTCCTTGGCATAGACCCTCCAGTGTGCCCAGCCCTCTGCCGACACATCACAGCATCTGCCTGCATCATGAAGGGGCTGTAAATGGAGCTTGGTTTGGGGGCAGGGCTGGCTCCTTCTGGGGGTAGCCATGATTCTGACCTACTGGGTCTGGTTGATGGTGTGGGTTGGGGCCCACACCATCACGTGTCTCTGTCTGGAATTTAGCAGGACCCTGGCTTAGCTGGGTGTGACAGCAATAGCTGCATGAGGATTGCGGCCACTGTCCCTTGTGGGCCCAGGAAATGAGAGCATTGAGTTATTTTGTCTGTTGTCACCAAAATTTCAACAACTGCCAGGGAGAACAGGTATCTATTAAGTCTCTAACATTTCCACTTTCCAAACTGGGGCAGAGGATGGGGAATAAAGAGAGAGAATGCTTGAGTTTCTGTCCCGGTTCTGCTAGTGACTGCTATGTGACTGTAAAGTCAAGGTTTGGTTCAATGTGTGTCTGGAAGCTGTACTATGTGAATCAGCCTCCCTTCACCTGGCACCTGGAGGTGGTTTGCTCATGGCTCAGAGAGTCCTGCGTGTTACTGAGACAGTTATTGTGTCTGTAACTCACTCTGACCACTAGCCTGTGACATCCCTGAGGGCATGGACCATGTCTGATTCATCTCATCTGTGCCCCCCAGGGCCAGCCTCATGCTGCTCTGTGCATGTCTGACTGAATGAGGGAATGAACAGCCCTCTGGGGGAGGGTAGGGGGCTGGCCGGCCAGGGTTGCCATCTGTCTGCCCTCCCCCAGGACAGACTGCGCTCCAAGTCTGGGAGGTTGGGGGCTGCCTGTCAGAGGCACAGGCAGGTTTCCTGCGATGTCGTGATGATTTTCCCCAGTGTAAGTGAGCTTTGTCTGGGTGATGCTAGACAATGGCACACTGGGCTTCTGTTATCAGCTCGCAGATCTGTCTGCCTGGCCAGGCTGGGCTTCCGGAGGTCAGGGGCCCAGTCGGATTCCTCTGTGTCCACAGTGCCCAGTGCATGGTCTGGCATAGAGTTGGTGCCCAGTATGTGGACAGAGGGGGTGCTTTATTGCTGGGCTTCGCTCTGACCCTCATTTCAACCTTCATTCAGACAATTCCTTAGTAATTGTCACTGATAGCTAAGCTGACAGGTGTCAGGCTTGCTATGGGGGTGGGGGAGAGTCGACAGAAATAAAAATGGACTCAGTTCTGATCCTCAGGTGCTCCGAGAGTGGCTGGAAGAGTCTAACAGGTCAACTTAGAGTTATACTGGACAGCATGTGTCTTAGTCTGTTTGGGTTGCTATAATAAAAATTCCATAATGGGTAGCTTATAAACAATAGAAATTTATTTCTCACAGTGCTGGAGGCTGGGAAATCCAAGATCAAGGTGCTGGTAGATTCTGTGTCAGATAAGGGCCTATTTCCTGATTCATAGATGGCACCTTCTTGCTGTGTCCTTGCATGATGGAAGGCATAAAGGAGCTCTCTGGGGCCTCTTTTATAAGGGCTCTAATCCCATTAATCCCATTCACAAGAACCCCGTCCTTATCACCTAATCACTTTTTTTTTTGAGACGGAGTCTCACTCTGTCGCCCAGGCTGGAGTGCAGTGGCACGATCTTGGCTCATAGCCACCTGCACCTCCCAGGTTCAAGCGATTCTCCTGCCTCAGCCTCCCAAGTAGCTGGGACTACAGGCATGTGCCACCACGCCCAGCTAATTTTTGTATTTTTAGTAGAGACAGGGTTTCTCCATGTTGGCCAGACTGGTTTCAAACTCCTGACCTCAGGTGATCCACCCGCTTCGGCCTTCCAAAGTGCTGGGATTACAGTCATGAGCCACCGTGCCCAGCCTTCTAATCACTTCTTAAAGTCCCCTTCTAGTAACATCACCTTGGGGTTAGGATTTCAACATATCAAGGTGCGAGGTGCGGGACACACACATCCACAGCAGCGTGCTCCAGGTGCAATGGAGGATGAAATGAACAAGGCTGTGGGGACACAGAATAAACAGAGACATGACGCAAGCTTCTGAAACGGCAGGCCTTGGAGCCAGACTGTGTGTTCAAATCCCAGCTGTGTCACATATTAGCTATGCAACCTTGAACCAGTCATTTCATCTCAGTGCCTCTGTTTCCTCATTGGCAAAACAAGTACCACAGGAAAGGGTCTTTGAACAGTGCTTGGCAGATAGTGAGTAGTCGATAAATGTCAGCTAAAGGAAGAGAACAAATGGTTTTTACCTTTGAACAAGCCTCCTGTAAGATGCAGGAGAGGGATACCTGGGCACTTTGAGGCCTGTATGGCCCCAGTACACTTAAGAATTCCAGAGCTCTGGCCAGGTGCAGTGGCTCACACTTGTAATACCAGCACTTTGGGAGGCTGAGGCAGGCGGATCACCTGAGGTCGGGAGTTCGAGACCAGCCTGACTAACATGGAGAAACCCCATCTCTACTAAAAATACAAAATTAGCCAAGTGTGGTGGTGCGTGCCTGTAATCGCAGCTGCTCAGGAGGCTGAGGCAGGAGAATCGCTTGGACCCTGGAGGCGGAGTGTTGAAGTGAGCCGAGATTGCACCATTGCACTCCAGCCTGGAAACAAGAGTGAAACTCCATCTCAAAAAAAAAAAAAAGAATTCCAGAGGCCTGCCACCTATATGAACACTGCTGATCTAGAGACAAACTGAGGCCCAGAGAGGGGCCAGTGCTTGTCTGAGGCCACACAGCTAGGGGCAAAGTCAGGATTGAACCCAGGAGCTCCTGCCTCCCAGCCTAAGGTACCTTTCTGTTTACCAGGTCACCTCCCTTGTAAAAGTCCCACATCTGCATGTCATTTGCATTGATCACGCAAAGCCCCACATGAAATGCAGCTGGATGCTTTCCAAAATATGACCCAAAGCAAGTGTGTGAACTGACTTATATTGATCACTGTACTAGCCGGAGATGGGCTAATCTGCTTGGAATTTTCAGAAGTGTTTCTTTTTTAAGTGAATGATTTGATTGGCTTTTGCCATTTATAAATACATCCAGAGGCATGTGATCAAATGCTTTCCTCTTCTTAGGCTAGATTTCATCCAAATAAAAGGGAACCTGCCTTGTCCTTTTTGAAAATCACCTAGTCTCCTTCTGTCCCCTTGTTATAAAAGCTACTCTTCTTTATTCTGTGCCAGGACCTAGAGGCCTCTGTGGGTATCTCCCCAACTGACCTCTCAGGCTCCCGCCATCCTCATCTCTTTTCCACATTATTGCGATAGTTTCTTCCCCGTGTCCTGGCATATAGTTTGGCTGCCTCCCATTCTTTCTCTACAGAGCTGCAGCGTATTAAAAAGAAATCTGTTCACACCATTTCCCTCCTCCACTTCTATGGCTTCCCACAATCTGCAGAGTAAAAGCTAAAGTCCTTAGTTTGTCATTTAAGATCATTTATGGCCAGGCGCTGTGGCTCATGCCTGTAATCCCAGCACTTTGGGAGGCCGAGGTTGGCGGATCACGAGGTCAAGAGATTGAGACCATCCTTATGATCTAGCCTCAGTTTACCTATTCATTCACTTGCCTCTTTCTTTCTAGACACAAATTATTTATACCCTACAGATAAAGCAGGAGCAACCTAATTGTTCAGACCTTTTAGACGAAGAAGTTTGCTGTAGTTGAGGTCACAGGTTCCTGGCAGTCAGGGCTTATATTTGTTTCCTGTGGCTGCTGTAAACAATGAACTTAAACCTAATAGCTTAAGGCAACAGAAATTTATTCTCTTACAGTTTTGGAAGCTAGAAATCCAAACCGAGTCTGAATCACATTCCCTCAGGGTGCTGCAGAGGAGAATCCGTGTCCTTACCTCTTCCAGGTTCTGGCATTCCATTCCTTGGCCTGCGGCTGTAGCACTCCAGTCTCTGTTGCCGTGGTCACATTGCCTTCTCCAGTGGTGGCAAAACTCCCTCTGCCTCCCTCTTATAAGGACACTTGTGATTACATTTAGGGTCCTCCTAGATAATTCAGGATAACCTCCCCATCTCAAGATCCCTAATTTAATCACGCCTTCCAAGACCCTTTCTGCCACATAAGGTAACATTCCCAGGTTCTAGGGATTAGGACCTGGAGATTTTGGGGGTCATTCTTCAGTGGACTACAGGGTCAAAGGGAGACATGATGTATTTCCAAAGCTTTCCCACTGAAGACGCAGACATTTTCCTGCGACCCCGAAGATGATTACTTACTTGCTATGCACAGCCTTCTATCCTTTTAGTTTGCATTTTGTGGGATGGGGAAGTTAAGAACTATTCTTTTAAAGTGGGCTAGATTGGATTCTGGCTAACACTGAATATGTAACCAACAGGAGTATTGAGAAATTAATTGGCTTTTTATTTTGTTGACTCTCGTGGGCCCTCCAGGAGGAACAAAAGCATTTTCTCCCCAGGCTTCACTGTAGCCTGCAGGTCTCCCTGCCCAGGGAGGAACCTGCCTATGTTTCTAAAGTTTGGGTTTTTAGTTTTGTTTTTGACTTTTTGTTGGGAGAAGGAAACAGGCTTTCTGGAGTCTTAAGTCCAGAGTGAAGAATTTGCCAGGGAGAGGTGAACTGAGACCATCCCTAGTCAGGGGGTTTGACCCTAGGTGATCACACTGGGTTGTGCGAGGTGGGGCCAAGAGGACCCGTGCTCTGGATTGAACATCATGTGTTGAACCTCAGGGTACAGTGCCTGTCCTGCTTCCCCATCCCCTGCCTTGGAAAGGTGGTGACGTGGCAAGTTCCTAAGAGGGTGGAGGGGCCTAAGCCTCATAGCAGTGTGGTTCCTTGGGTTAGTAGGGGGCTGTATGGGAGCCTGGGAGCCCCAAGAGCCTCAGCAGAGACCCCCATGGCCTTGCATGGTGGAGAAGGAGGAGTAGGATGACAAGCACAATGAACTGCCTTTGGATGGCCCCCAGGGGTCTGAGCAAGAAGCAGGGCAGCCATGACCACAAGGGACAGTGGCCCTGAGAACTGGACTGTGTAAGCCTGGGGGCTTTCTGTAACGTGTAAGGGAGGTGGAGGGACTGCTTGTCAACCATGGACATGGGTGGGCAAACTGGTTTTATTATGGAAAGCGTGCAATGGTCCTTGCATCCCAGGAGGTGTGGAGTAAGCCTCAGGTCTGTTACTGATGAGTGGGGTGAACAGGACTAACACCCTTGGTTTGAAGTGGAGTGGGAATCTACCCCGGGGAAGCAGACTAGACTCAGACACCATCAGATGCACTAGGAAGGAAGGAAGGAAGAAAGGATGCACCATAGGAAGGCTGGGAGGGAGGTTGGCAAGAGGTGGCAGAGGCCCTGAATGTCACACTAAGCAGCTAATCCTGACAGCACTGGGGAGCCAGTGATGATGAAAGCAGGAAAAGGCCTGGCCCGACATGGGCCAGGTGCACCTCCTGGAGTGTGGCCCTTGGGAGGACACTTCCACAGCAGGGTGTGGCCACTCAGGCTGCCCCATCTTCCACACAATGGCTGCTGTCTATTGGGGGCTTTCTCTTCCAGACTCTATGCTAGATGCTTTACAAGTATTATTTATTTCATTCTCACAATAATCCTATGACGCAGATACCTGATCCATCCCCATTTAACAAATGAGGAAACTAAGCAGACAGAAGTTAAGTTGCTTCTTAAAAAGCCCAAAGTCCCCTAGCTAGTGACAGCAGGACCATCAAGCTCCTAACTCACCTTTTCCATCAAGGCACCTGGGCCACTCGATAACACCAGAATGAAGGCTTTGAGTAATCACCTGTTCCCTACTCTCCCATTGTACAAAGGGGAAAACTGAGGTGAGGGAGCTTGATCAAGGTCACTCGGTAAGCTAGACGTGGAACTGGAAGCTGGTCCAGATGTCCAGGTCAAGGCTCTCCTGACTCCTCTCAGGGGTGGCTGTGCCTGGGGATGCAGCAAACAGGTGGGATACCTGGACATGGTGCTGGCCAGAGTCCAACCCAGCACCTCCATCCTCACCCAGACCTCAGCCACCAATACATTTGTGGGCAGAGCCCACAGGATCCTCCTGAAAACACCATTTTTTGGTCTCAAGCTATTTTATGGTTGAATTTTTCAAGATGTTTATTATGAAATGTTTTATATATATACAGAACAATATTTGTAATGCATATATTCATTGCAAAACATGATAGTAAAATTAGCACCCATGAGCTCACCATCCGCTTTTGGAACTAGAACTTTCCTGGTACTCTTGCATATGTCTGGGTACCTCTTTCTTATTCTAGCCCCTCACCTCCCCCACAAATGACCACAACCCAGGCTTTGGTGTTTATGATTTCCTGACTGTTTTGTAATAGTTTTAGCACATATATTCATATTCCAAAGCCATATATTATTTACTTTTATTTGCATTTGAACTTTATAAAAAATCATACTGTTTGATATTACAGTAAAATATTCACAGTCTTCTGTAAATTACTTTTTTCACCTAACGTTGTTTCTAAAATTCATCCATGTTGATGCCTGTAGCTTAGTTCATTCATTTTCCCTGCTGTGTAATATCTCACTGTGTAAAACACCACATATTATCTATTCTTTTGCTATTAGGCATTTGGTTTGCTTCTAGTATTTTGCTATCATGAAACGCTAATATGAACATTCTTGGTCATGCCTCCCAGGGCGCATGGAAGAGGTTCTCAAAGACGTACCTAGGAGTGGGGTTGCTGGATCATATGACGTGTGTGTATCAAACCTTACAAGTTAAAGCCAGATCAGGAAGGGCTCCCACCTTCATTGTGTGGTTCCCTGGCTCCTCCACCTTGCGATCTCTCTCTAGCGCCCCCTATTGGCAGAGGCTAAGAGAGCGTCCGTAGGCCAAGCAGAATATTAATGTCCCAGCTGTCATCGTAAAAGGCAAATTTAGAGGGGATAGGGTTAGAGATGAGAGGCATAGCACCTAATTTAGAAATATGTGATCACTGCGCCAGTGAGTAAAAAAAACTGGGACAATGTGGCCTGAAGGTCGCCAGCTTAAAACCTCTGCAATGTGGCCTGATTTCTTACTGATCTCCACTTTGTACCCTCTGCTCTTGCCACAAGGAATGTCTCCTCCTTCCCTAAATATGGTGCTCTTCCACGCCCATTTATCCTTTTCTCTCAATCAGTTTTCTTTCCCACCTGGCACACTTTGCTCCCTGTTCAAGTCCTTCCCGTTGCTGAAACCCCATTTCAAATGCTGCTTCCTTCATCATTTTTTTCTGATCTCTCCAGCTGGAGGTAATAAACATATCCTCTCTTGAGTTCCGCAGCTCCATATCTACCCTCTCTCTGGGCAACAAGCAGTGTTCACTTAGCATCACTGTTGTTTGGTCTATGGCTCATCTCCTCAACCAGGATTTTATTTTAAGAAAAGCAATGCAAGTAAGGGCATAGAGGAAATAATCACTCATATCACATCACTGACACTGACACAACTTTTATTTTAATATATCCCTTTCCAGTTTCCCTGTGCACATACATTGATATATGTAGTGCACATGTAATGTTGTATCTAATTTTTTTAAATATAAATGGGATCTCTCTGTGACACCCATGCTGGAGTGCAGTGGCAGGATTATGGCTCCCTGCAGCCCAGTCGCCTGAGCTGAAGTGATCCTCCTGCCTCAGCCTCCTGATTAGCTGAGACTACAGGCATGTACTACCGTGCCCAGCTTTTTTTACCCCCCATTATTTTGTAGAGAGGAGTTCTTGCTATATTGCTTAGGCTGGTCTTGAACTCCTGGCCTCAAGCAATCCTCCTGCCTTGGCCTCCCAAAATGCTGGTATTACAAGCATGAGCTACTGTGCCCAGCCTCCCAGCCTGTTTTTCTTTTTCTCCCTTTATTAAGTCAAACTATGTTTTTCCTATGTTGCTTCATAACATCACAATTGTTAATGGTTATCCATTGTTCCATTGTATATTAGTAATGGTTATAAGTGACAGAAACTCAACCTAAAAGAGCTTAGGCAAAAAGGGATCTTTGTGCAGAGGCTGCTGGGGCATCTTGCAGAAACCAAGGTTAGAAATGTTGGGCTGTGGGGACCTGGAACCTGGGTGCAGATGCCTGAGGCACTGGTGCCTGCCTTGGCTTCATATTTTCCCCTCTCCCCCAGCAGACTGGCTTCCTCTGCTTTTCCTCTCCATGTGGCAGAAAATACCCACTGACCATACCCGAGCTTTACATGTGACAATACAGCCACCCAAATAGAGACTGACCCTATTTTTCAGGAGCTGGCTCCTCCTGTGGAGCAAGGGGGCAGGGTCAGATTCCACTAACGAGGTGATCTTTAAAGGACCAGGTAGCTTGTGTAGGAAAGGGATCCTGGGAAGATAATTTCATGGTAAGGTTTTGGACTGCTTCCAAATAACTGCTACCGTAGTCATCTCATGTATTAGCACATAAACCTCCCCTTAACTTGAATTATTTTCTTTGGACCAATTCTTGGAAGGGGGATGACTGGGTCATAAAGTTTGAACATTTTTGTGATGTTTGATATTATTGCCAAATTGATTTCAAGTAGTTATTCAACTTCACTCCCACCCGACAGCATTGTGCGAGAGAGCCTTTCATTGTGCCATTGAGAGCACGGGGCATTATGGCTTGAAATAGATTTTTTTTTATTAATAATCGTAAAAAGATATCTCGTAATTTTTATTAGCATTTTTCTGGTTACTAGTAAGGCAAAGACTTTCTCATATATTTGTTTTATTGGAGTACATTCCCTTTTGTGAATTGTCTTTTCCTGGCTTTGCCCATTTATCGAGTGGACTGTTAATCCTGTTCAGATTTAATTGCCCCTTCCTTTTGTGTGTGCATTGCACTTTCTCTATCTTCCTTTCAGGGTATGAATAGTGGCTTATCTTGTATTGCAGTTATTTGTATCTGTGTCTGATCTTTCTTACTGGACTGTGAGCTCCTGGTGGGCAGAGCCAGGCCTGGGCTTCAGCCTAGCATGGAGCCTTGTTCTAGTAAAGTGCTCAGTGATGGTTAATTGGGTAAAATAAGCATACGGTTTCAGTCTGCATGATGCCGAAGTGAGTGTTCAGCCTGAGGGGTGCTGCATATAGGCTGCGAGGATGTAAGAGCCTGGACTTCATTCATTCAGTCATTCAGCAAATAGTAACTGAAGATTTATTGTGTGCTGGGGTCTAGGAGGGCATTGATGAACAAGCCTCCCTGGAGCTTACAGGACAGTGGAGGTGGGAGAATTCAACAACTATTGCACAGCTACAGACAAATCCTACTTATCCCAAAGAGTTCCAGAGAGTTCTCTGAAATCTGATGGAGAGGAGAAAAAATCTAACATTGTCTAGGGAAGTCATTGGCAAACCTTTTCTGTAAAAGGCTAAATAGTAAGTGTTTTAGGCCTTGTGGGCCACATACGGACTATGTCACATAGCCTTCCTTGTGGCTTTCTTTCCTTTTTTTAGAAAAAATAGTTCTTTAAAAATATGTTTAAAATTCCTAGCTAAGGAGCTATGCAAAAACAGCTGAGGGCCTGATTGGATCCGTAGGCTATAGTTTACCAACCCTTGTCTAGCCCCTAGAGTCATAGAACATGAGAGCTGGAAGGGTCAACTCCCTCATTATTGCACAGGTGGGGAAACTGAGTCCCAGAGGGCAGAAGCAGTGTGTTGGGTCCCCTCGCTGATACCCGTGCTGAATCAGGCAGTTGAGGACTTTGCCTGGGTCCTGGCACAGTCCACTCTGTTTGTCTCTTGGAGCAACCTACTCCTGGCAGGCTTGTGCCTTGGTGGCACAGGAGGTTAGGAAGTGGTTGGTTCCCAGAGCACAAGGCTGCCTCCGCAAGGGCTGGTTCCTATCCCTTCCAGCATGGCAATTCTTTGGCCCCATGGCCTCCTGTTGAATTGGGGTTGGGGGTGACAGAAAAGATGGAGCAGCAGCATTATTAATTAATGCTTCTGTGTCCCAAGGCTGAGAATTTTGTCCTGTGTAGAAGCATTTCCCTTATTAAAGTTGATTTTTACAGTGAAGGTGACATTCTTTTTCAACTGAATCATGTATGGGACAGTAAATACTAAAAATAATTGCTTCCTCTCTCCCAGCCTCTCTCTCCTGACCAAACACACACTCAGCAACAGACGGGACCCAAAGCTGCTTGTTCCATCTCCGGAGGCTTCCATGGGTGCAGGGACTGAAGGGACAATGTCAGCTCCCCATCCCTCCCCTCACTGTGCAAAGGGAAGCAGGTCAGAGGGCACCTCCTACTGAGCTTCAGCCGGGGGTCCCTCCAGGGCTGCCATCTCTGCTCTTAGCAGACTGTTCCCCGCAAAGAACAGCCACTGCCACTCCCCACCCCAAAACTGTGTCCTTAACATCTCTCATGACGGGAATGTCTTGAAACCCCAGCCAGGATGGGAAAACTTGCGAGCAAGGAGGCAGGATTTGATTGATAACCAGATCTTTAGCTAGGGGTCTGCCAGCAGTGTGACCTTGGCAAGTCTCTGCTCCTCTCTGGATCTCAGTCTCCCCTTTGACACTAAGGGAGCACAGATCTTACTGTTCCTTAGAGTGTTAGCTTCTGGCAGCCTGTGATGTGGTTGGCGTTGGGTCACGTTCAGCCCTGAGGACCTTCAGAGTGCTCCTGGGGCTCTGGGCTGCCCTCACTCGGCTCTGCCCTCCTCCTGCCTCTATGGGCCCTTTGGTCTTTGCTTCTGACTCCCCCGACCCCCCGCACACTCATGCTAAACTGCTGATCCCAGCGCCCTCCCCTCCAGGCCTGGGGGCTGGCATCCCCTCCGGGAATGCCTTTTCCCTCTCATAACAGGGCTGGCCCTGCCAGCACCTCACCACATTTCCTCTGCCCTTTCTGCAGCAGGCAGCAATGGTGGTGTGAATGTATATGTGCAGGTGAGTGAGCGGGTATGCCTGTGAACGTAAACCACTGCATGTGTGTGAGAATGTGTGCGGTGCGTAAATGAGTGAATGGATGAATGGGTGTGCAGGTTATATTGAAGACAAAGCTCTTTGTTTAGTTTGGCTCTGTTTCAAGCAGACCAAGACCTTTGTTTATTTCCACATACCTGTACACACATGGGTATGTGCACACACACAGCTTCAAGGAGCCAGCTTTAAGAAAATGCCTGCCTAAAACACCCCCACTACATTTCTGTGGTCAACCCCATTCTTAAACCCCTTTCTTTGGGCAGTGCTTCTCAAGCTTTACTGTGCATAGGAATCATCTGGGGATCTTGCTAAACTGCAGACTCTGTTTCAGCAGGCCTGGGGTAAGACTTGGGATTAATTTTTTTGTTGTTGTTGTTCTTTTGAGACACGGCCTCACTCTGTCATCTAGGCTGAAGTGTAATGGCATGATCATGGCTCACTGTAGCCTCAAATTACTGGGCTTAAACGATCCTCCCACCTCAGCTTCCTGAGCAGGCTGGGACTATGGGCACACACCACCATGCTCAGCTAATTTTTTAACTTTTATTTTTAGTAGAGACAAGAGCTTGCTATGTTGCCCAGGCTGGTCTCGAACTCCTGAGCTCAAGTGATCCCCGCGCCTTTGCCTCCCAAAATGCTGGGGTTACAGGTGTGAGCCACCATGCCTGGCCGAGAGACTCAGGGTTTCTAACAAGCCACCAGCTGCTGCTGTTGCTGGTCTCCATACCAACTCCGAGTGGACTGAACTTTGGGCACAAGGCTCTAGATCAGTGATTGATTGGCAAACTGTGGCCCACGGGGCAAATGTGACCCGATGTCTGTTTTCATAAACAGAGTTTTATTGGAACCAGGATTGGCTACAGAATTTGTGGAGCCCAGTGCAATATGAAAACGTGAGACCCTTTGTTCAAAAATTATTAAGACTGTCAAGACAGCAACGGCAGAGAACTAAGCTAGGCACAGGGGTCCTTTTAAGTGTGGGCCTTTGCTTGCACAGGCTGAACGCCCATGAGGCTGGCTCTGCCTGGAACACAGCCATGCCCATTTGTTCATGTACTGTCTGTGGCTACCCTTGCCATCCATATGATGGCAGAGTTGAGCAGTCAGGACAGAGGCCATATGGCCCATGAAGCCAAAAGTTGTCATTCTCTGGTCCTTTACAGAAAAAAGTTTGCAGCCCTTGTTCCAGATCACTGGCTCTCACAAACTTGGCTATGGGTTGGAATCACCTGGTGAGATTTTACAACGCTGCTGCCTGGGGGTCTTCCTCAGAGATTCTGTAGCTGGTCTGGGGTGAGGCCTATGAGGGTGGGGAAGCACAAGTTGAAGCTGCTCAGGCTGCAGGCTGACCACACATGCCCAAACTTCAGTCAACACTGAAGGTCCTAGTTAGAAGCCAGTAGCTTCCCAGAAGCTCTGATAACATATCGTCTGTGAACCCCTGCTAGAACTACAGTCCTGAGGAATTTGGGTTCTTTTGGTATCTTCTTGGAGCAAATGTGGAGTCCCTGAGAGCCAGACTGAATTCACTGATGCCCGGTCCTTGTGGGGACCAACCATCCTGGTGTGGAACTCAGGGATTTCCTGCAATGCAGGGCTTTCCCTGCTCCAACTGGGACAGTCCTCAGGAAATGGGGCTGGGCTGGGCTGGGGCGGGGGTGGTGGTGGTGGTAGTGGATGGGCCCAGTACCACTGGGTGTCTCTGATTTGCCCAGAAGAGAAAGTGTAGGTGAATTCTGCAGATGTCCACCTCCAAGTCCTGTTAGGTTGATCTTGTTCATACTGCAACCAGTCAAGAGCCGTGAACACCCAGGGGATCCACAAAGCTACGTTCTCCTGGCCAGTTACAGACAAAATCCCCAAATGCCTATCTTAGAGTGATAAGTTATTCTTGACATTAACCCAATTACAGTATAGGTTTTGAAACACAGAGGGAACAGACTCTTCTAAGATGACCAACTTAACCAAACAATTGATTTCCAACTTGACCATGCATTTAGGACAGTAGCCAATGAGCAGAAGCAATGATGCAGCAGCCTAGTCAATCTTTTTCTTCCTTCCCTGTGTTCTTTTATTTGATCCCCTTCCTCCTTCCCTTCTTCAACACCTGTCAATCTCCATATTGTGAAGAGCATTGAATGGGATGATTTGAAGTTTCTACTCAATTCCGTGACTCTCAAGGAGTCACTGGAGGTTTTGGATGGGTGAGTGAAGGGCTCAGGGCTCTGGGTACTCACTGTCCAGTGGTTTGGGCCAAGGCTCTGAGGAGAACACTAGTGGCCTCCATGAGGCCTGGTCTAAGAAGCAGTAACCGTGGTGACAGTAACAGGAGCTGACACTCACATGGCTCATATGCTTCAGGTCCATTCACTCACAGCCCTCTTCAATAAGTGCTATTATTATTCCCATTTCAGTGATGCAGAAACTGAGACATGGAACAGTTAGGAGACTTGTACAGGGTTGCAGAGCTACTAAGTCAAGATGAGATTTGCACCAGGCAGTCCAGCTCCAGGGTCCATACCCTTAGCCTTAAGTTTTCTAGCCCCTCAGAGTGCAGGGGGTGCACAGTGAGGCATTTGGGAGGCCCAAACAGGGCTTGTGACTGCTGGGATGTGGGGGTCGTCATGGCTTGGGCTATGGAAGATGGCAGGGCCATTTGATTTGGCCTCCCAAGTTTCAGAGCCCGCCTTTAACCTTTTTCTAGAGCAGTGGACCTCCACTCCTTTCAGGGACAGAGTGTCTGGACATCATTGTACCTTTGTAGTCCACCAGGAAATCTCAGCACATCTAAGTTCATCTTGCAAATGAGAGTCAGAAACAGTTTTACCTGTAGGAAACATGGCTCTCTTCTACATGTGCAAAATGTAGTAACAACCAGGTGTTCATTGCAGACTTGTTGAACTTGCAATTTTATTCTGTTTCTGTTTCCCATTAATATTTATTTTGCCATTTGCCATTTGTTCACTAAAAAAAAACCTCTTCTCAAAAGTAGGCAAGCAGTTGCAAGCACTAGTGTTTTAAGGAAAATATATAAATACAAAATTTAAATTCAGAAAATTCTCCCCATGAACTTAATGTTATTCTCATTATTTGGAAGTTGAGAAATGATGAACCATTGAGTGGGATGACCCTATCCAACTCCCAAAGTAATAGACCTGACAGAACCGTGCCATCTGTCTCTTTCCCTCTGATACTGGAAACAAGTGTAACCTTGAACTCCCTGGTTCTCACACACTGTGGGTAGAAAGGAGGTTATATTAATAATAATAACTTAAAATCTGCTAGATCTTCAGCCATCTCAAAAATCTCTCCAGGTTGTGCCATGAGAGGGTCCCACATATGCTCACAGTCTTCTTGTGTTTGCCAGCTCTGGCTCCCCACTGATGTCTGTACTCTTTGGTCCCATGAAATAGGCGCCTCACCCCTGTGTCTGCTGCTAATGTCATCTGTGGCAAAGTTGAGTCCTTGTCTAAAGTTATATAAAGGAAAATAAAAAATCTCATGTCAGGCTAGGCGCAGTGGCTCATGCCTGTAATCCCAACACTTTAGGAGGCCGAGGCAGGCGGATCACAAGTTCAGGAGTTCGAGACGCACCTGGCCAATATGGTGAAACCCTGTATCTACTAAAAATACAAAAATTAGCCAAGTGTGGTGGCGGGCGCCTGTAGTCCCAGCTACTTGGGAGGCTGAAGCAGGAGAATCATTTGAACCCAGGAGGCGGAGGTTGCAGTGAGCCGAGATCGTGCCATTGTACTCCAGCCTGGGTGACAGGGCAAGACTCAGTCTCAAAAAAAAAAAAAAAAAAAAAAAATCTCAAGACTCCTCAAACAACAACTTCTTCTTCTTCCTTCTTCTTCTTCTTTTTTTTTTTTTTTTTTTTGATGTGGAGTCTCGCTCTGTTGCCCAGGCTAGAGTGCAGTGGCATGATCTTGGCTCACTGCAACCTCCACCTCCTGGGTCAAGCGATTCTCAAGCCTCAGCTTCCCGAGTAGCTGGGATTACAGGTGTGTGCCACCGTGCCTGGCTAAAGATTTTTGTATTTTTAGTAGAGTTGGGATTTCACCATGTTGTCTAGGCTGGTCTCAAACTTTTGACCTCAAGTGAGCCATCAGCCACAGCCTCCCAAAGTGCTGGGATTACAGCCATGAGCCACTGTGCCTGGCCTGTCATGAGATTTTTCATTTTCCTTTATATAACTTAAGACAAGGACTCAACTTTGCCACAGATGACATTAGCAGCAGACACAGGGATGAGACCTCTTATGCAAAAGGGAAGCTTAAGCCTGAAGGCTGAGTCCTTGCAGCCCTCTCTTCCAAATGAGTAACTATTACTAAACTTATGCATCCCTAGAGGAAGGTAAAAGGCCTTAGGCATCTGCAAAGGGTTGCCCCCACAGATCATTCATAAGTAAATTCTTTGCTGGCCTCTATAAACAAGGACATGCCAATTGTAACTCTGGGTCAACAATCTAAGTCTAGCTCCTAAAACTCCACACTGATAGTGTCTATTACAAGCTTATCTTCCCAGGTGTAGAACAAAGTCAAGACTCATTTCCTCTACCTACCCAGAGACTAGATAATTGATTCTTCCTTTACTTCCTTTTTTTCTTTAGACATTCACCTTATCTTATGTAAAATGTAGATTTACTGGGCACTAACTGAAGTCTCACAAGAATGTAACTGTTTACCTTACTGCCTACCCTACATGCCTTTCCCCCACTTCAAGGAAATGTATAAATCCTAAACCTCCTGAAAACCAGTCACAAATGTGTCTGTGGCTCTTGTTTTCTCCTAGATGCGCCCTAAAGCTAGCTTAATAAACCTCAGTGATTGAGACTTTTGTCTCAGTTACTCATTTCGGTTGCAGTTACATATCTTAGTGTTCCCAAACATGATCCTGAGAGATGCTATGGCTTATAGTAGCAGACTTCTGATTTTTAACTGGATGTATAGCCACCTGGAATAAAGAGGACATTCCCTAGCCTCCCTTGCAGCTAGGTATGGTTATGTGATTAAGTTTAAGCAAATGAGATATAAGTAGACATTGTGTATAATTGTTAAGGAAGTGCCTTTAAAAGCAGGAAGATGGCCAGGTGCAGTGGCTCATGCCTGTAATCCCGCACTTTGGGAGGCCGAGGAGGGAGGATCCTGAGGTCAAGAGATCAAGACCATCTTGGCCAACATGGAGAAACCTCATCTCTACTAAAAATACAAAAATTAACTGGGCATGGTGGCACGCACCTGTAGTTCCAGCTACTTGGAAGGCTGAGGCAGGAGAATTGCTTGAACCCAGGAGGTGGAGATTGCAGTGAGCCGAGATTGCGCCACTGCACTCCAACCTGGTGACAGAGCAAGACTCTGTCAAAAAAAAAAAACAAAAAAAAAAAAACAAAAAAAAAATCCAGGCTTCTCCCTCACTTTCTGCTTGCTAGAGTGCAGCTGTAATGGCTGGAGGTCTGGCAGCCATCTTGGACCATGAGTTGACTTTGGAAATGGAAGCCATATGTGGTATAGTAATGAGATAGAAAGAACATGGGTCCTTGATCCTGTAGTATGTCATACCAGCCCAATACTTCTAACTGCTGGACTTCTTGAAAGTAAGAGAAGGGTAAACATTTTATCTTGTTTAAGGACTATTATTTTCTTGTAGGATATAATAAATTCCTCTTCAAAGGTTTTAGCCTGCAAATTATTAAGTACAATGAGTTCTGAGATCCTCTCAAAAGAACCAATATATCAGTATGTTTAGCTGTTATAAATAAATTTTTGGTGCTGCAAAAGAAATAGCACTCGAGCATAAATTTAATTTTCTCAGCAAGGCAATTTTTACTTCTATAGAAGGGTGCAACTTGCAGATGGAGCAATGGCGAGAGCACACCTGAACAAGGAAGGGGAAGGGGTTTTTATTCCTGATGCAGCTAGCCCCTACTGCTGTGTTGTTCCCCTATTGGCTAGGGTTGGATCACACAGTCTAAGCTAATTTCTGATTGGCTATTTTAAAGAGAGCAAGGGTATGAGTCGGACTGGTAGGGTGAGTAGTTTGGCGGAAAGGACAGTTACAGAACAGGTGACTCAGGATGAGTCAGGATGGAGCAGGTGACCGGGGTGACTCAGGTCAAAGCAGGTGACCAGGGGAACAGATGTGAACTACTGATTAGAACTGGCGGGAAAGTTGTTTACTGAAACTAGAGACAAAAGGGTGAAGAGAACCAGGAAGTTAAACTTTAAAATGGAGAACAAAGAATAAGAGAGCTGACCATAGTGACATACTGATTCTTTGAAGAGAAACTTGGAGTTCACTATATCTAACACAGCTCCCCTATTCTTTTTCTTCATTTTAAAGTTTAACTTCCTCATTCTCTTTGTCTCCTTGCCCCTAGTTTCAGTAAATGACCTCCTACTAGCCTGTATAACCTGCTCCATCCTGATTCACCCGTGGTCACTTGCTCTGACCTGAGTCATCCTGAGTCATCTGTTCTGTAACCATCCCTCCTGCCAAACTACTCACCCCACCACTCTGACTCGTTTGCCTGCTCTCTTTAAAATAGCCAATCGGAATTAGCTTAAACTGTGCAGACCAACCCTAGCCAATAGGGGAATGACACAGCGGTAGGGGCTACCTGCATCAGGAATAAAAACCCCTTCTCCTCCCTTGTTCAGGTGTGCTCTTGCCATTGCTCCATCTATGAGTTGTACCCTTCTATAGAAGTAAAATTGCCTTGCTGAGAAAATTAAATTTATGTTCGAGTGCTATTTCTTTTGCATCACCGAGAATTTATTTCTAACATTCTTTTCCTCAAAGTTGAAACTTGCCTCAACAAATATTGATGCCAAAATGGAACTGCATTCTTCTCAGTCCTCCAGGCTTGAGCCTCACTGTCTAAGCTGAAGTGAGGACAATGTGCCCCTCCCCAGTTTGGTTGCCCATGGTTTTACCTGGGTCCCATAGCAAAGTTCCCGGCTTCCCAGTTCAGCCATTCTTTTTTCCTTCCTTTTCTCTCCTAACAATGCATTATTCCAGGGCTTTTCATACTTTAATCATGCAGGAAGTGTGTTACATTGCAGATTCTGATTCACTAAGTGTGGAGGCAAGGCTGGAGAGCCTGCATTTCTAACAAGTTTTCATCTGATGTTGCAGGTAGTGAGTACTAAGGTATTATAAAACTTGCTGTAAGCTTGCAGACATCGACCATGTGGGAATCTCTGTTTCCACAATGCTTGGCACACAACAGATACTCAGTGTATGCCCAATGATTGACTGAATAATGGGCAATTAGCGTGCCAGATGCCAAGAAGTCCTGCAGGAAAGAAACCTGCCACTCTGTTTACTATGCGTATCTCAAGTTTATTTTAATTGGAACCCTATTTTCAGAAACACCTATTAACATTTTATAGAAATAGTGCTTTGAGAAAGCCACTTTGAGAGACCCTGGTCTAGGCTGGAGTCTTAGCTGACCCAATAATTAGAATGAGCTGATGTCTGTATGAGAATCTCAAACCCAGGGTTCTGTTTGGGTGTCTGGTTCAGCAATTGAGGAGAAATTGTTTTAGCTCATAACTTCCTGTACCCCTGAGGGCCTGCAGACTCCTTGAGGGGACATATTTAAATACAATTAAATATAGGATCTGTTGCATTTGCTAAGGTGCTCAGTTTTCCTCTTCCCCTGGCAGTGCCCAACAGACCTATGACCCCCTCAGGGCACGAGAGCCTGAGTTATTTGCCAATTAGCATGATCTTGTGGATTTGTTGAAATGCTTTTGTTCCCAGGCTGAGGCAAGAGGAAGTCTGGGAAAAAACTGAAGGAGGACTTGGCTCTGGTTAGAAGCTGGTGAAAAACCGAGTTCCCCTCAGGGAACAGTGTTGACTCTGTCGAGCCCTGGAGCTTTTTTGCTGCAAAAGAAACCTCCTGGGCTCTGGAAACTCTGCCTTTGTCAGCTTCAAGGGAAGGGAGACAGCTGGGAATTGATGCTTTGTCATGGTTCTGTGGGAGCGTTTTCAGAAATGCCGGCCCAGCTGTCTGTCCAGGAACCCCAAGAATGGCCCAAAGCCCCCAAGGAGGTGGCTTTACAGGATCAAGTCAGAGGGTCTACATAGGCTACATCCCTTTAACTAGAACTTGGGCACCCAGCCCTTTATCCTCATTTTGGGTCCTCCTAACAACAGTTCTTGGTCTAAAGGGAAAATCTTACTCAACATCCTACTCTGCATGTCAGAAGACATAGCCCCTATGAAAGAAAGGTAGAGAGCCATAAAGAGAAGGGCAGGCATTCTTTAAAAAGCCACAGAATGAGATTTTTTTTTTTAAAAAAAGATTAAATGAAAAGGGAATTGATAAGGAAACACTGTCAGAGAAACTAAAAATGTAATCACTGAATGAAAACCCACCACTAATCCCTGGGTGAGATTAAAGGACAGAATTGGTACCGTAAAATAGTAAATCAGTGCTGTAGAGGTCAAGGTCGAGAAATCTCATCAAAAATGCAGAGAAAAAGATACAGAAATTAAAAAGGCAGGAGGAAAGTTTATATATATGGAGACCAGGGAGCACAGAAGCACCAGGCGGACATCTGGTGATCCTGAGGGGTGAGACCAGAGAGAAGCTATCATCCAACAGATAAGGGACACCCTGAGTGTGCAGCTCACTAGAGATTGATATATCCCAGGACAAAATGGCTGGAAATGGACCTCTAGCTAGACACCCTGCAAAAATGTTTGCAGAATCAGGATTTTTAAAAGCCTACAAGTATATACACAGAATAAAGAGGAAATCTACTGAGGAAGGAAAATCAGACTGGCTTCAAGCTCTTAGTGACCTCAATTTGGATAAAGAACGTCCACAGAGTTTTCAGAAGAACAGAGAAAAAGATTGTGATTCAGCAATTTGATGTCCAGCCAAGGTACTTACAGTGTTTGAAGTCTCAGGAAAGATACCTTCAAATATGCAAGGGTTTAAGAAATATGCCACACTGAGCCCTTTTTAAATAAGGAACTCTGAGAAGTATTTAAAATTGTCAAGAGACGAAGCACATTTAAGAATCAAGAATAGGGAAGCCATGCAATGAAATGACAGGGTGCAAATGCCGCTAAACAGAGAAAAGTCTAAAGAATTTAAAAAGGGGCTCAAAATTTGAAGTTAGAAATATTCTCAAGAAGAAGCAAAGAGAACTTGGGAAGTATTGATGTACTCTTGATTAATAGTTAGAAAAAATTTGTGAGTTAATACATTTGAACACAAGTTAAAATAACTGGCCGGGCGCGGTGGCTCACGCCTGTAATCCCAGCGCTTTGGGAGGCCGAGGCGGGCAGATCACGAGGTCAGGAGATTGAGACCATCCTGGCTAACACGGTGAAACCCCATCTCTACTAAAAGTACAAAAAATTAGCCGGGCGCGGTGGCAGGTACCTGTAGTTCCAGCTACTCGGGAGGCTGAGGCAGGAAAATGTTGTGAACCCAGGAGGTGGAGCTTGCAGTGAGCCGAGATTGCGCCACTGCACTCCAGCCTGGGCAACAGAGCAAGACTCCATCTCAAAAAAAAAAAAAAAGAAAAGTTAAAATAACTATTTGTATAATTCTAGACAGATAATGTGCCATGTATAAATACACATAATATAAAATGAATTACAATAAATGGTATATAATTATATAACATATGCAATATGTACACACACACACACACACACACACACACACACAGACACACACACAGAGGAAAAGATAAAATGCCAGGAATACGTGGTCACCATACCAAACAGCAAGCACTGGAAGAAGCAAGAAAGCATTAAAATAATTTTTGGGTAATAGATATAATACTAATAATCTATTTCAACAATGAGTGTAAATGGGCTATATTCCTTTACTTTATGACAAAAATTCTCAAATTGTATGCTTCCTATAAGAGAGGCTTTCAAAATAAAGTAAAACAGTAATGCAAAAAGCAAATAGGATCCAGCAATTCCTCTCCTAGGTGTGTACCCAAAGCGATTGAAAGCAGGGACTCAAACAAATACTCGTACATCAATGTTCATTGCTGCATTATTCACAGTAGACAAAAGGTGGAAGTGATCCAAGTGTTCATCAGCAGGTTGCTGAGTAAACAAAACGTGTTATATATGTACTAGAGAATATTATTCAGCCACGAAAAGGAATGAAGTTGTGATACATGCTACAACACAGATGAACCCTGAAGACAGGCTAAGTGAAATGAAGTAAGTCAGACTCAAAAGGACGAATACTGAGGTACCTAGAATAGGCAAATTCACAGACAGAAAGTAGATTAGAAATGACCAGAGGCTGGAGAGAGGGGAAATGAGGAGCTATTGCTTAATGGTTAGAGATTCTGTTTGGGAGAATGAAAAGTTTTCAAAATAGTTGTAATAGTTGCAGAACACTGTGAATGTAATTAATGCCACTGAATTGTAGACCTAAAAATGGTTAAAATGGTATATTTTCCCCCAGTAAAAAATATATATGAAAGTAAATGACAGGCAAGGTTACATCAAGCACATATAAGGACAGCAGGAGCCCTAATATGAATTTCAGGCTAAGCAGGATTCAAAACCAAACAGATTCAATGCAACAAAGAGGTTTTATTATTTATTTATTTATTCTTTTTTTTAAAGCAATGAGGTTCTCGCTGTGTTGCTCAGGCTGGTCTCCAACTCCTAGCCTCAAGCAATCTTTCTGCCTTTATCTCCCAAAGTACTGGGATTGCAGGCATGAGACACCATACCCTGGCCTTAAAGAGCTTTTATTTCAATAAAGGGTATGGTTATTTTGAATATATAACGATTATAAATCTTTATGCAATAAGTAACATAGCATCAAAATACATAAAACACATACACACATATATACACACCTCATTATCATTATCTAGGAAAAAAATAACAAGCTTGCCTAATTAAGTAGGAGACATTTTCCCTTTTCCATCTTCCCTCTCTTTGCCCCAACAAGAGAGAAGAAGCACAGGGTAGAACTGAGGGGATTGTGAGGAGCAGACCCTCCCTACTAGTCCTCCATACCCACTGAAATCAGGAAATTTTCATCAATACTTTATTACCATCTAATCCTCAGATTTTATTTGCATTTTGCCAAATGTCCCAATAATGTTCTTTACATCAAAAAGAATCGGTTCAGAATGATGTGTTGCCTTTAGTGATTAGTTTCTTGTCTCTACAGACTCCTTCACTTTGGAACACTTCTTCGTCTTTCTTTGACTCTCATGACATTGACGCTTTTGAAGATTACGACCCATTTATTTTGTTTAATATCCTTTAATTTGGGCCCATCTGACATTTCCTTAAAGTTAGATTTAAGTTACGTGTCTTAACTAGGAACAACACAGAAGTGATGCTTCTGTGACCTTCTCATTGCAATCTTGCAGGTGGGTCAGGATGCTGATTCATCCCATTGTTCATAATGTTCATGTTGATAACCTAAGTTGATAAACAAACCTTGTATCTGCAAGGGTTCTTCATTATAGTTTTACTCTTTTCCTCTATGTAATTAATAAGTACTTTGTTAAGAGATATTTTGAGAGTGTGTATCCCATTCTTCATTAAACTTTTATTCATTTATTTATGTCAGATACTCTCATGATTTCCTGTTTTATTCAATAAGTTATGGTTTATTACTATCACTATTTATCTTAGTGCCCAAATTGCCTCTGATTTGGTGTTTGATAGCCCCTTTAAGCTGATTCATTTTGACATGTTTCTATCATTCTTTAAGCTACCTTGCTTTCTAGAATGATAGTATATTCCAGGATATCTTGTACTTTATCTAAACTCTGGAGTCAGCCATTTCTCCAGGGAACTCTTGTTCCTTTTAATGGAGAATGTTATTTAGAAGCCAAGACCTGAACACTAGGTGTGCTCATTGCTATTGGGGTATCACTACCCCAGGCCCTTTCAGTGGATATTAAGTTGATAAGCCTGCTGTTTGCCAGGATTCTCCATTGTAGTTTTATGCTCTTCCTCTGAAGATGTGTGTATACATATATCCCCTAATATATATACATTTACATCTATATTTCTATATCTATCTACATATTTTGAAATCAGTGAACTCACACCAACAGCCCCAATTCTAGTCCAATATCACTGGACTCATTCTAGTTCTCTTATTTTCTACATGTTATAACTCCCTTCCCTGAAAGTGAGAAATATCATTCACATTATCCCTAATACAGTCATCCCTCAGTATTTGTGGGGTATTGGTTCCAGGACCCCCCACGGATGTTCAAGTTCCTTATCTGATATGGTATAATATTTACATAGAACCTATGCACATCTTCTCATATGCCTTCAATCATCTCTAGCTTACTTATAATATTGAATACAATGCAAATGCTATGTAAATACCTGTTATACTGTATTGTCTTTTAATTTATTTTTTAATTACTATATTGTTATTGTTTGCTTTTTCCCTGAGTATTTTTGATCCACAGTTGGTTTGAACCCATGGATGCAGAACCCATGAATACAGAGGGCTGACTGCATATTTACTTATTTGATCAATCCCCTTTATGTAATCAACCTCCAACTGCACCTTCTTCCCTGTGCAGATGCCCTCCTCACTACACTTGAGCACCAGTCTGCCTTTCCTAGCTGGAAGCCTTCTTCATCCTGCTGGATTCTGACACCCTACGCTGGGCATCCCCTCTTGAATGTTTTCCTCTTATTCTCTGATGACTCACGCTGTTTGCACACCTCTGCCCCTGAACCAATATTCTCCTCACCCCACGCTCAGGCTCTGCACTCCATGCCTGGCAGCACCCCTGCACAATGCCCTTGGTGCTCCACCTGGGCTCTGACAGCCTGCTTCCGGTTACCAAGGCTCTCCCTCACCTCTGCAGACACTGACCTTTCTTGGCCATAGCTACTGGCTTTTGGAGGAACAGAAGGGAAGAGGGAGAGGAAGAGCTCCGACAAGTTTAATAAAAAAAAGAAGAAAAATCAAAAATTTAACATAGAGAATAATAAAGAAGAAATGTGCATACGGACACGTAAAATTTTTTAATGAGAAAAGAATGTATAAAAATGGTCAAAATGAATAATATAAGAAAACATAAATGGCAAATAAATTGGCAAAATGTAGCCAAATCATAACAGATCTGAAGAAACAAAGAAAGTTATTAAAGAGTTGCATTCAGAAAAGGAAGTGGTTTTATGGGTGGATTATTTTAAATCTTTAGGAAATAAGATAACTTTCTGGGAAAAGTACGAAATGCGTATGATCGTATTTTTTGAAAATAGCATAACTTTACACCAAAAACCTGAGGATGAGATCCCAGAAAACTATAATCCAATTTCACTTGTGGCAGGAAGTGAGTGGGACTTTTCCAGTTGCCTCAGAATGAGTAATTGATACCCAAAGCAGTAGATCTAAAGAAAGCCACTGGACCAGTTTGAGCTCTCCAGAGAGACAGAACAAACAGGATATGTGTATATGTATATGGAGAGAGTTGTTTCAAGGACTTGGCTCATGGGATTGTAGAGGCTTGGAAGTCCAAAATCTGCAAGGTGTGCTGGCAGGCTGAGACTCGGGGAAGAGTTGTGGTTCCAGTGCAAAGGCAGTTTGCTGACAGAATTCCTTTTTGCTCAGGGGAGGTCAGTCTATTATTTTATCTTTTGTATTATCTTTATTCAGGCCTTTGACAGATTGGATGAAGCCCATCTCCGTTACAGAGGGTAACCCGCTTTACTCAATGTCCATGGATTTAAATGTTAATCTCATCCAAAAAACACCTTGACAGAAACATCTAGAATAATGTTCTGCCAAATATCTGGGCACCACAGCCCAGCCAAGTTGTTACATAAAATTAACCATCACAGCCACTTGTAAAGAAAACCAAAAAGCATCAGAGGCCCAGGCACCTACATCCGGATTTCTTAGGAGCTGGCTGCACTGGCTCCTTCCACCTCCTCGTCATTCCAGCAACCTCGCCAGCTCCAGACAGAGGACTGAGAGGGAGAAGGTACTTGACAGAAATCTGGATCAGGGACTGAGGGGAGGGTGTGCTCGCCACTGGGCAAGAGCCAGGACCACAGAGGATCCTTCCTAGAGACTTGGGGAGGCTGCAGGAAGTCTTAGATCCCATTTGCTGGTTGGGTATTGGTTGAGCTGTGAAATCTGGAGTCTGACCCCAAGAAGAGGGGCTGAGATGATGGCAGTGTGGTGGGAGATCCCTTGGGCAGTCTGGCAGGCATCCCCAGGAGTTTGGGGCAGGTGTGGGGTGGTTGCTGTATCCATTTCCTAGAGATGCCATGACACATACCATAGACTGGGTGGCTTAAAGGATAGAATTTTCTTTTTTCTAATTTTCTTACAGTTCTGAAGGTTATAATTCCAAGGTCCAAGTCACAATAGGATTAGGTTCTTCTGAGCCTCTCTGTGGCTTGTAGGTGGCCGCCTTCTACCTCTGTGTGCACATTGTCTTTGCTCTGTGCTTCTTGGGACCTAATCTCTTCTTACGAGGACACCAGTCAGGCTGAATTGGAGCCCACCCCAGTGAACTCACTCAACCTTAATCACCTCTTAAAAGACCACGTCTCCAAATACAGTCACATTCTGGGGGTTAGGACTTCAACAGATGAATTTTGAGGCAGCACAATTCAGCCCATAGCAGCTGTGAACATAGAGAACAGTGCCTCCTTCACCTGAGGATTCCTGAGGGCTGGAGACTGCTGGGCAGCCTGTGCTGAGAGAGCGGGTGAGGACTTTGGGGTAGTGTGCCTAGAAGACTTGGATGTGGGGGCTGCCCTCCCAGATGGCTAAGGCCTTTAGGGTATGCAGAAAGGGCCCTCTGTACTCTATGTGAAGGAACAGGTGAAGTGCAGGAGGAATGGGGTCTCTGGGGGTGCCCAGGTGGCTGAGCCAGACAAGTGGGTGCCCCAAACAACCAGGGGAACAGCGGACATGAATGGCTGCTGGGCCAGCAGGGAGATGGGACTGTCTCCCAGAGCAGAGCTAAGCACTACACCAAACAAAGCCAGTACCTCGCCCTTACCACAGGGGCCAATCGGTGGAACTATTAGCTACAGACAGAATGGACTAAGCCAAAGTGAGTGCTCCTCACTTCACTGGGTGCTCCTCACTCCCAAGAGCTATCCAGTTACATAAAGTGACACTGGCACTAGGGGCTTGAGCCTTGAAAATGAAGGGGGAGAAGCAAGAGATTTTCTCAGCAGCAGAAAAAGTCCCTCCCTCCCTTCACTGCTCCCAGGGCCGAGCTGGGGGCTGCGGGAGCAGCAAACAACTTCCATTGGGAAATGCGACTGAAGTATTTTATTAAACGAAAACAGCTCCCATTATTGCTAATTGCTTTACATAGTTTCCCATATCTGTAACCATTCTACAAAGGGGAGCGGGAGCTTGGGACTTGGTGTGGTGAAGCACAGAATCAAGTCTACATAGCTGCTGTGTGACAGGACTGGGCGTCGAACTTAGCTCTGTGCTATGACAAGACGACATGGCCTGAGAACAGAGCACAGGCTTTTAGCCACGTAGCTAGTGTTTGGAGGCTCCTTAAGTTATTTCTGGACAAAGCAGGGTCTAACTAAACTAACCAAATGATGTCAGTCTTGGGGAGCAGCTTTTGTGCACGTGTGTGTGTGTGTGTGTGTGTGTGTGTGTGTGTGACTTCCCTGATCACAATGTAATGGAGGTTTCTAGATAATGAAATCTGATGCGTCTCTTTACAGGGTTTCCAGGGCATGTGCTCACTCTGGGCAAGTCTAGCATGAAGCTGCTGGAACATAATTCTTAGCTTCTAAGTAGGATCACTGAGTCTGCTGCTGTGGAGTCTTTGACCTGGTTATTCATGGATGAACCATCTGTTTCCCCTTTGCTGTCATAGCTCAAGATGGCAAAAGCTTTCTCCCACCCTTGGCCACCTCTACCTTCCATTGTTGTGGCCAGGTGGCTGCTGTAGCTGCCTGTTCTTTAGGGATGTCACCCCTGGAGTCAGAGAGTCCATCCCTGTCATCATTGCTGTTGAGACAGAGATGGTGAAGCAGCTCTTCTCTGGCATTGCCTGCCTGGATAAAGCAGGCACTTGACTTGGTAGCTCACACCTGAGAGACCTAGGGCACCTATCCTTCCTGGGGACTTGGTGAGGGGGAGCAGAACAAAAGGCTGGTGGAAGCCTCAGGGGTAACTGTACCCTTTCCCGGGGATCTCCCCCATCCTGAAAGCCAGCCTGGCCTCTTAACAGGGGCCTGAATGGCCCTCTCTCTGCTGAATGTGATAGAAAAAGGGAGACAGGCACAGAAGGAGCTGTCTTCTCAATGCTTGTAGATGGAACAATATATGCAAAGACCATCCGAGTCACCCCCAAGGGAGGACTAAAACTTCCAGATCACTGTTGGTCATTGACCATCCTGCTTACACTGCGTGGGGCTTATGCATAAGTAGGACTCAGGCCTCCTCCCAGTGGCGAAGGTGAGGGTGGATAGAGAGCACATGTCCCTTAGAAGTCCCTATTCCAACTAGGGGCAAAGAAATGAAAGAAATCCCAGTGCTGGTAGTTTCTGGTGCTCACTCTCAGTGCAGAGAAACTGCTCTGCCTAGGGGCCTGTCACAGCAGCCAGAGCTGGAAAGCAGCTCTGAATGTTAGAAATCTGGAGGAAAGCGCAACTTCAAAGAGTCTTTTTCTAAGAAAAGTCCCTTTTGCAGCCCACAGGGAGTCAACTGCAGATACGGTTTTTAAAAATTTTTATAGAAAGTCCGTCCTTCCTGTCTCCCTTCCTTGTTCCCAGGCCAGAAGCAAATAAGTATTTCCCAGAGAGGAGAGGGTAGGAAGAGGAGTTCTGTGACCTGGGTGGGGGTTGCTCACAGGCCTGAGTACCCCAGTATTCATCATCCCCTTCCTCTTCTGAGGATGTGCATGTGCCTCTTGCCTCATTACCCATTGATTCAAACCTTCCCAGCTGTGCCTGCCGCATGAATCAGATGGTCCTTTTGAATTCAGACATCTCAGACCTAAAGAGCTACAGGACATGGGCCTACCATGCCTTAACATGTTGTCTTTCTTGCACATTTTGTCATTGGTTGGCAGAATCTCCGCATCTCTTTCTCTGTCTCTCTTTTTTAAAAAAATCACTTTATTAAGATATAATTTGCATAACATATGGTCTTAGCCCATTTGTGTTGCTATAAAGACATACCTGAGGCTGGATAATTTAAACAGACAAGAGGTTTATTTGGCATATGGTTCTGCAGATTGTATAGGAAGTATGGTGCCAGCATCTGCTTCTGGCAAGGGACTCAGGCTGCTTCCATTCATGGCAGAAGGGGAGGAAGGGAAGCTAGCATGCAGACTCATATGGTGAAAGAGGACAAGGGGCCAGCCTCTTCTCAACAACCAGTTTTCATGGGAACTAAGAGTGAGAACTCACTGCTGTGAGAATGGCACCTTCCTCTTGGCCCCACCTCCAACACTGGGGATCACATTTCAACACGAGATTTAGTGAGGCCAAACAAACCATATCCAAACCATATAATCCACCCATTTAACAGTATGTACAATTCAATGGTTTTTTAGTACATTCACAGGTGTGTGCAACCATCATCATAGTCAATTTTAGAATATTTTCATTATCTCAAAAGAAAGAAATCCTGTACCTTTTAGCTATTACTCCTCTATCCTCCAACCACTGCCCCCCAGCCATAAGCAAGCAGAAATCTACTTCCTGTTTCTCTAGAGTCCCCATTCTGGACTTTTATAAGAATGGAATTATATAGTATATTGTCACTTGTGACTGGCTCCTTTTACTGTGCATCATATTTTCAAGGATTATCCATGTTGCAGTGTGTATCAGTAGTTCATTCCTTTCACACTGTTCTTGACAGGGGTGAGCAGGCTGAGTGTAGCTCCATGGAGTGGAGGAATAGCTATAGAGACCTCCGAGTCCAGGCTCATGAAGAATCTTGCTTTGTATCCAGGCTTGGCATGGTTCATTTCAGATAATTTCACTCACTTCCTCCTTAGGTGGTTGGTAAACTAGAGACCAATGTCTTCTCTTAACTATTATCAGACTGGTGCACATGGTCTTTGTACTCAGCAGACAGGCTTCTCTGCCTGAGGCCACCATCATCTTGTTCTTTCGAAAGGACGTCTATTGCTTCCAGGTGTTCTGAATGCCCTTATTCCTGCTATAAACTCATGCTGACCACGGAGAGCAAGCAAAGGCACTTATTTGCATCCTCTGCACGTTTGTGAAGAAGCTTCTATGGGGTTCTGTCTGAGCTCTAAATTCTTCCGGAAGTTTTGGATAAGGAAACATTGTTGACGTCCTTGCACTTGGACACAGTACTGCTGATGCTGTAACTGAAGTTTTAAACTGGTAATAGGTTGGCCTGGACTTTTTATTAATTGAAAGTGACCACAAATCCATATGATTTGTTCAAATGTCATTATGGGTCAGGAAGAAGAGATTTGGAAGAATTTGTTTGAAGATAAGCAATTGGACAAAAAACCCCACAAAACCATTTTATGTTTATGCCCTGCTGACTTCAGACTGTTCAATACAATGATTACACATTCAAGAACATAGAGGCATACATCCCATATAAATTTTAGTATTAGTATTCAATTCAGTAGTATATTAAAAGAATACTACATTATGACCAAGTCAGCTTTACTACAGGAATGTAAAGGTGGCTCTTTATGAATAAGTGCATTAATGCAATTTGTCACAGCAAGAGGTCAAAAGAAAATTTTTGGCAGTAGCTTGGAAACCTGTTCACACAAGACATTTTTATTTCCTTAGCACGGGTGCCACACAGAAACCAATAGGACAAACGCCATACCTGTTTGGGATGGCTATTTATGCTGCTTTGATAGACTTATCCTTGGAGAAACTATCTTGTTTGTTTGTGTTGCTAAAAGGAATACCCGAGGCTGGGTAATTTATAAAGAAAGGAGATTTATTTGGCTTATGGTTCTACAGGCTGTACAGGAAGCATGGTGCAGGCTGTACAAGAAGCTTATCTGCTTCTGGTAAGGGCCTCAAGCTGCTTCCCCTCATGGCAGGAGAAAGGGAGCCTGAGTGTACAGAGATCACATGGCCAGAGAGGAAGCAAGAGAGAGGGGAGGGAGGTGCCAGGCTCTCTTTAACAACCAGTTCTGGTAGGGACTGGTAGAGTGAAAACTCACTATTACAAGAACCTCATCAAGCCATTCATGAAGGATCCACCCCTATGACTAAGCACCTCCCATTAGGACCCACCTCCAACATTGGGGATCAAATTTCAACATGAGGTTTGGCAGGAATTACACAAAAATGATGCTGGGTCCTTTCCATGTGCTCTATCAGGAAGTGCACATGTCAACCCATCACACTATTGTTGATTTAATTTTAATCTTCTCCAACTTTTTCCACTGTGAAGGCACCATTTTCATTATGCCAGTTTCAGAGCATGTCCCCACAAATTAAATCATAAAATTAAATCATAATTTAATCCCTTTTGGAGGGAGTAAGACATTAGGATTTAATTTTGTGCTAAAGAATAACAACAATACAACAATAGCTATCATTTAATGACCGTTTATTATGTGTGAGGCACTGTGCTATGCACTTTATGCATCTTAGCTGAGTGCTCAAACCCTGTGAATTATGTACCATTATTATTCCGTGTTACAGATGAGGAAACTGAGCCAACTGTGGTGATGGATTTGAAGCAGGATAGATTATATGCTACCTATTCAGTCTTCTTGAATACTAATTTTTTTCCCATTTAGTAAAAAAAAAAAAAAAAGAAAAGAAACTGTAAAAGAAATTAGCCAAGGAGGCTGGGTGCAGTGGCTCATGCCTGTAATCCCAGTGCTGTGGGAGGCCAAGGCGGGTGGATCACCTGAGTTTAGGCATTGGAGACCAGTCTGGCCAACATGGCAAAACTCCTCCTCTACTAAAAAAAATACAAAAATTAGCAGCTCATGGTGGCACATGCATGTAATCCCAGCTACTTGGGAGGCTGAGTGTCACTTGAGTCCAGAGGCAGAGGTTGCAGCAAGCTGAGATGGTGACATTGCACTCCAGCCCTGGGCGACAGAGCAAGACTCCATCTCAAAAAAAAAAAAAAAAAAATTAGCCAATGAAGAGTTAAAAACACAATCAGAAGTGGTTTAAGTTTTTCCTTGCAGCTCAAGTGATCCTGTTTGTGACAACTAAACACCCAGAGTTCCATTTGATGTGTTAGTAGATAATACACCTTAAAATCTGCAACCGTTTAAAAATTGGGTCAAAGACACTTATTTAAAGCCACCAAAGTTGTCAAAAATAAACCCCACAAAACCTCATTATTTCTACCCATGTTAGGTCAGCTAGTGAAAGGAAAATGAAAGGTAATGGCTAAGAATTACCTTTCCAAATGGCTCAGTCAAAGCCATTTGGAAATTTGCCAGTCCAAGGACCAACCCAAAAGAAACCTCAAATATAATCTCTTTGTAGAAAGAAAAGAGACACCACAGGCATTATTAAAATATGAGAATTGGTGGAACCACTTAGATACTGGTCAAAAATCATGAGAATAAAATATTTTCAAATATCCTAAAGAAAGACGTGTATTAATTATAAATTAAACACTGTCTATCAATCTTTGTTTCAATTCTTAATGAGTGTTTTTATCTGAGTTCATTTTTATTAAATTTCCCTTGGGAGAGGAATGGTGGATTTACAGATCTTTTACTAGGGCCCATTAATATAGGCGATTTGCTAAGGCCATAAATTTTGCAGTTGAATGACAATAGCGAGGAGGGAGTAGAGCAAGCAGTGGATTGAAGCTGGGAAAGAGGGCAGGATTAAAGGTGGCTTGCCCAGAAAACAGTTTTTACATTTTGATATAGCCCCAAATGACCTGGGTTAAAAGTACCACGTTAACATATCCTTTGAATAAAAATAGCCACATCAAAATGGACTGCTTCACTCAGATGTCTATCATAACACTCTGGTTCAAAAAATTCATGATTCACAAGCTTAACAATAAACACACAGCTTTAGCTCCTTCTGAAGACCTGAAAGGCCATGGAATGGAATCCTGAGTTGTGAGGCCAGTTTCCTGAACCAAGATTCAGAGCTAGCCAGTGAACCTAGCAGACAGCCCAGCGTTCAATTCCCACTGAAGTTTGGCGTTCTCAATTCCTGTAACCGCCCAAGGAGTTCACCTTGCCTGCTGCCTACACAGACTCGATTCATCAAGACAGGGGAATTGCAATAGAGAAAGAGTAATTCACGCAGAGCCAGCTGTGCGGGAAACCAGAGTTTTATTATTATTCAAATCAGTCTCCCCGAGCATTTGAAGAGCAGAGTTTTTAAGGATAACTTGGTGGCTAGGGGGAAGCCAGTGGAGCCAGGAGCGCTGATTGGTCAGAGATGAAATCATAGGGAGTTGAAACTGTCTTCTTGTGCTGAGTCAGTTCCTCAGTCTGGGGGGCCACAAGATCAGATGAGCCAGTTTATTGATCCGGGTGGTGCCAGCTGATCCATCAAGTGCAGGGTCTGCAAAATATCTCAAGTACAGATCTTAGGAGCAGTTTAGGGAGGGTCAGAATCTTGTCACCTCCAACCGCATGACTCCTAAACCATAATTTCTGATCTTGTGGCTAGTCCTACAAAGGCAGTCTAGTCCCCAGGCAAGAAGGAGGTCTGCTTTGTGAAGGGCCGTTACTGTCTTTGTTTAAACTATAAACTAAGTTTATCCCAAAGTTAATTCAGCCTGTGCCCAGGAATGAACAAGGACAGCTTGGAGGTTAGGAGCAAGATGGAGTCAATTAAGTTAAATCTCTTTCACTGTCTCAGTCATTTTGCAAAGGCGGTTTCATTCCCGTCACTTAGCAGGTGACTCTCCTTAAGTGATAAAAATGGTGTTTTATATTTTGTTTGTTTGTGTGTGTGTGTGTGTAATACATGGAAATAAACAAAACTTTAATGAAATTTTCAAAAGACAGTTAATCAGTAATAGGGCATGGGGGGTGAATATAGGAAATACCAGAGTCTTGTTAGGAATGTGATGCCAGAAGTCAGGTGCCTACACATCTAAGTTCGTTACATTGGTGGTTCAGGAATGTTTTAGAAAGGGTAATAAAAATGTCTGGTTTTCCTTTCATCTGTAATATTACAAGCCTAGGTATTTTTCTGAGCACAAGACTGAACAGAGGAAAGACCACTTTTCCCACGTGTCCCTGGAGCTACTTGCAGTTCTGTAATTAACTTGTGCCCAATGGGAGGTGGGAATAAGCTGTGTGCAACTTGGGGAGGGGGCGTGTTCTCCCCTGCCCATTCCCACTGGCTGGAATGTGGACACGTGGTGAGGCATCCTGGACCAGGTGGACCAGAGAACTCCAGTGTGACAGAGCAACAAAGAAGAAGACTGTGAAATTGCCTTTGCAAAATTATGACTGAGACAGTGAAAGAGATCTAACTTAACCAATGCCATCTTGCTTCTAACCTGCAAGCTGTCCTTGTTCATTCCCGGGCACAGGCTGAATTAACTTTGGGAGAAACTCAGTTTATAGTTTATCGTTTAAAACAAAGACAGTAACAACTCTTTCCCAAAGCAGACCTCCTTCTTGCCTGGGGACTAGACTGCCGTTGTAGGCCGAACATTATCCACGAGATTAGAAGTTATGGTTTAGGAGTCATGTAACTGGAGGTGACAAGATTCTGACCCTCCCTAAACTGCTCCTAAGGTCAGTGCTTGAGATACTTTGCAAATGCTGCACTTAATGGATCAGGGGGCACCACCCAGATCAATAAACTGGCTTATTTGATCCTGTGGCCCCCACCCAGGAACTGACTCAGTGCAAGAAGCCAGCTTTGACTCCCTATGATTTCATCTCTGACCAGTCAGCACTCCTGGCTCACTGGCATCCTCCAACCTACCAAATTGTCCTTAAAAACTCTGCTCCCTGAATGCTCAGGAGACTGATTTGAGTAATAATAAAACTCTGGTCTCCTACACAGCTGTCTCTGCATGAATTACTCTTTCTCTGTTGCAATTCCCGACTTGATAAAGATAAATCAGCTCTGTCTAGGCAGCGGGCAAGGTGAACCCACTGGGTAGTTACAATTGGACCCCTGACAACCTTAGAGCCACAGCTGCTATTCCAGCCCAGACTTTTACACTTGAGAGAAATTAACTTCTCTTTTTTATTGATACGTAGTCATTTATGGGGTACAGGTGATATTTTGAAACATGCATCCACTGTTTAGTGATCAAATCAGGGTCTTTAAGATATTCATCACCTCAAACATTTATAATTTCTTTGTATTGGAAACATTTCAAATCTTTTAGCTGATTTGAAATATACAATAAATTGCTGTTTACTGTAGTCATCCTATTGTGCTATCAAATGAGAACTTATTTCTTCTACATAACTATATGTCTGTACTCATTAACCAACCCCACTTTATCTCCCTCTGCACTCTTTCCAGCCTCTAGTGACCATCATTCTACTCTAAAAAGTTGAACTCCACAAGTTCAACTTTTTAGCTCCCAGAAATGAGTGAGAACATACAATATTTGTCTTTGTGTACCTGGCTTATTTTACTTAACATAATAACTTCCAGTTCCATCCGTGTTGTTGCAAATGACAGGATTTCTTTTTTTTTTTTTTTTTTTATGGATTAAGAGTATTCTCTTGTGTGTGATCTCCTCTTTTGTTTAAGCCTCTGTTAGCCTGAGTTCCTGATGACACATCTGGACCTGTGTCCTAATTAACACTGTAGGTAAAGCAAGGATCTACGATCGTTTGCATCTTGTCTCTGTCACGAGGCTGTGAGCTCCTTATGGCAATCCCTCCCTACATTTCTTCCAGTTCCTCATGGTAGGCCCAGCACTATCCTAGGCATTGGACCAGAATAGACCCTTGTGGATGCTTATTGGATGGATGGATGAATGAATGAATGAATGAATGAATGTGTCAGTGTGTTGGGAGCTGGGAGAGATGCATCAGAAAAGCAGTGGGATGAGAGTCACATACCTCGTACCCTTGTTGGAATTTATGTCTAGGAATTTGTGTTTGGCTGCTTGTAACAGAAAACCCTAATTTTGGGTAATGACTTAATCAAATAGTGATTCATTTTCCTCAAATGGTAAGGGCCTGGGGGTGGGTGGTTTCTGAATTGGGTTTGGTGCAGTTTTGGGGGTGGCCAAGCCTAAGTTTCTGCCATTCGCTTGGCCTCTTCCTCATGGTCACAAGATGGCAGCCAAAATCCGACAGTTACATCCATGTCCCAGGGAAGGGGAAGGAGGCAGCAGGAAGAAGGCAAAAGGGAAAGTCAGCCAAGTCTGTCCCCTCTTAAAGGGCTCAGGCTGCTCCTGCCTTTTGCAGGGCCCACAATAAGAGTACAAGGCCAGGCACGGTGGCTCACGCCTGTAATCCCAGCACTTTGGGAGGCTGAGGCAGGCAGCTCACGAGGTCAGGAGATCGAGACCAACCTGGCCAACATAGTGAAACCCCATCTCTACCAAAAATATAAAAAATTAGCTGGGCATGGTGGCACATGCCTGTAGTCCCAGCTACTCAGGAGGCTGAGGCAGGAGAATCACTTGAACCCAGGAGGCGGAGGTTGCAGTGAGCCGAAATCGCACCACTGCACTCCAGCCTGGGCGACACAACAAGACTCCGTCTCACAAAAAAAAAAAAAAAAAAAAAGAGTACAAAGGGAGGTCCGACTACTATCTGTTTATTTATTTATCTTCCTACCGTCAAAATGACAAAGGCAAAAACATGTCAAGCTGTATTTTTTTTCTCTTGCACCCAAATTCAATGTGGAATTGAGCTATAATTTTTCTATGATTGGAAGTCACGAAGCACCAAAGACAATTGAATTTAATTATGACTGAATATATCTGGGATTCTGTTGATGAGCTGGCAAAGTCTGAATGAGACCAAGGTATTATAATAAAAGCAAGGCATACATAACTCAAAAGTCATGATGTATTTATTCCATACATTATTTTTCTATCATCTGAGCAAAATTCGATAATTATGTTAATATCAAAATTTTCACAAATTTGTCTTCTATTGACAGTAATGCTCTAAAGCAGGGGTCCCCAACCCCCAAGGTGCAGACCAGCTCTCTGTTAGGAACTGGGGCACACAGCAGGAGGTGAGCGGCAGGTGAGCAAGCATTACTGCATGAGCCCCACCTCCCGTCAGATCAGCTGAGGCATTAGAGTCTCATAGGCGTGTCAATCTTATCCTGAACAGGGCATGTGAGGGATCTAGGTTGCATGAGAATCTAATGCCTGAAGAGGTGGAACAGTTTCATCCTGAAATGATTCCCCCACAACCATGGTCTATGGAAAAATTGTCTTTCAGGAAACCTGTTGTTGGTGCCAAAAAGGTTGGGGACTGTTTGTCTAAAGCAAGGATTGTTCAACCATATCCTGCAGTCCAGCCACCTGTTTTTTGTTTAAAACATTTTATAGGAACACAGTCATGCTCCATCTTTTACATATTGTCCGTGGCTGTCTTCATGTTACAGTGGCAGAGCTGAGTAGCTGTGACTGGGACTGTATGGCCAACAAACCTAAAATATTTACTCTCTGTATCTTTAAGAAAAAGTTGCCAACCCCTGATCTAAAGTATTTTTTAAAAAATGTAATTGTAGTCAAAATATACAAAATTTGAATCTATTTTCATTAAGAAGTGTCAGTTAAAGTGAACATAGATGGCTGGGCATGGTGGCTCATGCCTGTAATCTTAGCACTTTGGGAGGCCGAGGCAGGTAGATTGCTTGAGGTCAGGAGTTCAAGACCAGCCTGACCAACATGGTGAAACCCCATCTCTACCAAAAATACAAAAATTAGCCAGGTGTGGTGGCATACACTTGTAATCCCAGCTACTCGGGAGGCTGAGGTAGGACAACTGATTGAACCTGGGAGGCAGAGGTTGCAGTGAGCTGAGATTGCGCCACTGCACTTCAGCCTGGGTGACAGAGTGAGATTCCATCTCAAAAAAAAAAAAGGAAAAGAAAAAGAAGTGAACATAGAAATTCAATAATTAAAATTATTTTTTGTATACATCTTCTAGAGAAATTTTTTCCTAAAGAAGTCATAATTTAACAAATTAAAAGGTAAGATTCTTTTGTAGTTCACAAGCATGATTGTGTGTTCCTGTGCATGTGTGAGATGTCACCCTTGTGAATCTTGATACGACGTTGGCACGTTACCCATCTCACATAAAAAAATTTAAAAAAGTAAAATACTAATTCTAATTCATGCGTATTAACATTACTTAAATAAAGCTAAATTTTATTTAACTCTAACAAATTTAAATAAATCTTATTAAACATTTCTATGAAAATAAAACTTGACCTTCTACCATTCAATATCTATGCGATTGCTGGTGTAAAGGCTTCATATCATTCTTCATGCAGTTCTGCTTATACCTACATATTGCAGATTTCAGAGCAATGTGAGTTGTTGAATATGGCAACATGTTCTTCAGCTGCCAGATACAATTGCTGTGAATGCCCTGTAATTGGTAAGGACCTTCAGAATAGTGGGCTAGAACTTGAGGAGAAGCAAGAAAATAGATGTTTGGGACAACTGGGAAGTGCTAATTTGTTGTGTAGGAATATTAAACCCATATCTGCTGGGAAGGAATTAACAAGCAACTTGTGTTTTTCCATTATCTAAGCTCTTCTGCCATTCAAATCCTTCCTGCTCTCTGAGCAGCATCCACCTCCAATGTCCTCAGGCACAGAGATGCAAAATTTCCAGGCTCGGAGTGTTTCAAGGACATAGGGGAGGGCAAGAGTTGTGAACGTGTGTATCCCTGGGCTTGCACGGTGTTGATGAGAATGAATATTTGGGGTATGGATTGCATTGTGTCTGTGTTGAGGACCTGATCCCAGATGATAGAGACCACCTTTATGTTTGTTAGGAAATAGTTATGTGTGTGTGTGTGTGGCCGTCCTAGTCTGTTTTGTGTTTCTATAACAGAATACCTGACACTGGGTAATTGATAAAAAGAATTTGTTTCTTACAGTTCTGGAGGCTTAGTGAGTCCAAGATGGAGGGGTTGCCTCTGGTGAGGACATTTTTGGTGCATCCTAACATGGAGGGATGATGCGAGAGTGTGCAAAAAAGGGGATGGGGTGCCTAACCCCTTTCCTTACCAGGAACCGACTCCTGATAACTGAAGACCGTGACATTAGCCCATTCAGGAAGGCAGAGTCCTCATGACCTAATCACCTCTTAAAGGTCCCACCTCTCAACACTACTGCATTGGGGATTAAGCTTCCAACACATGAACTTTGGGGGACACTTTCAAACCATAGCTCTGTGTGTGTGTGTGTGTGCGTGTGTGTGTGTGTGTGTGTGTGTGTGAGAGAGAGAGAGAGACATTCGAGTGAGGCCCTCTAAAGCAGGAGGCCCAGAGCAGAGTCTAAGGACAGACAGTGCTAAAAAGGCTCTCGGGAAACTCCCCTCAAATGGCTTCTGCTTACATCACCTTGGCCTTAACTGTATCCTGTGGCTGCTGCTGGCTGCAGTGGAGCCTGGGCACATTGTCAACTCCTGGAAAACCAGGAAGCAGGGGGAATCGTGATCAGGTTGGCTACGAGTAGTCTCTGCTACACTGCCTTCTCCTCCTCCTCTCTCTCTGGCTGTGACCTTCTCCCAGCCTCCTTTCCCTTCTCCGCACATCTAGATCTTCCCTGCCACACCTCCATCTCAAGCTGGGAGCCCCCATTTCTCTTATGTCACTTCCGGCCAGAGCTGCCATAGCCTGGATGAAGAGAGTGAGAGTGGGAAGTCCTAGGTGGCTCCTCAGTGCTCCCCAAGTCACGCCTCCAGGAGCATGCCGTTGTCCTTGGGCCCAGTGGTGGTCACAGCTAACTGGCAGGAGCAGTGAGGTGGGGAGGGGAGAGGGACTGGATGCCACCTGCCCCCTTGCTCCTCCTCCATGCAGGCGTGGAGGGTCATTGTCACCAACTGGTTGTAGACTGTTGTCTTCTGAAGAGCTGCCAGAAGGGTTTACTGCATTCCCCGTAGATCAGAGAGCAACATTTTTCTCTGGGAAGATGCAGGCCCCACCAGACCCTGCACCATCACAGGGATCCCCCTCTGGGTGGCTCAGTTAGTTTCTCCTCCTCTCTTAGACCCTGTCCCTTTCAAAGGTAATATAATCAAGGAAAGCAGATTTTTGAGAGAATGGCTCAAGACTGGGAAGGAGAGATATACTCTCTTAACATAATCAGTTACTGGAGATATTTCAGCAAGAAGTTGCCTTTTGTAGGCTCAGAAGCATGATAGACTTTTTCAATATTTCACCTGAGGCCAGACCACAGTGATCCTCTCTCTCACCTCTCTACCCTTGGGACTTGGAGCGTCTGCCACTCGATCAAGCAGCAGGACTCAAGCAAGGTAAATAGTGACTGATGGCTTATCCCAGAGGCTGGGGAAGAAGTGGGGCTCTCAGAGGAGTCTGGCATGGCAGAGGTGAGAGGGGGGCATCTGTGGGAGGTGGGCTGGGTGTAACAGTATATGTCTGTCCTGCTGAGGTAGGAGCTAGGCCACTCTTTTCCCTGTGACTTCCTCTTTTCTGGGACCTGCCATCCTGGAGATGCACAGGTGGCAGTTGGGGGTGGGGAGTGTGGGGGGTGGATGGTGGCCCTAGAAGTGAGTGTTCTTGTACATGCAGGTGCATGATGCAGTTAACCCTCTTGTCTTCCTTGTGACTAGCCTCTGTTGACTGCATCTCTGGCTCTGAATTCACAGGTGTGAGGGCCAGGAACCCTAAAAACACACCACTCTGAAAATGCAAATGCAGAGTAGTACCCTAAGCTGCTCTGCGAGCTGAACATGCTGCAGCAAAACAAGTAACAGGGCACCTGCTAGCCAGGGCCAGCCCACACTCACCACATCAGATCTACCAGGGCCGCTGATGAAGATCAGTCAGGCAGAGGGACAAGCCCAGAGGGGCTGCGGACCCACAGGCCTTGTGGTAGGGGAGAAATGAGCTGGATGGAGAGGCAAAGGCAGGGGAAGACTTTTTTTGTGTGCCTTCCTGGCTTCATCTCACACAAAGAGAAGCCAAAGAAAGTCTTGCTATTTCTGTAGGAAAATGATGTGGCGTGTACATGTGTATGCATGTGCATGTGTCTGGATAAGTCAGTATACACGTGTGTGTTTGTGAGTGCACAAGTATCCTCATGCACACGTGTGTATATGTACACATGGGAGTACACAACTAATCTATGACAAATGTCATACAGGGTAGAGGACTCACATTATCCTTTTAGTTCAAGAGTTTGTAACTGGGGCCCATGAATGGGTGGCAGTGAATCCCCTGAGATTATGTGCCACAATTTTTCATGTACATTTTTCTAGAAGTGAAGCCTTGATTTTCCTCAGATGCCCCAAGCCCCAAAATGATTTTTCTGCCTATTCTGTGATAGGCAGAATAATAGCTCTCCACATCCTAAACCTCAGGACCTGTGAATATGTTACATTCCATGGCAAAGGAGAATGAAGGCTGCAGATGGAATTAAGGTTGCTAATCCTCTGGTCTTGAGAAGAAGGAGAAGGTCTTGGAGTATCTAGGGGGGCCCAATGGAATCACAAGGGTCGTTATAAGTAAAAGAGGAGAGTCAGAGCGAGGTGATGTGTGGAAGACTCGCTGCCATTGCTGGCTTTCAAGATGGGAGGGAACCCCAAGCCAAGGAGTGTGGGTGGCTCTAGGAGCTGGAAAGGGCACGAAAATGGATTCTCCCCTAGAGCCTCCAGAAAGGGACCCAGCCCTACCAATGAAACTGCCTTTGCAAAATTATGACTGAGACAGAGAAAGAGATCTAACTTAATCGACTCCCTCTTGCTTCTAACCTCCAAGCTGCCCTTGTTCTTTCCTGGGCGCAGGCTGAACTAACTTCGGGAGAAACTCAGTTTATAGTTTATAGTTTAAAACAAAGACAATAACAACCCTTTCCCAAAGCAGACCTCCTTCTTGCCTGGGGACTAGATTGCCTTTGTAGGACTAACCTTAGCAACGAGATTAGAAATTATGGTTTAGGAGTCAGGCAGCTGGAGGCTACAAGATTCTGACCCTCCCTAAACTGCCCCTAAGGTCAGTGCTTGAGATACTTTGCAAATGCTGCACTTGATGGATAGGGGGACGCCACCCAGATCAATAAACTGGCTCATTTGATCCTGTGGTCCCCACCCAGGAACTGACTCAGCCAGCTTTGACTCCCTATGATTTCATCTCTGACCAATCAGCACTCCTGGCTCACTGGCTTCTCCCAACCCACCAAATTGTCCTTAAAAACTCTGCTCCCTGAATGTTCGGGAGACTGATTTGAGTAATAATAAAACTCTGGTCTCCTGCACAGCAGCTCTGCATGAATTACTTGTTCTCTATTGCAATTTCCCTGTCTTGAGAAATGGGCTCTGGCCGTTACACTGATGTCTACATTTTAGCTCCATGAGATCCATTTTGGACATCCTACTCCAGAGCTATAAGATAAGAAATCTGTGTTGTTTTAAGTTCCTCTTGTTAGAATAGGTAGTTAGGCAGACATGAGCAGGGCAGGAGAGGCGCCACACACCCACCAGGAATGTCAGATGATGATCAGGTGACGGTCAGCTGGTTGTTACACTGTCTCTCTAAAATAATAATTGGTTGTAGCTGGTGCCAGGCAAAGGCAATCTCCCAATAGATAGAAAACACCTGAAGCTTGTGATCAGCCGCTTCCCAATAATATCAGGCAAGTGGCCGGGTGCGGTGGCTCACGCCTGTAATCCCAGCACTTTGGCAGGCCGAGGTGGGTGGATCACCTAAGGTCAGGAGTTTGAGACCAGCCTGACCAACATGGTGAAACCCCATCTCTACTAAAATACAAAAATTAGCTGGGCATAGTGGCAGGCGCCTGTAGTCACAGCTAGTTAGGAGGCTGAGACAGGAGAATTGCTTGAACCTGGGAGGTGGAGGCTGCAGTGAGCCGAGATTGCGCCACTGCATTTCAGCCTGGGCGACGGACGGAGCAAGACTCTGTCTCAAAAAAAAAAAAAAAAAAAAAAAAAAGATGAGGCAAGTGGCTCAAGCATGTGAACTAAGAGGCAAAATGGCAGAGTTTAACTGGCATGTGACCTTCCTCTGAGAACTCTCAACTGGTAAGGGAAAAACACCTCAAGTGAGCGTGCGTACAATTTTAGTACTAACACACTGTGCATACGGCCCCTCCCAAATGCTGGCAGGTCACTGTGCATGTGGACAGCCTGCCCCAAGGGAAAATCAAGGGAGGAGAGATGCAACCCCCGGGAAGCATGACAACGTGTAAACAAGGTCAGAGGTCAAAGGTCAGACAGCCCACTTAGATTCCTCAAGTCACCCGCTTGGTTCTCTCCCAAGTGTGCTTTACTTCCTTTTGTTCCTGCTCTAAAACATTTTTGTTTGTTTTTTAAGAGATAGATCTCGCTATGTTGACCACACTGGTCTCATATTCCTGGCCTTGAGCGATCGTCCCATCTTGGCCTCCCAAAGTGCTGGGATTACAGGTGTGAGCCACCACACCTGGACTTCTGCTCTAAAACTTTTTAATAAACTCACTCCTGCTTGAAAACTTGCCTCCATCTCTCATTCAGCCTTATGCCCCTTGGACAAATTCTTTCCTTGGAGGAGGCAAAGAATCTGTAGTTGCTGCAGACCCATACAGATTCAAGGCTGTTAACACCCTGTGACAAGTTGTTGCAGCAGCCGTAGGAAGCTAACCTGAGGACCATTTCTTTCCTTGTCATGCTTATAATGGGCAAAGAAGAGGACTCACACTGGGCTCAACCACCTACCACATTCTGGACCCTGTGCTGACTCCTCTACCTGCATGACTCCAGCAGGTAAGAATTGCTCTTCCCTTCTGAGCAGTAAGGAAACCGAACCTCAGAGTAAGTGGCTTTTGTAAACTCACCCAGGTAGTAAGAGGGGGAGATCTGTTCTATGCCACGTGGGGCAAGGGGTGAGTTTAGCAAAGGGCCAGTGTGGGGCAGAACAAGAACAGGACTGGAGTGAGGAGACCTATGTCCTAGTCATGGCTCCATACCAACTTACTGTGGGACTTCAGGCAAGCTACCACTCTCTCTGGGCCTCAGTTTCCCCATCATTAAAGTGAGAGAATTGTACTAGGGTACTTTCAGTCCTGATGATCAGTGACTGTAAGGCAATATATATACATATTTAAACTCAAGGGGGTGTTTAAGACTCCTGGCACAACAAAGAAGGAAGGAAACTCTGCCTTCTCCTACCCCTCCTCCGCTTCTCAGCCTTCTTGCCAGATTTTTTTTGCCTGGGGGCCAAATAGTTGGGAGGAGGCCCAACTGTGTCTGAGATTGCTGAGGGAGAAGGAGGTTGAGTAGTTAGGGAGGACATACATTTTTAAAAAATCATCTTATTATTATTGTTTTTGAGACAAGGTCTTGCTCTGTCACCCAGGCTGGAGTGTGGTGGCATGATCATAGCTCACTGCAGCCTTAACTCCTAGGCTCAAGCACTCTTGCTGCCTGAGTCTCTCAAGTAGCTGGGACGATAGATGAACACCACTATGTCTAGCTTTTTTTTTTGTTTCCTTTACTTTAAAGTGGAGACAAAGTCTTGCTATGTTGCCCAAGCTGGTCTGGAACTGCTCAACTCAAGCAGACATACAATTAGATCCAGGAGAGATGGTGCAGAGGAAGCAAAGACCCCTGGGGAGACATCCTTAAGGTTCCACCTTGGGTGGTTCTGGCTCTATGGGGGTGACAGGCAGGCTCGTTTTCACTGGCAGAGTCGTGTACCCAGGAAATGACCTGATTCCTTTCTAATACTTGCTCCACGGGGTCTGGTCAGTCTTCACAGAACCAGGCAGACAAAGGGCCTGGAAGTAGAAGCAGGAGGTCCCAAATCTACCGACCTGCCAAGTCACAGCCTCTCTGGGCTGCTGGAGAATCTGTAAGCAAGACCGAGTTGTAAAAGCAAAGCGCAGCACAGCTTTGAGACCCAGAAGCCCTTGCTGTGAACTTACTGTTTTTGAGCTTCATTCTGGAGAATTGCAGCTCCAAGTTTATTTTACCCATTATGTATCAAAGAAGACCCCATATAGTTAATGTTGCCATCCACCCTTGGACCCGGGTCTCATGTTTAGACCCTGGCGTGGGCTGCTGCCTGGCAGTCGTCTCGTGCCCTGGGGGCTTGTTAGACTTGCGGGAGCTCCCCACGCACGTGCACACTGATGTGCGACAGCTTAACCGTAGAGGGTCCAGCTATGCCCTCCCCACAGGGCAGAGGGCCCACCCAGAGCCCACACTCTCTGGACCTCACTTCTGTACTCTCCACCCTGGGATTTCCTGCTCAAAGGGACCAAGCTGCTTCCAGGACCTGTATTGGCCTCTTCCCCCAGGCCATGGTGCCCCAACCCCAAGGGATGGCCAAAGAGTGACTGAGGGAGTTGGCAAGGGGCTGTTGGGGGTGTGGGGTGGAGCTTGGACATGAGGGCTTGAAGGTCCTTGCTTGTGTGCAGAAGACCCCTCACATTGCAGGATGGAGTTGTGGGGAGGGTGGAAAGAGAAGAGTACAGACACTGTCGGCTGCAAGAGTTCTCTTTTACTTGTCCTGGGTCCTAAAATTGTCAGAGTGGGCCTATGCAATTTTATAAAATAATTTTTCTAGGTCTGTGGGAATCTACATTTCCACTGTTAAGGTGAGAGAGGGATAATTAGAAAGTTTTCTTAGAGGAGGGGCATTGGAGCTGGGTTTTGACAGATGTGTAGGAGTTCAGTAGTAGAAACAGAGGGAATTAAAACTATGTAAACAAAAATATGGCAGAAGGGAAGTGAGGTATTTGTGGGAAAAGATGTGCTTTTTGCTACGGTCTCCACAGTTTGGGGTCAGATCATGAGGGTCTTGAATTTCAGATGGGGGGTTTGGTGGGAGGGAGCCCTCGAGGGTTATGAGCAGGGAAGCTGCAAGGTAAGGACAGCACTTGAGGAGGAGTTGTCAGATGGAGGTGTGGAGAGTAAGTTGGAGGAGAGGCTTCCATGTGGAGACCAGTGTTTGACCTGAATTGAAGCAGAAACAGTGAAAAGTAGAAGCAGAAGTGGATTTGAGAGACATCTGGTAGATGACTGCTTGGCCTTGGTGATCAATTTGTTGGTGACAGAATGGAGTGAGAAAAGAGATGCTGTGGACAGAGGTGCCTTCACAGTCGTGGGAGATGCTGAGGCTAAGGTGCCGAGAGGCACCAGGTGGGGAACTGTAGAGAGACCCAGCTGGAGATAGACTTGGAAGCCATCAGCAGACATAAGCCTAGAGATCATCAACAAAGGACTGGGCTGGGATCGGTGGCTCACTCCTGTAATCCCAGCACTTTGAGAGGCTGAGCTGGGTGGATCACCTGAGGTCAGACCTTTGAGACCAGCCTGGCCAACATGGTGAAAGCTCGTCTCTACTAAAATACAACAATTAACCAGGCGTGGTGGCACGCGCCTGTAGTCCCAGCTACTCGGGAGGCTGAGACTGGAGAGTTGCTTCAACCCAGGCAAAGTTTGCAGTGAGCCGAGATCGTGCCACTGCACTCCAGTCTGGGTGACAGTGAGACTCCATCTCAAAAAAAAAGGACTGATCCCACTTGTATCAGCACACTAAAGAGGCTTTAAGTGCCACCATGACTATCTTTGCCTACCTGGGGAGGATACCAGACTGGTCACAGGGTCTCCTGAGGAGGGGGCTTGGGATAGGGTGACTTTCAGGCAGAGGTGCAGTTAACTCCCTTTCTGACTTCTAGAAACTGTCAGGACTCTTTTAGCTGTAAGTCACTGGAAACCAGACCCAAAGTCAATGTATTGGCTCATATCCCTGCACTGTCAAACTTCAGGAATAGCTTGATATAGGTGCTCAAGTAATGTCAGGATGCACTTCTGTTTCTGTCATTCAGTCCCTCCTCCTCAAGGTTGACTCATTCTCAGACAGGCTTTTCCCTTTTGGTCACAAAATGGCTTTTAGCAGTCCCTAAGCCTATGTCTTTTTACGTTCAGACCCTGCAGAAAAGGATAGAAATCTTTGCCCAGCATTTTCCAGCAGAAATTCTGACGTTTGCTCTCATTGGACCACCTTAAGTTAAGGTGTCACTCAAACCCCATCACCATGGCCCAAGAAGTACAATGTCCACTGGTAGGCCAGAGAGCAGAAAAGTGCCCAGAACAACTAGACTAAGAGTGAGGTGCCTGGACCCCATAGGAAGATCCTGGTTGTGCCTTGTGAGGAGCTAATATTATGGAGGCAAAAAATAAACATTCACTCTATCTTCCTTTTCCAAGAGTGTTCTCTATAAAAAGGAAAGAAGGGAACTTTCCAACAGCTTAAGGCAAGTTTGTAGTGAAAAATGATAAATTCACATTTATTTTTTTAAAGAAACACATATGATAGAACACTTTAAAATGTTTATTAAAAAGGAGGTGAGAAAGCTCACTGAGTGGGCAGAAATATGCCTGCATCTCAAACTGTGAACCAGCATTTATATCCGAGCGTCCTGGTGGCCAAGGCAAAGAGAAACCCTACTAACTCACAGAGCTCTTGTTGGTTGAAAGAAAAAGATGCACCGAACACCAATTCTGCATCCGAATAAGAGCGATCACATATCAAAATGAAAATGCCATTGTTGTGGTTTTTATGGAAGATGCTAAAATATTGTCCTTCTTACAGACTTCCTCCTGCTAAGTGGAAAACATAGCTTGGTTCAGTAGAGGAAGAAAATATTTTGCAGTCCCACACCTGCTTTTGCTGATTTATTCAGATTTCTTGCTAAGAGAATCAGGGGGATGACTGGATGATCACCAGGTCCTCAGAGCTTCTTGGAACATGGAGGGGTTCTCTGTCGGTGACTTGTGCAAGGGAGAGGTCTCGTTAGTAATCAGTCAAGCAGTAGTGAGAGCAAGTGCGGAGAGCCTGCATTGATTCCTAACACATCAGACAAAATGGTGCCCAGCAGCTAGCGTTCGCAGCCTGGGAGAGGCTTGCCAAATTGGATTAGCGAACCAAATGTCTGCTCTATGGCTGAGAGACAGGCGAGGCGCTTATTAAATAGTCCACAGGCAGGGATGTTTCGAGTACTTAATCAACTCTTCATTTCCCTCCTCCAGGGAGCAGGGAAGTCTCAGTGCCACCCATGGTGAAAAATTACCAATCCCTGCAGGATCTCTCTCTGCCATTTTCACTGCAGTATGTGCACAAATCATAGGAAAGATCCAGGGAAGACAGTGCAAGAATATTTGGCCATGGAGCACTGAAGACTGCATAAGTCTGCAAGCGGAAGGCCAGGGTGCTTGCAAGTCCTGCCTCTCCCACCTGCTCACTGTGAAACCCGGCTCAGTCCGTTCCCTTCTCCAGGACCCTTCAAGGTTCTCCCTGCTCAGACAGACTAGAAACAGTTCTCTGGAGATGCTTCCTTAACAGAGGCAGCAGCCAAAGCAGCTTATGCAGCCAGTGGCTTTTCCTAAGGACCTGCTCTGCGTGCAGGATCCTTTGTGTGTGTGGTGGGGGAGACAGGCCGGTGCCGCCCTGTTTTCTCTTTATGGCTTTAACTCAGCCTCTCCCCCTCTGCCTCATGCTTACAGGGATGGAAAGCTCCCTTCTATCCTCTCATCACCTTCCTTTCCTCTTTTCTCACTTGAGAAAATTTAATTTTAGAGCCAGAGAGTACCAAAGAGGCCTTTGAAGCTGGCCTCTGTTACAGTCTTTGAGGCTCTTTCTTGCGCCGTTTGGCAAACTGAGGCCCAGACACAGGAAGGGCCTTGCCCAAGGTCCTATGATGAGTTTGAAGTGAAGCCAGGGCTGATCTTCTCCAGTGCACTTGCTTCCCTCTCCTTGAGGAACAGGAAGAGCCTGGTCCAATTGAGGTCAAAGTCACAGTGTTACTAGGAGTGATGGGCTTTCATACAAAGCCTAACATGGGATCCTTCCCCGACAATCCCCCGTTTTTCTTTCTATGAGAAAGGTGGGCTTAATCGAGGATGGCATCCTTGGACAAGAGAAGTGGGGAACAAGGGAGGCGCAATGCCACCTAAAAAGCAACCCTGGGAGAGATTGTACCAAAGAATAGAGAGGAATGTACATTCCCTTTGCAGGATTTTGTGTGCAAAGGGTGTGTTTTCTCCCACGAGTGTTTCCTATAATTAGAGCAAGCTGCCCACCCCGTCCCCCCACAGCAGCAGAGGGCTGCATGATGAGAACTGGTGGATCTAGTTCACTTGGAGGAGGCATCACAAGGGTTTTCCATACCACTCCTTATTAAGACAGCCAAGGATAAACATTAAAGCAAGAAAGATAAAGTCCTTGGAAAAAACCCAAACAAACAAATCTGCAAACGTTTTGTGAAGATTTGGGACCCTGTCACTTTAATCCTTCTATGATCCATCAATGCTGATTCTAATCTGGATCTTATCACCACACTTCAGTAGAATGCTTCTTTCAAGCTGGCCAGAGCATTCCTTTTTTCAGGTTCCAGCATTTCTACTTTTGATGTTCCTGCTAACTGGGGCTCTCACTGATGAGATGCCAGGTGCAGCTTCCACTTGGGAACCTCTCTGACTCCACCAGGATAAGAAACAAAGAGTTGGAGAGGAGAATGGAGGAAGGTTTCCCCTCAGGCTCTGGCTGCTTCTCCTGCATCAGAAGATCAAAGGGAGGGATGAATGAGGCCTCAGCGGGGGGTGGGGGTGGGGGTGGGGTGGCCCTGCTCTGTGTGCTTCCCGGTAGAAGCCAATTTCTTCCCTAATTTATTGACCACCCTGGCTCTTTCCTCATCTTTCTGATTAATAGTTTAGTTGGGGGTGCTAGGAAATTTACCTCCAGTTGTTACCATAGCAACCAGCTCTCTTGTACAGGATCCCATAGACAATGCATTTTGGGTCTTCGGGAGGAGCTGGGATTTACGAGGCTCTCAGCATGTACCAGGGCAGAACGGGCAAGATGATGTTCCACTGATATGCTTAAGAATTATGAGTGGGGATAGGAAATGGTCTTGCCACACTGTAAATCGGGAAGGACAGTTTTAGTGCCTTTCCCTTCCTCTTGGCTTTGTCTTTCTCTTACAAGGCACCCCTCCCCCACAACGTTCTCTCTTAGGTCCTCGGAAAACTAGTTCCTCACAGGACAAAGGCAGGGCCAGTTTGGTGGAAGTCACAGGGAGGCTCATTCCCTTTCAGCAAAAGGAAGAATTTGTAGTGGATAGAACCAGCTGAAGATACAGTTGGCAGTCTTGGGAAGTATTGATCCCTGGAGGTGTGTGAACAGGGGCCTGTCAGGGGCTCTAGAAAAGATTGTATAGAGGACCGAGTGAGGGGGTGGCATGTGTGGAACCTCTGGGTCCTTTTCATCCCTGGGAAGGGAGTTGCACTGTACCTGCTTGTAAGGCCAGCTCTCACCTCTCCCAACTAAGCAGAATACCAGATTTGGACATTTTAGTTCCCTGGGCCCCTGGGATGTCTTTGGTGTCCTCATAAACTCAATACCCAGTACACTGCCTGGCCCTTGGGTGAATGAATAAATTCCTTAGGGCTTTATTAAGTGTGTGGACACAACTTACTAACCATTTATGTGTTCTTTTATTATGATAATAAAAATATACGTTTCAAAGCATTGTCATATAACAACTGGAACTGGAAATGGAAAAAAATTATGTTGCTTTTAAAACCCTATCCCAGGTGCTGGAATCATTCCCTGATTACAGTTGAGGCATAAAAGTGTTTGTCTTCCACAAACCATGTGGAAATGGTGGGGAGGAACTGAAAGCTCTCCTTGGACAAACCCCTTAACCTCCCTGTGCCTCCATTTTCTCATCTATGAAATGGGGGTAATGGAAACCATCAGGAATGATCAATTGGCTTTCACTTATGAGCTGACTGTGCTTGATGGGGAGATGCTTGGCTAAAAAGTGTGTAGCAATAGATTAACAACATCTGCCCTGGACACCAGATGTGGGGAGGGTGGCACATGTGCCATATATTTGCCGTCCTTGGACCAGATGGTCTCAGAGAACCCTGATGGCTCTAGGTGCCAAGATGTGATGATTCTAGGCCACCTTAGTTGTTCTCTGCCTTCAAACCAACCTTCTTGGCCTTTCTTTACTCTCAAGCCTGTAAAATTATCAGGGAACTGACTTTGTTATTTCAAAACCTCATTACATTTTTCTCCTTCCTTCCTTCCTTCCTCCCTCCCTCTCTCCCTCTCTCTCTCCCTCCCTCCCTCCCTCTCTCTCTCTCTTTCCTTTCTTCCTTCCTTCCTTTCTTTCTTCCTTCCTTCCTTCCTTCCTTTCTGAGATGGGGTCTTGCTCTGTCACCCAGGCTGGAGTGCAGTGGTGTGATCTCAGCTTACTGCAACCTCTGCCTCCTGGGTTCAAGCGATTCTCCTGCCTCAGCCTCCCAAATAGCTAGGATTATAAGTGTGTGCCACTATGCCCAGCTAATTTTTGTATTTTTAGTAGAGACGGGGTTTTGCCATGTTGGCCAGGCTGGTCTTGAGCTCCTGACCTCAGGTGATCCTCCTGCCTCGGCCTCCCAAAGTACTGGGATTACAGGAGTGAGCCACTGCACCCAGCCAGGACCTCATTACATTTTTCTTTTCTCAACAGATTGACCTGTGTAAAAGACCTCAGATTTGTCTAGAAGCAGGGAGATATCCAGATTGGTTTGTAAATGATACAGATGGGAAATGCAGAATTTAGGCTCCAAGGAACACCTGGCCTGCAGCAGCTTGCATAAGAGCTATAGGCAAACAAGGGGCTGCTGAAATCTTTTGAAAAGACCTGCTGCAACGAGTGGATGGAATGCATCCCACAGGGATTTATTCTGGGCACACAGCTGCACTCTAGGGCTGAGATTACTCTTTGGCAGCAAAAGGCTGCATCCCTCAAGGGAGAGAGACCTGGCCGGGCCTTCTCAGGTACAACACTCTCTCCAGTATTTCCCCAATCTCTCCTCTAGCTCTGTCTGCCTCCACTCTCCCCACCCACCCCTGGTTATAGTTACGCTGGCCTCTGCACCATTACCATGTCTGCCGCGTGCTTTCTTAACCCTATGCTTTTGCCGGTGCTATTCCAGCCACCTGTAATGATCTTCTCCACCCAGCAGACTCCTATTCATGTTCCAAGATTGAGCCACAGAGTAATCTCTGAGATGCCTTCTCAACCCTCTGAACCACATAGAGCCCTGCATCTCCTATCCGTTTCTCTACATCTATACTGGCAATGTTGGCTGACTTCTTGGTGAATCTCTACTTTCCTTGGTTCAGGGTAAGCCTGGACACAATGGAGTGAAACATCCCAGAATATAATCATTTTGTGACATAAAACAAAGATGGCTCAATTCTCTGATGAGAGCAGAGACTTGTTTCCATAAGAACCCTCTCTGGGAGCTTATTTCTCAGCTGAGGGCTGCTTGAGGCTATAGGATGGATTCCTTTGGTTCATGCATAGGCCTTTCATGGGGGCTGGGCTGAGGGCAGGCAATGGCCAGGTGGGCCCCATGGCTGGGCCTGACCTCATGAAAGAGCTTATATTTAATCTTTTGATGTTATCTCCTGTCTTTACCCATTTTTGTGTTGCTATAAAGGAATACCTGAGGCTTGGTAATTTATTTTAAAAAGAGGTTTATTTGGCTCATGGTTCTGCAGGATGTACCAGAAACATCGTGCTTCCTTCCCCCTCTCTGGTTTCCTCTCTAGCCAGGTGATATCTGCACATTCAGGCTCCCCTCTACCTTCTGCCATGAGAAAACCTGAAGCCCTCACCAGAAGCAGATGCTGCCGCCCTGTGTGGGCAGAGATCACATGGTGGGGTAGGAGGTACCAGGCTCTTTTTAACAACCAGTTCTCCAGGAAACTAATACAGCAAGAACTCACTCATTACCATGAGGATGGCACCAAGTCATTCATGAGGAATCTTCCCTCATAACTCAAACACCTTCCACTAGGCCACACCTCCAACACTAGGGATCAAATTGCAACATGAGATTTTGAGGGGTCAAACAGATTGAACTATAGCACCTCCAAAGGAAGTTATATGTCCCATCAAAGAGGTACATTCACCAGATCAAAGTAGGAAATGTTCACCAAAGTAACATTTGCATCCCATTCCTGAACCACACCATTTGTAGTACCTTATAAATTAATATGCTTTTAAAATACATACTGGAATTGTCTTGTGATTAGCAATAATATCTCATTGCCTTTTTTTGATATTGAAAGTGCTCATTTGATAAATGTAAAGATTTAAAATACAGTCATGCACCACGTAACAACATTTGGTCAATGAAGGACTGCATGCTTGATGGTGGTCTCACAAGATTATAATACTGTATTTTTACTGTACCTTTTCTATGTTTAGATATGCAAATACTTACCACTCTGTTACAATTGCCTGCAGTGTTCAGTACACTCACATGCTGTACAGGTTTGTAGCCTAGGCGCAATAGGCTATACCATATAGCCTAGGCACATAGTTCTGCCATCTATGTTTGTGTAAGTACACTCTATGATGTTCACACAGCAACAAAATCACCTAAGGATGAATTTCTCAGAACATATCCCACACCGTTAAGCGATGCATGACTGACTGTATATCACAATTTTGGTAATTGTTTCTTCATATCTTCATTTATCAGTGTGATAGGCACCTTAAAAATTGGAAGTGGCCCAGGCTTCTCTCAGCCT